>NC_135888.1:84742491-85058520 GCF_964194155.1 Cetorhinus maximus | reverse complement strand
AGATGCACTTACGATGCCTGGACCGTTCAGAGGGTGCACTACAATACCCCCTGAGTGGGTGTCACTGATAGTGGTTACATGCTGTGCTCTTCACAATCTGGCACTGGCAAGGAGGGATACACCAGAGGAAGAGGATCTTGACATAGCTGCACAGGCCACAGATGATGAATCCAGTACTGAGTGTGTAGAGGAGCACGGTGAGGAGAACACTGAGGGTGTGGAGCCAGACCCCGGTAACCTGCAGGAGGCAGTGACCCCAGGGATGCCTTGATCCAACGCTCCTACAGCGTGGCTACCAAAGATCAGCTTCAAAAGCATGCCATAGCTGCCACCTCCATCCCAGATGTCTGAAAGGACCCTTTCATTTCAACCCAAAGAACACTCAGTGCCTGTGCAATAAAGTTCAGATCCTCCTACGTCCAGCATTGCATATTGGTGTTTCCCACACCAGTGAAATATAAAGGTGAAGCATACTCAGGCCATGATGACAAAAACACAATTTATGTCATTCTGACAGTTTAATAATCTTAACAGGAAGGTTTCTGGTATTCAACATCAGTATACATAAAGTAAACAAAAATGAACATAAAATCACCTGTGAGCTGTCCCTCTTGTGCTCATGGTGCCTTTAACTTACGTTTGTGAGTGCTACATCTAGGATATCCCCCCCTCACTGGCAGCAGCATTGGAGACAGCCTGCTGACTCTGCTGTCTGGTGGGCCTTGATGACCCTGGCGTTCATCCTCTAGCCAGTGGAGTCTGTGCTGGCCCTGCCTGGGGGAAGCGGCCAATGCCACAGCTGGCATCTCCCCGGTCGCAGTAGCCTCATCTGATGCCATGGTCACTGGCGGATGGGCAGAGGAGCTACTGTCGTCATCCAGAGTTCCCTGAGAGGAGCCCGCAGAGATGACAGGCAGCTTGTGCGCAAGGTGAGGCCGCTCTGGACCTTCCTGCACAACATTGATGGACAGGCACCTAACTGGGATACTGACAGCCTCATCCATCTCCCACTCTGACACTGACCATCTGAAGTCAGTGCCTGTGTGAGGGCTTGCAGATTCAAGCACAACCTCAGGGGGAGGAACTCCTCATTCTGTCCCCGGAGCTGTCTCTCCATGAGAGTCTTCACTCTCTCAATGGAGGAGGCAATGCGCGTGGCCATGATGGTTAATGCAGTGTTCACGCTCCACATGGACTCCTCCATCATGGAGAGCACAGCACGCATACCCTCATGCATCTTCACCAGACCCTCCCACACATCTCGCTGGTCATCCAGCATCTGCCACCTAATGGACGACTCCAGAGGCTCATCATTTGCCTTTGACTGAGCATCATCCTGGTCCCCAGCAGTCCTCTAACTGCCGGCACCCTGGGTACACTCTTCCTCCGCCTGCACCTCAAATGATTGTGAAGTGCCCCCAACAATGTGCACCGAGATACTAGCTGCTGCTCTAGCGCCCACCAAAGTACTGGTATCTGCACTGGTACCTGCTTCAGAGAGTGGGTGTGACGCAGGTGCAAATGACACCCAGTGATCCTCCAGTGTCTGGGGTGGCCTTTTGAGGTCTGGAGATTGAACGCCTGCTGATGAACCTAAAAGGGAGAAGAAGGACATATTATTAGTTAAAGTCATCGCACTGTCACTGTGCATGCCAGGCACCCTGGTAAGACAATGAAGATCTGCATCATGGTGCCATCGTCTTCAAATGATCAATAGGGACTCCAGATTTGAGGCTTATATCAATGAAAAGACTACACTAGAATGGTTCAACAAGCTGAAATTCTTACCTCTGTTCACTGCACTCTTACCTTCGTCTGGCACCCCCACCTCTCCGCGCCTGGTTGCATGTGGGGCGTGCTGGCTCTCAGCTTGTTATGACACAGCAGATGGTAAACGCTGAGCTGTTCAAGTTCCAGAGGGAAACTTGAAACAACTGTCACAACTAATTTTCAATTTGTATGTTTCGAGATGCAGGCTTTGAATTCAGTAATGATAAAACCATCGAGTCTTAAGAAGTTTTTATAAAACTAAATTAAATATTTATTAATAAAAGAAAAGATTGTAAGCACATACATATGCCTACAAATTATTGCTATAATAACTTTTAAATCCCCCTGTTAATCTGATTCCCAGTCACCTTCGTTAAGGCAACAGTAAAACATAGAGATTTTATAAGACCCAGGCAAAGTAAACGATACCCTGAACAATCGAAATCAAAGTGAGTTCTCTTAACTTCAGTCCCTAGAGGCAACAGTTTGGTACATACAGGCTGAAGGCATTTCACACTTGTTGAATCTCAGACAGCCTACACTTACACACAGCCTTCGCTCCTTTATACATATTTTCCCCTTTGAATGCAAATTCCCATTGTTTCACTATGTCTTTGGACTTTATCTTTCTGATAATAAAAACCTCTCATAGATCTAAATTTTACCAATAATCTTCTGGAAAAATAAACACACTGGGCAGAATTTTACGACAGCGGGATTTTACGTTTCCACTAAGGTCAATGGGGTTTATAATGGCTTGCCACATTTTATGGCCCTGTCCCCGCTGAAAGAGGGCCGTAAAATTCTGCCCACTGTTTCTAAACCTCAGCTGGCAAGGTGACACATTTCACCCCTCATTTGTAAACAGTCTAGCCTGGTTCATTTAAAAATGCAAATGTCCTTTTACACCTTGCATTCTAAACCCCCCATGTTTACCATTTTTACATTAAAGCCTTCAGACCAGCTGCCTTTAATCCAGTTAAGTCACACACACACACACACACACACACACAGACACACACAGACACAGGTGCCACTATTTTACAATAAATTCCAATAACATGAGAATTATTATATCTTCCTGACAAGCTCTAGGGCGTCTTGCTCATACCTCGAGAAGATTAGGAGGCTAGCAGGGCCTCCGCTGATCTGTGACATTTCTATGTTGTTGTGGGCCGTCTTCTCCTGTACCTGCAGCGCCATTGCAGCCTGGCCAACCCCTGCTGAGGAGCACCTGGCAGGGCACATCCAAGTCATGGCCCTCAAGCCGCAAGGCACTCAGTCCAAGCAGCCAGGGCTCACCCCCTTTGGCCAGTTCCAGCATGATTGACAGTTAGCACACAGACTCTAGCACCCCTGAGGTCTACGGGTGGGATGGCCAGACCTTAACACATCTGCACACTGGCCCATGCCAATATGGTACTCACCCCTCCTGAACGCAGCAGCTCATTGAAGCACTTCTGGCTGTCAGGAAGAGATATTAAGGTATTTATTAGAAATTATTTTTTTAAAATAGGGGTTTAGTCTCTGTGTGCATTAATTGGATTAAAACCAGCTAGCCTGGGTGCTTTGATGTATAGTAGTTTTGAGATGTAAACAGAGTTAGAGGGTACATTTGCATTTTGTTGAATAGAGCATTCAAGTGTGGGAGTGAAATCTTGCACCTAGCTAGGAGACACCAAGCAATGTTTATGTTCCTAATAAAATTGGTACTATGAAAGGAGTTCAAAGGGCCTAGTGATACAATGAGAATTTACATTCAAAGGGGAAGGCTGGGTATAATAGACAGGAGTTTGTGTGTGCAGGTCAGAGGCATGTAAGATCAAAGCCTGTAAGCCTACCATTGCATCTGCAAAGCAATCAAATTTAAAGGAACCTCATTTTGAATTCGTAAGGTGAAAAATGCTTTGCCTGGTGTCTGGTTAAGTCTATTAGTTATTGTTGCCTTAGTGGAGATTAATTTGGGAATTTGTTAAAAGTTATGATGGTAGTAATTCATAGCCATGTGTATGTGTTTAATTTGTTGTAACTCAATAAATGTTTCAATTAGTTTGATATAAAAACCACTTGAGAACTGGTGGTCTTATTCCTGAATTTAGAGCTACAACTCAAAACATACCATTTGAAAATATAGGTTATGACAGTTGTTTAAAGTTTTCCTCTGGGATTTTAAATAACTCAGCCTTTACCAACTGCTGTGTCATAACACCGGCACCGCACCCAGGAGCACCGCACGATGTCACGGCTGCTGACCAGCGCTGCCACCTCCTCCCATGCCCTCTTGGTGAGGTGTGGTGGCCTCCTCGTCCCGCCCCTGGGGACAAGGGCATCCCCCCTTGCAGCCACCTCCCCCAGGAGGATGGCGAGGCACTCATCTGAGAAGCGGTAGGCTGTGCCCACCCGTACTGCTGTGTCCAGCCGCACTCAGGTACATAGTGTCGGCTCAGGGAATGTCCTCCGTGGCAGCCTTCCAGGGTCTGCCTGGGCCGCTTTTAAACCGGCTGCCAGGTCGCCATTGGACCCGGCGGCCAACAGGTCTTTGCTCCCTTCCTGGCCAGTGCGGAGTTGCATTTCATGCTGGGTGAGCCTTAGTTGGCCCTGCAGCGTGAAATCGCAGTCGGGCCCAATCGCGGGCAGCAGTCTGTTTCGCGGCTGCACCCGGGCCCACCCACCGCGCCTGCCTGGTGAAGGGAAAATCCTGCCCCTAGGATTTGGATCAGAAGCCTATTTAAACCTTGCCAGATTTTATCCTCTATTAACTCAATGCTGCATAAAATCTGCAAACTGTAAACCCAATGTCCAACCCAAAATTGAACTGTCCTCGGCAGGCAGGTTAGGTTATGATTAGGGGACCCTTCATAAATTTGTAGTTGAGGGAAATTGTTCTTTTTAAGAAGAAAAACTCGTTAAACACTGTTTAATTTACTTCTTTCAAAAACTGGATCCTGAATTACCCTGTTCACTCAGTTAGTGTTTTGAGTTGTACATGCCACAACCATTCTTAGTTCAATCCTAATCTATGCTGAGTCACAACAGTGCCAATGTTATAATTGGTTTAGGGAACTATAGATTAGGGAGGGTTCCAACCATCAATTCTGCAGCGTGCTCTTGTGTGGACCTCACATAAGAAACAACTGTAATGGCTCTCCAGAATTTGAGCAAGCTATCTTGTTTACTGGGCTTTGACATCAAAAATAGCCATTGAACTTACTGGAAACAGTTGGCACCCATGAAGCCCAGTACCTGACACATTTAAGAAAAACAGGAAAATATTGGGGTCAAAGTTATTTTGATACCATGGCCACTGTCAGCAGCAAGGCTTACTGGTATGATTTTCAGTGTTGCTACATTCCTCATTTTATTACAGCCAGTTAGTCATGAAGGGTGGGAAAGTTGAGTCAGGAAACTTTTGACTTGGCAGGCCCATCTCCTTTAAAAGGGGCCCCCAGCCTGCCATAGTTTCCCTCCGGGGAGGTGGGAGCGGCATGGAGTCAGTCCCACTGCCTCTGGAGGCTGTTTAGAGGTGGCCACAGAGACCCCTGAGTGCTGAGGCGGACTGGTTGAAGACCCGACTTGATTCTCTGGGACTTTGGCCCAGTTGTAATAAAGGCTGTTAGGCCCTCACCCCTCACACCCCTACAGCCCCACCACCCCATGATCCCTCCATGCCTCCAATGCCCCCTCCATGTTCCCATATTTTCCTCATGCCCCTTCCATGCACCCTCATATCCCCATGCCCTCTGATATCCCTATGCCCCTCATATATGCCCCCTACCCACTTCATGGTCTGTCATATTGCCCATTCCCCCTCATGCCCTCTTTGACCCCTTGCCCTCATCATGTCCACATGTATCCCCCATAGCCACTCACGCAGTATCCACTATGATCAGACCTCAGGAACCGTGTCTTTGAAATGGAGATGAAAAAAATTAAACTTTTAACAATCTATTATAGCTCTCACTCAAACTCACATGAACTGAAAAAAAACTCATTCATCAAACCCATTCAAAAATATATATATCCCCTCAGTGATCAATCTGTTGTGAAAACAAACATCCGTCCATTACACTTACCACATCGAAGACAGATAATTCTTTAAGCAGTGGTCACTGCTGGGACTATGAGCAGTTCCCAGAGTCAAAGTGCCGGAACCTCAAGACATAGATACATTCAAGGTGTTGTGGCAGAGGAGAGGAGAGGATGCCTGGGGGTGGGGGTTGAGGGAGTTGGGGTAGAGATTTGAAAGCCAGGTGGGGAGGAAGCACCCAGTGGCCCCAGGCTTTGAGTGGTTGGTGGGGGGGGTCACCTGCTCTTGAAGGAGGGGGGGCCAGTAATGGCAGTGCTCGTCCCCCTTTCCAGTCTGAGGCCCGATAAAGTTAACTCACCGGTTATCTAAGGAGATCTAAGTGCCACATCGATTGCACCCTGCACCTGTGGAAAACCAGAGATCTGCATAAACCCCCGGGCTCTTGCTTCCTGGCTTTCCTGATCCTGGTCAAATGCACAAAGTTCTGTGCCTTTGCAAAGATGGCATCTGTGACTTCCTAGATGCAATTGTGAGTGGAGGCTAGCGAGATCCCACACAAGTCACCTGTGGAGCCCTGGAAGGAGTCATTGGCATAAGAATTGAGGACCGCGGTCACTTTCATGGCCACTGGTAGTGGATGCCCTCCATGTCCCCATGGCATATGTGACTGATCAGTTCCCTAGACATGCACAGTCTTCAGCAACACTGATTCTCAGTCATCTGCAGGAATGACAAGCACTGTTTATAGACCCTGGGTCTAGCCGATGAGTGATGGTTCACAGTGGATCTTCAGCTGTGTGCACAGGAGGCCCTGCCGCCCCTTCATCTTGAGGGAGATGGTCCTCCCATTGGTGAGCCAGGCAGCTCTGTTGCACTCTTCCTCTTCTCTGCTCCCTGTAAGCTGTGAGGCATACAGCTAGATCACCAGGCTCCATGATCGTGATGTTCTCCTCCTGCAGGATCAAAGAGAGAGATGCATGGGTTAGCATATGTGTCCTAATGACCTCCCTTGGCTAAATCTGAAGGCCCCTTCATACATGCTGGAGAGTGCTGGCCACCACTTAGATGGCCATCCTATAGTGCAATTCATGGCTGTCCAAAACACCATCCCCATCTGTCCTACTCCATTTGACCGATTGGCAGCAGCTTTGGCCACTAGGCTGCATGCTGTGCTCTCAGCTCAGGTGCAGGCATTCTTCTATCCCACACAGCAAGGCTGCACTGTTAGCTTGAACCATGAGCAATACTGGTCCAAACCTTATTAAAGACATTGCAAGGGGCTGTGAGTGCCTCCACCAGCGACTGTGCCATGACAACCTTTCGCAAGGGGATTCTACAACTTGCCCAGTCGTCCATTTGTTCTGCAGCCCCCTAAAACACACATTAATTTGTAGTCTGTGCCCCGGAGATGAAATGTTCTGGAGCATTTGGAGGCCCATTCCTGCTTTTGCATTGCTTGAGTGGGCAGAAATGCTCCAGAGGCCCGAATCCAAGCATGTCAATGGATCTGCCGCTGAACGATCTCAGCTGCTGAAGAATACTCACTTTTGAGAAGCTTTTCCAAGTGCCTGGCCACTTCCCTCACTGTCCACCACATCCCCCCACGGCACGAGCTTGTGTACTTCTTTCAGTCTGTGCTGTCTTGGTGCCCTTGTCCCAGCCCCACCCGCACTGGCGCCCTTGTCCTGGCCCAAACTGAAATCCAGGTAGGAAAAAGCGACTTGCCTGTGCCTGCTCTGAATTTACGGCGCTTTTTCCTTGATGTCCCATGGACGATTCTCGTGAGTGCTGCACAAGGTCGTGCACACTCAACTCAGAGTTCCCTTCCGAGTTCTGTCCACCAGGTACACGTCATGAAGCATGCCGTTCTGAAGTCACACCGACGCTGCAGGTAAATTTGATGTGGGGGGACAATTCTAGCGAACAGGGACAATGATGAGATGCAAATGTATTAAAATTAAAAATTCCCAAAGTTGATTCGTTTTGGCAGGAAGGATGTGGTGAGACAGTATAAAATAAAGGCAGAACCTCTAAAGGGGATGCAGGAACAAAGGGACATTGGTGTATATGTATATAGGTCTCTGAAGATAGCAGGACATGTTGAGAGGGCAATTAATAAAGCATATAGATTCTTAGGCTTTATTAATAGGGGCATTGAGTACAAGAGTAAGGAGGTCATGTTGAACTTGTACAAGACACTAGTTAGGCCTCATCTGGAGTACTGCGTCCAGCTCTGGGCACCATACTTGAGGAAGAATGTGAAGGCATTGGAGAGACTACAGAGGAGATTCACAAGAATGATTCCCAGGATGAAGAACTGTAGCTATGAGGGTAGATTGCAGAGGTTGAGACTGTTTTCCTTGGAGAAAAGAAGGCTGAGAGGAGACTTGATAGAGGTATTCCTGTCCTGAGGGGCATGGGCAGGGTAAATAGTGAGAAACTATTCCCACTTAAGAGAGCATCAAGAACTAAAGGGCACAGATTCAAAATAATTGCCAAAAGGAGTAAATGTGATGTGAGGAAAAACCTTTTTACCCAGAGGGTGGTTGGAGTCTGGAACAAACATCCTGAAAGGGTAGTGGAGGCAGATTCGATTGAGGTATTCAAAAGGAAATTGGATTGCTACCTGAAAGGAGAGAATGTGCAAGGTTACAGGGATAAGGCAGGGGAGTGGGACTAAGTGGAATGCTCTTTCAGAGAGCGAGTGCAGACTCGATGGGTTAAATGGCCTCTTTCTGCACAGTAAAGATACTGCAATACTGTGGGTGGCGGGAAACGCCGTTGGTAGGTGGAGCGGATAATCACAAACTGATTTCACAATGGCTTAAAAAGTAATTTTTAACACCCGCGTCATATTATCCACTCATGCCGCCAAACACACCCTCTGCCAACAGGAGCGGAAAATACTGGTCTTTATGTTAGTTTCCAGTCTCATCTCATACTCCCTCTTTGCCTCTCTTATTTCTTTTTTCACTCCCCCCCTGAGCTTTCTACATTCAGCCTCATTCTCACTTGAAATATAAACCTGATATCCGTTAAAAGCAATGGTCAGGATTTTACATGTGGAAATTGGGACCACCTCTGTCCTGTGGATGTGTAAAACCCAGCGTGATGATGTTAGATTGTGAACCGGATGTCAACACGTTGGTTTCCCATAATACAGTAGACAGGCAGGCACCAAAATTGGCAGCCTGCCTACTATTTAAAAATAAACTTATTAGCAGGCAACTCAGCTGGTTAGTAAACAAATTTACCTGAATATTATGCTGTCCTTGCCATAATTTGGTTGGTGTGAGAAGGTGGGTAAGAGTGGCAGGCCACCTTTTCACCAACTCTGGTGAAAAAGTGGGAAGGAAGGGGGGATACCTCCTTGTGGGGTGCCCTGTGTGCATTGAGGGCACCCCCCAAAGATGGTGACCCCTTTGTGCCTCCACCCCAGCCTCCAAAATCCAAACCCCCAACCCCTTGTACCCACCCCACCTCCCCCCACCACTAGAGGGCACCTGATTCCTCCCCGCCCAAACATCCTGTGACTTACCTGAGACTGGGATCCATGCTGCCTTTATCGTGGGACTCCTTGATGCCACAGTGCCACTACTGAGTTTTAGCACTGCTGGGACCACTAGAGCTGTCTGCCAATCTCATTGGCCAACAGCTCTTGAGGGTGGGACTTCCTCCCACTGAGGGCTGGGAGTCTCACTCTCAGCTTGTTTTGGCCATCCACTGTAGGTCGGCCTTTTTTAAAGTCAGTCAGGTCATGACCGACTTTTCTAATGGGGGGGCCAGCAATAGACCCCACCTCCCCCCCACACCCCACCACCACCCCCCGTAAAATCCAGCCCACTGTTTTTCTGATTCATCTTATTCTTTGTCTCTTTCATTCAGGGTACTCTGGCTTTCGTTGCCCTACTGTTCCACCTTGTTTAGATATACCTCAACCCTGCTTGAACCATCTCCTCTTTTTAGACAGCCATTGTTCCTTTAACATTTTGCCTGTGAACCTTTGATTCCAATTTGCCCTGGAAAGATCCATACTCATTCTACTGAAATTGATTCTCCCTCAATTCATTAGTTTTACCTGGGATTGCTCCTTGTCCTTTTCCATTACCAACCTAAACCTTATGATACTATGATCACTGTTCCCTAAATGTTCCCCTACTGACACTTGGTCTACTTGACCCACCTCATTCCCCAGAACCATGTCCAGCAATGCCTCTTTGCTCATTTGACTACTCAAGAAAATTTCAGTGAACCAATACCAGAAACCCTTCCCGCCCTCTTCCCTTTACACTATTACTATCTCAAACCATAATAAGATAATTAGAGTTTTTACAGTTTTACAGCTCTGCGGCATTGCTCTGCAAATTTGCTACTCTGTATTTTCCCTACTATTTGTTGGTCTATAGAATAAACCCAGTGGTGTAATGGTTCCTATACTATTTCTTAGCTCTAACAAAATAGATTCTGTCCTTGGCCCCTCCAGGACACCTTCTCTCTCCAGATCTATAATATTGTCCTTATTGACACCTCTCTTCCTTTCCTTTGTCCCCTATCTTCCTTGAGCAATTTTTTATTCATGAACATTTAGTAGCTTTTATAATGGGATGCCAAAACAGTACTGCAACTTTGATCAATGGTATCATCACATACAAACATACGAATTAGGAGCAGGAGTAGGCCATTCGGCCCATAGAGCCAGCTCTGTCATTCAATAAGATCATGACTAATCTAATCCATTTCACCTCCTGATTCATAATTACTTCTGGGGTGTTATTTGTATCCTCTGCAGTGAAGACAGATGCAAATATCTGTTCAATTCATCCGCCATTTCCTTATTTTCCATTAGTAATTCCCCTGACTCAACCTCTGGAGGACCAATACTCACTTAATTTACTCTTTTACTTTTTTAAATGCCTGCAGAAGCTCTTACTATCTATTTTATATTTCTAGCTAGCTTTCTCCTGTACTCTAATTTCTCCCTCCTTACTAATCTTTTAGTCATTCTTTGCTGTTCTTTATATTCTGTCCGATCTTCTGACCTACCATTCATCTTTACGGAATTATACACTTTTTCCTTCAATTTGATACTATCTTTAACTTTTTAGTTAGTTGTGGATGGTGCGTCCTTCCCTTAGAATCTTTCTCACCGGAATGTATCTTTTCTGAGTATTCTGAAATGTCTCCCCAAATGTCCACCACTGCATTTCTACTGACCTATCCCCTAACCTAATTTCACAGTTCAATTTAGCAAGCACTGTCTTCACGCCCTCATAGTGCGAGAGGAGGACCCTGGTACAGGCAGTCAACAGCAGCTGGAAGATCTAATCTATCTAGAGGATCTAGCATCTAGTCTATACTCAACTAGGAGCAAGGGTAAAATAAAAGCAAGGGTCCATATTCTATTTAACTAAGATATGTCTGGGGAGCTCAGTCCCGTGATTTGTACATCCTGCGCTATGTGGGAAATCCTAGACGCTCTTGGTGGTCTGGATGACCATGTGTGCAGGAGGTGCCCTCGACTGGAACAACTCAAGCTATGGGTTTTGGAGCTTGAGCGGCAGCTGGGGGCACTATGGTGCATTCACGAGGCTGAGAGGTTCGTGGATAGCACGTTTCAGGACCTGGTCACCCCGCAGCTTAAGGAAGTACAAGCAGAGAGGGAATGGGTGACCACCAGACAGCAGAAGGGGACCAGGCAGGTAGTGTGGGAATCCCCTCAGTGCATCTCGCTCGCAAACCGTTTCTCGGCCTTGGAAAATGGTGAGAATGACGCTTCCTCTCTGGACGCTAACCAGAGCCAAGGCCATGGCACTGTGAGTGATCCAGCTGCTCAGGGGGGAGGAAGAAGTGTGGAAGGGCAATAATGTAGGGGATTTGTTAGTGAGGGGGGTAGACAGGTGCTTCTGCAGCCGTAGACATGCCACCAGGATGGTATGTTGCCTCCCGGGTGCCAGGGTCAAGGATGTTACAGAACAGCTGCAGGGCATTCTGAAGGGGGAGGGTAAACATCCAGAGGACGTGGTCCATGTTGGGACCAATGACATAGGAAGAAAGAGAAATGAGGTCCTGCAAGCAGACTTTAGGCAGTTAGGCAGGAAGTTGAAAAACAGGACTTCAAATGTAGTAATCTCCAGATTACTCCTGGTGTCGCGCAGTAGTGAGTATAGGAACGGAAGGATAGAGCAGGTGAATGCATGGCTGGAGAGATGGTGCAGGAGGGAGGGCTTTAGATTCCTGGGGCATTGGGACCGTTTCTGGGGAAGATAGGACCTGTACAAGTTGGGCTGATTACATCTGAACGGGACCAACATCCTCGCCGGGAGGTTTGCTATTGTTGTTGGGGCGGATTTAAACTAAATTGGCAGGGGGATGGGATCCTGAAAAGCAGTTCAGAGGGGGGAGAAGCTGAGATGGAATTAGAAGTTAAAACACTAGTAAGTGAGTCTGGAAGACAGAGGAAACATAGGCTAGATAAGAAAGCAGTGAGCTTAGCAAGACTAAATGGAATATATTTTAATGCAAGGAGTCTGAGGAATAGGACAGACGAGCTGAGGGCACAGGTAGGCACATGGGAGTATGATGTCATAGCTATGACCGAGACTTGACTAAAAGAAGGGCAGGGTTGGCAGCTTAACATTCCTGGTTATAGGGTATTCAGATGAAATAGAGAAGGGGAGGGGTTTGCAATATTGATCAAGGAATCAATTAAAGCGGTGAGGAAGGATGATATCTTGGAAGCATCATCAAATGAAGCCATATAGGTAGAAGTAAAAAGCATAAAAGGGTCAAACACGCTGTTGGGTGTGTACTATAAGCCCCCAAACAGTCAGGGAGAGATAGAGGATCTAATATGTGATCAAATATCAGAGAATTGTAAGAATAATAAGGCAGTAATATTAGGGGATTTTAATTATCCAAATATTAACTGGGATAATTTTAGTGTGCAAGGTAGGGAGGGAGCAAAATTCTTAATTTGCATTCAGGAGAACATTTTTAGCCAGTATATAGAAACCCAACAAGGGAGGGGTCAGTTCTGGACCTAATATTTGGAAATGAGGCCAGGCAGGTGGAAGGTATATCAGTAGGGAAGCATTTTAGAGATAGAGACCATAACTCAGTTAAATTTAGGATACTTATGGAGAAGGAGAAGGTTGGGCTGGGAATAAAAGTTCTAAACTAGGGAAAGGCTAATTTTACTAAGATGAGATACGATTTGACCCAAATGGACTGGGAGCAGCTAGTGCAGATAAAACTGTGTCAGAGCAGTGGGAGGCATTCAAGGAGGAAATAGTGAGAGTATAGCGAAAATATGTTCCCATAAAGACAAAGGAGGGGACCAAGTCTGGAGAATCCTGGATGTCAAGGGACATAAAGGTTAAGATTAAGAAAAAAAGAGAAGCTTATGGCAGATACCGAGGGCTCAATACGGCAGAGTCCCTAGAGGAGTATAAAAAGTGCAGAGGGGAACTTAAAAAGGAAATTAGAAAAGCTAAGAGAGTGCATGAGAAAGCATTGGTGGGTAGAATAAAGGAAAACCCAAAGGGTTTTTAAAAATGTATAAAGAGCAAGAGACTTACTAGGGAAAAATTAGTGCCAATTAGGCACCATAGAGGTAATCTGTCTGTGGACCCGGAAGACATGGGTACAGTCCTCAATGAATGCTTTGCGTCAGTCTTCACAATGGAAAAGGACGATGAAGGTATAGACATCAGGGCGGAGGACTGTGAAATATTAGAGGAAATTAACATGGAGAGAGAGGAGGTACTAACGGGTTTAGCAGCCTTAAAAGTGGATAAATCCGCAGGCCCAGATGAGATGTATCCCAGGCTGTTGAGGGAGGCAAGGGAAGAGATATCAGGGGCCCTGGCAATAATTTTTAAATCCTCTCTGGCCACAGGTGAGGTCCAGAGGACTGGAGGACTGCTAACGCTATCCCATTATTGAAAAAGGGAGGCAGGGATAGACCAGGAAATTACAGGAGAGTCAGCCTAACCTCAGTGGTGGGGAAGTTACTAGAAAGAATTCTGAAGGACCGAATATATCTGCACTTGGAGAGATACGGATTAATCAAGGATAGTCAGCATGGATTTGTTAAGGGAAGGTCGTGTTTGACAAATTTGATCGAATTTTTTGAGGAGGTAACCAGGAGCATTGATGAGGGAATGTATTTGATGTGGTCTACATGGTCTTTAGCAAGGCTTTTGATAAGGTCCCTCATGGCAGATTGGTCAAGAAAGCTATGAGCCCATGGGATCAAAGGCAAGGTGACACATTGGATCCAAAATTGGCTGAGAGGCAGGAAGCAGAGGGTGATGGTAGAGGGATATTTCTGTGACTGGAAGTCTGTTTCCAGTGGGGTTCTGCAGGGCTCGGTGCTGGGGCCCTTGCTGTTTGTGGTGTACGCAAATGATTTGGACTTAAATGTAAGGGGTATGATCAAGAAGTTCGTGGATGACATGAAAGTTGGTAGGGTGGTAAATAGTGAGAAGGGTAGCCGTAAACTGCAGGAGGATATCAATGGACTGGTCAGGTGGGCAGAGCAGTGGCAAATGGAATTCAACCTGGAAAAGTGTGAGGTAATGCACTTGAGGTGGGCTATCAAGGCAAGGGATTACACTATGAATGGTAGGTCCATGGAAAGTACTAAAGATCAGAGGGACCTTAGTGTGCATATCCAGAGATCCCTGAAGGTAGCAGGGCACGTAGATAAGATGGTTAAGAAGGCAAATGGGATTCTTGCCTTCATTAGCTGATACATAGAATATAAGAGCAGGGAGGTTATGCTGGAACTGTATAAAATGCTGGTTAGGCCACAACTGGAGTACTGTGTGCAGTTCTGGTCGCCATATTATAGGAAGGATGTGATTGCACTGGAGAGGGTACAGAGGAGATTTACCAGGATTCTGCCTGGGCTGGAGGATCTGAGCTATAAGGAAAGATTGGATAGACTGGGGTTGTTCACCTTAGAGCAACGAAGGTTGAGAGGGGACCTGATAGAGGTGTATAAGATTATGAGGGCCATATATAGGGTAGATAGGAAGGCATTATTCCCATTAATAGAGAGGTCAATAACCAGGGGACATAGATTTAAGGTAAGACATAGAAGGCTAAGAGGGGTGTTGAGGAGAAATTTTTTCACCCAGAAGGTGGTGGGAGTCTGGAACTCTCTGCCTGAAAGGGTGGTTGAGTCAGAACTATTGTAACGTTTAAGAAGTATTTAGATATTCACTTGTGTTGCCATAGCTTCCAGGGCTATGGGCCAAGCACTGGAAAGTGGGATTAATGTAGTCAAATCTTTGTGCACTGGCGCGGACACGATGGGACGAATGGCCTCCTTGTATGTTGTAGACGTCTATGAGTCTATAATTGCCCTTATCACATTTTTACTGTTGTGTTCCACGTGCTGCTACCTATAAAATCCAAATTGTATGGACCTATATTATAGCTTGACCTACCTCCATTCACATTTTCAGGTAATTATGTGAAAAGGAAATAGCTTTTTTTATTCGTTCATGGGATCGAATTCATTCATGGGCTTCGCTGGCAAGGCCAACATTTATTCCCCATCCCCAACTTCCCTTGAAAAGAATTACATAATTAAAAGGCTCATATCATTTTGCATATAACAGCATCTTTCACTTGTTCAGGACAAGTCAAAGTCATTTACAGGCAATGAATTACTTTTCATTTGCATTTGGTTATTTAAAACAAACATGACATGCAATTCAGGACTGAAAGAAACTGTCTTTTGGGTCGGAGATAAACACTAGCTTGGGCATCAGAAGAATTCCCTGCTTTTCTTCAAATGATGCCATGGAATATATTACACCTATCAGAACAGGCAGATAGGGCCTCGGTTTAACATCTCACAAAAGGGAATACCTCTAGTAATGCAGCATTGCCTCAGTACTGCATTGACATTTCGGCCTAGATTATATGTTCAAACCTCAAAGTGAGGCTTTAACCCAGGACCTCCTGATTTAAGATGATAGCATTACCACTTGACATTGTGTATTTCAATGAGTGCATACTCCCCTTCCTGTTTTGTCTGCCAAAGTGTAGTACCTCACACTTATTTTAATTAAATTGCATTGGCCACTTATCTGCCTAATCCATTTACTGTCTGGGCTAAGAATTCAATAAAGTTGATTATCAGGTGCAGTGATCAAGATGCGCGATGCTCTACGCTGGATTAAACTGACGCAGATTGCACGCAAACTTTGTTTGCCTGCTCATCACCTTGATTGTACCATGCAGCCCGTACTAAATGCTGACTGGCTGCATGTTCAGCAGAGGGCTCAAGTGTGCACGCGGCTAGCCTGCACATTTTACAGTCAGTTTGCACTTCTTAAGGGGAGGAGCTGCAGCAGGTGTATCAAGAAGTTGTTTCTCATAGGGAAGAATAAATACCAATGAAGCAGTAGGCCACACCCGGTTTCTCTGATGCAGTGCAGGAGACCTTAGCCCAGGAGATCAAACGGAGTTGAGACATTGTGTTTCTGCAGTGGAGGATGGGGAATTGGGGAGGGGGGCAGTGGGTGGTGTGGGGTGCAGGTGGCTGGAGGCCCTCAAGCCATAGACTGCAAATAGAATGGGAGCAGGTGGTCAACTAAAGGAGTCTGACCTCAAAGACCTGGCTGCAACACCAGAAAAGTTTAATGGCCTTACACGAACGGTCAAGCTCAGAGAATACATCTTCAAAGGACATCTCCTGACCACCGCACCACCGACCTCACAAATTGTGCAATGCACCACACAACCATCGGCAATGTCTTGCAATCAAGGCTCATGCCTAACATTCAGATACTCCACCTCACCCTCACACATTTACCACTGCCACAAATCTCACATTCACATCACGCAGCTTCCACATACATCCTACTACCAAGTTATGACAGGCACACCACCCAAACACATTGCAATACACTAATCGACAATCTTCCCTTTCTCTTCCAGGACAAGGTGGCATACAGGATGCAGCAGCACAGAACAGTGGGGGACAGGCACGGCGGCATTTCCTGAGCCCCTTGGAGGCAACTACTGCAAAATATTGGCACAGCAATGACTGAGGCCATTGCAATAAGTGTCATCAAGAATATTCCTTTCCTCCTGCATTATGGCCCTTCTCAAATCCCACTTCACCCTCTTCCTGCTTTCTGTCATAAAGTATAAACTGCAGATCATGTAAACATGGACCTCTTGCTTTCCACCCAATGCCTCCTTCACACACCCCAAACCTCCACTTCTGCACTTATGTTTTCAATACCCAAGAACCACTGCCTGGTCAGTTAGTAAAACTTCAACCTGAAGGGTGCAAGCAAGAACAGCTTGATGGGCATGTACACAGAGATATTTGGTGCATTGGCAGACCTCCCATAGTGCTTGTTGTCACTGTAAAGGAGCATGAAGGAGTCTGATTCTTACTTGACATAGAGCATAGTGCAGAGCTTGGAGTCTATTCTTTCCAGCATGAAAATGATGGCCAGCTCAATGGCAGCACTTGCAGATCCAGCCGTGATGCAGAATCCAGTGGCTGGTTATCTCAGCTTCCATTGCAACACAGGCAGGAGCTATCCAACACCTTAGTACTGCAGCGGAATTTCAGAATGAAGTCATGAGGCCCTTGCTTGGTGCCTTGCAGTCTCAGATTGTGGATACGAATGCTCAAAGAGACATGCAGGTTCTTGAAGTTCAGCAATCTGTGTTTACTAGAATTGCTGATGCACCATCCCAGGGGAATGGCAGTGCAGCTGTGGTTCACTAATCTAGAGTCCTCTCTCAGGATGACAGCATTTGTGCTCCCAACACTGCCACTCACCAGTGCCCTTATTGTTGCCTATCAGCCAGCAAGCCCAGACTGCTGCCACCCATGTTCTGAAGACCAACATTTACAAGTTTCATGCTCTTTAAAAAATATTCTGCTTTTCTATTCTTACAACCAAAGTGAATAACCTCCCAATTCCCACATTATACTCCAGCTGCCACCTTGCTGTCCACCAGTGAAAGGCAACAACCTTTGTATTGCAGTCACTAGAATCATACCTTGTAGGAGGACAAGAATGGGGAAAAAACACTGCAACACAGGCACTAAGGGGAAACACAAAAGGTGGAAAGTTGAGAATTTTATGTATTATTGGATAAAGTTGTTATGGAATAGTTTTCTTGCGTTGTCTTTGATTTCAGGGATTTTGACCGAGGATGCTATGATGATTTGTTGCAAAGGAACAGTAAGGTGGAGAAATGTTCTTGGGGAACTGGAGTCTGATAAACCACATGTCTGGGTCAATGGTACCCAGAAGTCCTCCTCTTCTTCCTCCTCCTCTTCCTCCCAAGGTGTTCACCAAAGGTCTGGTGGAAAGGGTTACACCCTCATAAGAGCCATGTTATGTAGAATATAGCAGATTACCATGAATTTGGAAACATACTGCAGTGTATTGGAGGGCTCAACTCCAGTAGAACTGTAGTTTTAGAACACCGACAGTTTGCTGCACCAAATCCTGGTCATAAGAGACATGTTCCCTGAAGACCCCAGGTGGGCGTGGCTGTCTTTTGAAGGCCCTCCTCCCCCTCCCTCTGCACACAGCTTTCCTTCTCTGCTGTCTCCACTCTCTCCTCCTGTCATGCTGTTGCCCAAGATTGGTTGCAGCTCTCATCCTCATGAATGCTAGCAAGCTTTCAGTTCAGTAGCCTTAAAATACTGCTGAACTCCTTGCATAAATCCGCCACCACCCCATTCCACTCCAACAACTTGTGACAGTACTATGCACAGAATGTCCACTAAATCTTTGCGTCAGCAAAGAAAAGTTTAAAACACTGCACCTGAAAATCACCTTTAGATAGCTATAGTGGGGGTGGGGGGGTGGGGGGTGTTGGGGGGCGGGTGGGTACAGATGAATGCATATCCAGTTTAGAGTGTTCGTACTAGGCATTAACAGGATATGCGATGCCCAAACTGGCAGATCGAGTATCAATCTGCGTAAGATGCTGAGTGACTTCACAATCTGCCCACTGTGCCTGTTGCCAGACCACACACAGCACACCCACATTAATGTCCTTCCAGGCATAGTGATCCAAGCAGGCTGCAACAGAGTTGGCCAGAAGTGGATTAGCCACCAACACCGTCCATGCTATGGAGCTCAATTTTAAATCTGTATGCCTTCCTGAAGTCTGTTGCAGTTCTATGCTGCTTGTCAAAGCTTATACTTTTGAGTCATTAGCAAACTTTGAGATGGTGCTCCCTTATCAGAGCAAAGGATAGAGGTGCTTTCACCTGAATCATTTCTGAATGGAAAATGTTCAACACCTTGCCAAATTAAAGGCAAACTGGAAAGTTAAAGGGTAAGGATAATGAATAAGTCTATCCACCTTGAGCATGTCCATGCTGACACTATGGGCAGAATCATCCCATATTTGCACTAAGTGTGGTAGCAGGCGTGAAAAAGACATTTCACCTGCCGGCTGCAATAGTGGGTTTTTGCGCCATCCGCTTCCTGCCTCATTAATTATGCAGCTACAGGAAACACAGCGTCTTGCTGGCGGGCAGCCTCTGAATCGCCCACCATGCTGTTATCTCGCCATTTCTTCACTCCGGGTGTCGTTTCTAAACTGCAGCCGTGCACACAGTTCTCAATGCTTGCAGCTCAGGACTGCTCCAGGCTCCAGTAAAGACATGGGCCTGAAAGCCAAAAAGAATTCAACGATCCATCACGGGAATGCCTTTTCGAGCCCCACCGTGATGTCCTCCAACCTCATTCTGGCCTCAGGAGGTCCAGCAATCTCACCACTCTGGCTTGGGAGGTGGTGGCAGTGGTGGTCAGTGCCAACGCTGCACAGAAGAGGTTGGCCATTGAGTGCAGAAAGAGGATAAATGATCTCATCTGTACTGCCAGGGTAAGGCAACCATCTCATCACATTAAACTCACACACTCACAAAACCATCACACATTCACTGTCATCTCATTCACTGCCAGCTCAAGGGACACCACCACTCACTCTCTCACACATCCTCACATCTCCATCTAGCCTCATCTCCTCTGGAGACTGCCTCCTCAGCCCTCACCATCTTGAGGCCACTTGCACAGATCAAATGTGTTCCCACACAAACCCTGGGATACTCTTCTCCCCCCAAGTACTCTTCCCTTGCCTGAAGTAACTTCTCCCCCTTTCCCAAGCAAACCTTAGCCTTGCAGCCATTGAAAAGCCACCCCTGTCTTACGGCTCATCTGGTAGTTAGAGACCTGCCCCGTGAGCCCCCTAAAAGTCCTGTCTGCGAAGCTTGGCACTGATGGCCGCAAGTACTGCCTGAAGCAAAGTAGGCAAACAAACCACGAAGTCCCGAGTGAAGTGCAGCTCGCCAGGTGCATGTCACTAATGTACAGTTGTGAAACACGTCGGTGTGGAATCGTGCCAACGTGCCCGGATGATCCAATGTGGGGGGATGATTCCAGCGAGCAAGACTAATGAGATGTTTAATTATTGAAATTAGGTTCCTGACGTGCGATGGCAGGAAATGCAACCTGCCATTGGTGGGCAGAGCAGACGATTGCAAACTGATTTCACAACGGCATAAAACAGATTTTTGGCCTTCTCGCCATATCGATCGCTCGTGCCCACCATGACGCCCGACACCAACGGGGGCGGAAAATTCTGGCCTAGATTGTATATTATAAACATACCTTCAGTTACACTTAACTATCTATGATCAATAGGTAAAGATATCTTTCATATAATCTGCCTTGGGGATTTAAATGCATTTGATTGAGCAAATGATTTATAAGCAGTTATTTTTATTTCTAATTTTTCAATGTAAAATCCAGAGTTTCTTCAAGCTCAACCTTTCATTGCACTTACCAAGCAAGTAAGGAATACTGGGCTAGATTTTCATCTTTACCACTTGGGCATTAAGCATTGCCTGAGCAGAGGGCAGAAAGGATAACCTAATGTAAACAACAGCATATGAGTAACAGAGCCCACTTGATTTTCTCCCCATTGACATGAGTGGATGGAAAATTAGGCAAGTTCTGCAAAAGGCATTTAATCCTCCCCATCAGCCCTTCCTTTCGGTGTTCTACCCAGAAGATGCTTAGAGCCTAGGCGGTAAAGGCACAAATCTATCCCATAATTTTTGCAAATAATTCCTGAATTCTTCCATCTGAAGATGAATGCAGGAGGGGGGGTTGGGAAAACATTAAAATTAAGTTATGTTTATTTTTCGTGTAAGCAAGGTACTCTATAATCACTTGTTTAGTCTTCTTAATTGCCTTGGCATCCCTCAAATGCTGGGTAAAGTGATAAGGCTGACCACTGATGCTTCCTGTTTAAAATCTACTCCCATGTTATTATTCCTACTCAAGAATGATGTCTCAAGGGCAGGCTTTACACAAGTCGTATTGGTGCTATGCGTTACCATCTCTTGTTATTTTTAAGAAATTTGTTTGGGCTGACTGTAAGAAATGCTTGCGTTTATATACATTATCAAATATTTCAGAAATATCTCAAAACAAATTGTATGTGATGAATTACGTCATTGTGATATGCAGATGATTACAATGGTTACTGGCATGTGAAAAAGGGAAAATATACAAATAAAAAGCTAAAGCAAAATGAATAGCACAACTGACTTTGTGCATTGATTTTTTTTTCTTCCTCAAAGGAATGCAACAGAAAGTAAAGTATTTATTTTGAAACTGCTCTTGTGATTTGGGCTTCTCCAGTTAACTTCTTATGCCCACATAAAATACATCTCTTATAGATAAGCCCGTGCAAGCCATGAACTGAAGTGAGGCTTCGGTTGGAATTTTCAAATATCTAATTGGGGGCCAGTTAGCTCAGTTGGCTTGGTGGCTAGTGTGTGGCTTAGAATAACACCAACAGTGCAGGGTTCAAACCCTATTCTGGCCTAGGTAAAACTGGGGACTGCCTCCTTGCCCTGCCCTGTAGCAAACTCAAGACATAAGCCATGGTTCAGCAACCCTCAAATAATTGAGGATACTAGCTGGAAAAGGAGTTCTGCTGAAATGGCAGGACCTGCAGTGAGTCAGGAACCCAAGTGACAGTTTCAGGATGCTTTACCACACATGGATTCCTGAGGCTGCAGCAACTACAGGAATGTAAAAGATCCTAGGCCTTCTAGGATCTTACGAAAAGGATCCATGACCTCTGGAGGGTGTATGAGGTGAGTGACAACACTTTCAGATGTCAAATCCCACACCCTAACTTTCCCAGCATTCTCCTGCACAGCACTCTTCAGAACAACACATTTAGCAGCTCCACTCGTTCCCCTCTCTCCAGGTAGTTCCTTGTTTGAGCAGCCTATTGTCTTTTTCACCTTTAGCTCACAGTAATCCTCCACAAATGTTGTCCTCCACTGCTATTCATACCACCTATTTCCAATACTCAACTTCTTTGCTTTCTCTTCCTGCACAAGAAGAGAACAAGGCAGAGATTTTGGGGTGGGGTGGGGTGGGGGGAGGGAGGAGGTGGACTTTCAATGACAGGCACCTTGACAGCCGCTGGCAACGCATGTCCACCTGGGCCACGAGAAGGATTTCTTGTTCCAGAAGGCTTCAGAGGTCAGCAGCAACCTGCTATGAAAGCCTAAGCCCCCTGAGGAACTGGTGCTCAGATCTACTCAGAGAGGTCATCCTCTGCCTGTAGACCCTGTGTTGGGGGTCTCAACTCCTTCAAGCTGGGCGTCTGTGCCTATCCCCTCTGCCCTGTGGATTAGACTGTGGCTGAGGAGAAGGCAGCTTGTGCTGGTGCTGTTGGTGTTGCTGCCCTTCTTGTTCTTCATCAGAAGTAAAAGGTGAAGCTGCATAAGCTGGCCCCATGCCGTGGTGAAGGCTGGCAGCAGGAACGTGCAGCTGAAGGTGAGTGTAGTGCTAAACAGGAGAGCTGGCTTTCAAAAAGTTGATGATCACTTGTGAAGCAGTGAAAGTACTCTCTGTGAGGAGCAGCCTCTCACCTGGGTATGGCTGCAACTTTTCAGTTTCACTGATCAAAGGTTTCCCAGCCTGCCAGTTTCGCTGAAGACGCACACCCTAATTTTTGCTCACCTGGTTGACCCTGGCAATTTGCTGACAGCTCAGGAAATATGTCCGCTGGCTACTTAAGACAAATTGCAGAGTTAAAGAGGCACTTAGGCCAGGATTTTCCGTACCCGCTGGCATCGGGCATGTTTGGTGGTATGAGCGGACAATATGGCAAGGCGGCCAAAAATTGGTTTCATGATGTCGTGAAAGCAGTTTGCAATCATCCATTCTGCCTGCCAATGGGGGCCGCAGTCCCCACCATTGGACGTCAGGAACCTCATTGTAATACATCAGCCTATCATGATAAGGCCAGCTCGCTGGACTCATCCCCCCACCCCCACTGGATTGTCCACCCAAGTCAGTGGGAAAAATGCCGGTGCAGTACACATCTTGGCAGCTGTGATGTGCAAAAGTCGGGACTTACTGCCAGGGCCTTGCTCACATCATGGACATCCAAAGAGCTGAAGATGCTGGAACCCGACAGCAATGGGATCTTGGAGCTATGGCATGCTGGGTAAATTTTCATGGACATGGCTCTGCTGCAAAGCAGCTCACAGAAGTTGGAAAGTCACCACTGATGCTCACAACAGATGATGGTCGAGCAGGTGGGAGAGGAAGGTCTAGTATCGACTGGAAGAGGAAGAGCTGTCAGGAGGGTGAGGTTGGGAGGGGGGTAATGAAGGTGTCGGGGGGATGAAGTTGGGGGATTGAAGGTGCCAGGGGGTGAGGTTGGGAGGGAACGGAGTACAGGGGAAGGAGCGGGGAGAAGATGGCAACTGGGGAAGTAGGTATAGGGGGGATGGAAGATATAAGGGAAGGAGTTCGGAGCAGGGAAGCAGTGCGGAGACAGGTGGGGGAGACCAGGGGGTGGAAGGAGTGCAGAGATGAGAGGGAGTAAGAGTGGAGGAAGGAGTCAGGAAGGGGGATGGACTAAGCGAGGGTGGAGGGAATCCGGGGGGAGGGGGGTGTTGGGAGGACTGAGTGGGGGAAGGGGTTCTTTGGTTGGTGGGGGGGGGGGGGGTCCAGAGGGGAGAAGGGGTGCGGTGGGGGTGGGGGGAGAGTTCGGGGGTAGGGGGGAAGTGTCCAGGTGAATGTGCAAGGGAGGCGTCTGATGGATCCATGACTGCCTCCTGGGGAGCATTGGTGGTGGGTGTGGTATGAGGGAATGGTGAGAGTGACTGAGGGCAGAGTGAGGCGGTAATGTGGGAGGGTGAGAGTTTGATGGTAGTGGTAGAAGGGATGGCAACGGTGGTTGGTGAGGACTCGAAGGCAGACACAGACCCTGGTGGTGGGACGGAGGAGGCCAGGGATTTTCGGGGGGGAAGGGAACATACATGTTCACCTGGACATCCCCGAATGAAAAGGATTGTGTCTGGTAGGTCACGGAGGGGAGGTGGAAGGTGATACTGGGGGCGGGGGGGTGGGGGGTCAACTGTGATGCAGGAAAGGAAATGAGTAACTGGAGGAGGGGAAAAGATAAAGGAGCACACGACAAACCGAATTCAGACTATGCTGTCCAAATAGAAATAACAGTCATGGTGGGCAAGATCAGGTGCTACATGGGAATGTGATCCTTGGGTGGGCAGAGATGCAGGTCAGCTCAGATGGACAACTGAGAGCGAACCCCAGCAGGCAGCATTGAAAATGCTCAGGACATTGAGATGAGTGTGATACGTGAAGGCTCCGCATACGTGGGGGAGTATTTGCACGAGGCTCCGAAAGGCCCTATCTCTCACACACACACTTCTCCCTCCATTATCACTCATTAGCAAGCTGCTCCCCCTGAGGTGACAGAGGATGAGGTTGAGGGGTTCACAGGCAAAGGGAACTCGGAGGGAGAGGACAACCTCTGAGCCGGGGGTGTACAGCTGGCGCTCCTCCTCCCTTCAGGTGCCCGGGGCCCCGGCCTGACTCCTTGAGGGGAAGGAGCACCTGGAGGGACATCAAGGTGCCCCGTCTCCCTCTCGCGTTGCCACTACCGGACTCACCCATGACTCCTGCGATGGAGCGCAGGTCTGCACACATCTCTACGTTCTGCTAGACCAGGGTCCCCATGGCGTCCACCATCCTCCCCATGGAGACCTCCATACACACATGTGGGCATCGCTTCATCAGTGAGCAGGCGGACGCACTCCTTTGACTTGCGTGCCACTCTGCTGAGGGCTTCCAACAGCTCTGCGTGATGTTGCCCCGCCTTCTGCTGACTCTCCAGAATAGTTGGAAGGCCAAATCTAGAGACTTGTCACCTGACTTGGACTTGACAGGTGCCTGATCCCCAGCAGTCCTCCGAGTGCTGGGGAGCTCACACAAACCTGCCCCCTGCTCCTCCGAACATGTGTCCGTGCGGTGACCACCAGATTGTGAACCCAAGCCTGCTCCAGACCTAGGTCCCACCAAGGTGTGTGTCTCTGTGCTGGTGAAGGGTGTGGGTAAGCGCTGTGACAGGTCTTCCAGGCTGTTTATTTCCAGCTCTTCAATGGAGGAGGTGTCCTCTTGGCTGGAGGTGAGGACATGGTTGGAGCTGAGAGACTAGCTTGCTGAGGGTGTCAGTTGCTTGGCAGAGCTCCCTTGGTAGAGATAATTAGTGCATGGCAGCAGACTCAAAAGCAGGAGAGAAAACACACAGTTGCATTGAGAGAGGGATGATGTGGTGCAGGATCCTCATGAGGGTGTTCACTGCTGACCTCACCGTCACCATAGGCACGGTCCATGTCCTCATCAGTCAGTGCAATGGCATGTTCCTCAAAATGAGTGAGGGGCCTAATATGGGCCACTCCACCCCCGGTCTGGGACCTCCCCTGCTGACATGAGCAGGCTTCTCCTGCATGAAAACAGATGAAGAAAATGTGAGCAGGATACATGGCACTGGGAGGAATATTTGTGTGGTGAGGATGGACAGGATGAGGGCCCAAGCTCGAGAGAGTATGAGCCTGACAGAGATGTGAGGGTGTGTGTGAGAGTTAGCGGTGTTGTCCCTTCAGGTGCGAGATCCCTGTGAGTGTGTGATGGGTTTGTGAGTGTGTGAGTTGACAGTGATGAGAAGAGTGTCTTACCCTGGTGGAATGGATGAGACCATTTGTCCTCTAGCGGTACTGGGTGGCTGTCCTCTTTTGCAGGGCATTGGTGCTGACCACCGCTACCGCCGCCTCCCATGCCGGATTAGTGAGGTTGCTGCCCATCCTGCGGCCAGAGCGGGGATAGAGGACATCACAGCGAGCCTACACTGTGTCCAAAAGGCACTTGAGGGCCTTGTCATTAAACCAGAGGACTGCAGTCTTTTTGCCTTTTGGGGCCATGTCTTCTTTGCAGCAGTCGTGGACTGGAAGCATTGAAAGGTGTGCGCACGGCTGGACTTTAAATATGGCGCTCAGCATGCTGAAGTGGCGAGCTGATGGCACGGTGGGAAAATGAGAGCCCGCCTGCCATGGAAACGCCGTGTTTCCCAGGAATGCATAATTAATGCAGCGGGTTTGGGACCATATGGCGTGAAAAGCTGCCATTGCGGCCGCCAGGTAAAATGTCATTTTACCTGCCCGTTACCGCAATTAGTGCAAAGCTGGAATGATTCCGCCCTTAATTGCTTTTTTGTATAATCTGATTGGTTTCCCAACAGCTCCGAGGGGGAGGGGGAGGAGATTCCCCGTTTACCTTAAAGAGGGCAGGATCTCAACCTGATGTCATTTTCAGAGGATTTGACACTCAAACCTTCCTCCTCTTGGCAAATAAAATTCCGCCCTTTATGAGCAAAATAATCTAGGATAGTGTGCACAATAGATCCTTTCATTGCCTTGAAACATATGTAGGATTGTCATCACATGCTCATTGAATGATGGTTCAGATCAGCCACACTTTCATAGCAGATTAGCTACCACACAAACTTAATCACAGATAGTCATTTAGAGAAGTAAACAGTAACAGCAAGTTGTTAAAATCCTTGCAACTGAAATAACAAGATTGTCAAGGCCTTGGGGAAGGTACAGAAAAGATTTTTGCCAGAATGATACCGGATTGCGGGATCTCAATCATGTGGAGCTATTGGAGAAGTTGGAATTGTTCTTCTTAGAAAAGAAAAAGTTAAGAGGAGATGAAATAGAGGGATTTTAATAGAGTAGATGGGGCTAACTCTGACAGAAGGGTCAGTAACAAGGGGACACAGATTTAAGATAATTGACAAAAAAATGTGAAAACATTTTGTGCAGCAAGTGGTTACAAACTGGAATGCAATGCTTGAAATGGCAGTGGAAGCAGATTCAAAAGTAACTTTCAAAAGGAAATGGGATGCTTATACAAAAAGGGGAAATTTACAGAATTATGGGGAAATAACAGGGGAGTGGGACTAATTGGATAACTCTTTCAAAGAGCCGACACAGGCATGATGGACAGAAAGGCCATCTTCGGTGCTGAATGATTTGGAATTCCCTCCCCAAACATCTCCACATGACTACCTCTCTCTCCTCCTTTAAAACATGCCTTAAAACCTACCCGTTTGACTCAGTTTTTGATCATTTGCCCTAACAAATTTTGTTTGATTATGTTCCTGTGAAGATCCTCGGGTCATTTGACTACTTTCAAGGCACTATAAATGCAAACTGTTTTTGTTGTTGTTGACTCAAACTGAACCAGTTCATGAAAGAAGAATTAAACAAATAAAAAGATTTACACTCTAACAAACAGTACACCAAAGTACTAGATTCTATATACATGGCATCTTTCTTAAATAAAATCATTCTTTGAAAAATGTATGAAAAAGGGAATAGTCCAAGCTACAGAGGTTTCATTTGTGTCACACTCTTGAAAACTCTATTTTCAAAATGTTTTAAAATGCACACAGCACATTAACTAATGTCTGCCATACATAGATACAGTTGGATGTTTTACTTAGGCACTTGAAAAGTCTTGAGGTATTTTGTGAATGCAGCGATTATGCAGTTTTGATCTTTTTTGGTGAAAAGGGAACTACAATATGTGAAAGATGGCCAGGTTAGACAAAGTGAGTTTTAAACATTTCCAAATTCTCCATCTGCCTATAACCATAACAAATATCCAAAAGAGGTCATGGAAAATCCTTGAATACATGCATGAATAATACATTAATTGTGAAGTTTTGCAGGCATACTTAGCAGTAATTGTACTATTTGATCAGTTGACCTGGTCCTTCACTTTTGCAAATAGATTTGAAAAATGATTCTCAATAGAAATAATGAAAATATTGTTCACCCCACTGAATTATCAATTGTCATTTCTAGGTAGATCTGTTTCCTGTAACACATTAAAATGATTATGTGAGCATTAATGTGTGTATGTCAAATCTGTACTGAGAACTTGTCTTCCCCATCACAGAGAAACTCATACCAGCTAAGACTGCAGTCTTGGCAAATTAGTGTGCAATTTCTTTAGTAGTTTTAAGGAAATGTTAAGCCATTTCAAGCAGGCCTTAAAAATCCCACAAATATACAGCGTAAACTAGAAACTAATAGATTCATTACAATATCGCAAAAAGGATTTACAAATGAAGATATTCAATATTTAGTTATTAAAATGTCCATATGAAATAATTGCAAGATCTAATTACTTACTAGTTTCAGTTATAATAAAGTTCAAATTCATACTCATCTTGAGTTTTTAACTTGTGAAATATACCAGTGACATAAAACAGTAAAAATCCTTATACGAATACGTGGGAAGAAACCACAAACAGCTTTGCCGCAGATATGTTTTTGTGTTCATGCATCATGATATTTCACAGATCATAATGAAGATTGTAAGTTTTTAAACACTTTCTTCATTTTTGGATTTTCAGATGTGACTTGAAAAAATGTCAAAAGTAGTTTTGAATATGGATCTACATAAATGAGGGCTGCAATTTGTAAGTATAAAACCAACACTATATCCTATCTGGCCAGTGTTTTCAAAGAAGGGAAGATTTGAGGGAGTGCACAGTTTATCTAAAGCAATGCACTAACTCATCAAATCAATACACACAGTAGGCAACAATCTTTAGGTTTTCAATAAAAATTAGTGTCAGCTTCAGCAGATAGCCTGTCATTTAAAAAATTAATGAACTCACCAAGAACAAGTACTATGGTCTCTACTGGTTGTATCAGGCATGTTGGCACTAATGTGGTTTGCCTAGAGCACCCCCAATCCTTCTGCATACAGTTTATGTTTTGCTATGAAATTTAGTGCATCACTCATAACTTCTAAATTTCAAAAACTAACTTGGACTGAGGCAACTTTCAAGTTTTCCAAAAGAACAAATATTAAAAATGTAGGTGCACCTTAGAAATGTTGGCTTTGCAATAGAGATAAGATGGTTACAAAGAGAAACAGAACATGACTGTCTACTTTTACATAATGTGGGTTTTGTTTAACTAGTCTTGTATTTTTTCAATTACTTTTTTCAAATATTTTACAAGGTAAATTGAAAGAGATTTGTAAACTGTGGGCATTTGTCACATGATCTAATGTCATGTGATCATGGTCAAACTTCAAGGTATACATCCAACTAGAATTGGCAAACTTGGTTTGCCCACTGAGACAGAGGGTAGCAGTGGAAGGGTGCTTTTCTGAATGGAGAGCTGTTACTAGTGGAGTTCCGCAGGGATCAGTGTTGGGACCTTTGCTCTTTGTGGTATACATAAATGATTTGGAGGAAAATGTAACTGGGCTAATTAGCAAGTTTGCAGACGACACTAAGGTTGGAGAAGTTGCAGATAGTGAAGAGGATTGTCAAAGGATACAACAGGATATAGATCGGTTGGAGACTTGGGCGGAGAAATGGCAGATGGAGTTTAATCCGGACAAATGCGAGGTAATGCATTTTGGAAGGTCTAATACAGGCAGGAATTACACAGTAAATGGCAGAACCCTTAAGTGCATCGACGGGCAGAGGGATCTGGGTGTACAGGTCCACAGGTCACTGAAAGTGGCAACGCAGGTGGATAAGGTAGTCAGGAAGGCATATCGCATGCTTGCCTTCATCAGCAGGGGTATTGAGTATAAAAGCTGGGAAGTCAGCTGTATAGAACCTTGGTTAGGCCACACTTGGAATGTTGCATGCAATTCTGGTCACCACATTACCAGAAGGATATGGAGACATTGGAGAGGGTGCAGAGGAGGTTTACCAGGATGTTGCCTGGTCTGGAGGTTATTAGCTATGAGGAGAGGTTGGAGAAACTTGGATTGTTCTCACTAGAGCGACGGAGATTGAGGGGCGACTTGATAAAAGGTGACAAAATTATGAGTGGCATGGACAGAGTAGATAGTCAGAAGTTTTTTCCCAGGGTGGAAGAGTCAATTACTAGGGGACATAGATTTAAGGATTTGAGAGGAGAAAACTTTAGAAGAGATGTGCGGGGCAAGTTTTTTACTCAGAGGGTAGTGAGTGTCTGGAATTCACTGCCAGAGGAGGTGGTAGAAGCAGGTACGATAGTGGTGTTTAAGAGGCAGCTTGACAAATACATGAATAGGATGGGAATAGAGGGATACGGACCCCGGAAGTACAAAATGTTTTAGTTGACGGGCAATATGATCAGCGCAGGCTTGGAGGGCCGAAGGGCCTATTCCTGTGCTGTACTTTTCTTTGTTCTTTGTTCTTTGTTCTTTGTTCTTTGAGATGTTCCATGCTGCAATATGAATATGAAAATATGAACATCGTATTCAGTGTGTGTTTATATTATACGAAGGGCTTGCTTACTCTGAGGATGATTAACAGATGCAAAATTACATAGCTAGGGTAATCTTAATGAGGTGTGAAAAGTTGTTTGGACAGCTGCTTAAAGACCTCAGTTTGCCCAATATAGCTGGAGCTTCTAAGTAAGTGTTGCCTTTGTAATTGTTGTCTATTGTGAATCACCATCACTAATTGGCTGATGTCAAAAGTTGTCTGTAATAATACAATAAGATGGAAATTAGAATATGTCTTTTTTCTTCAAAATTAGCTGATCATTAATTCAGTGGGAGTAAAATTGGTCTTGGATGGCAGGATAAAATGAGTGATAAAGAATTGGTAGCCCAAGGAGGGTGATTGTCCACAGGCTATCATGAAAGGTGGGTTGAGGTAGGCTTTATGTCAGAGAGAGAAATATTATCTGCTGCCTGGTTTTGGTTCTTCAAGTTCCATTAATGTGGCTGAGAACACAAGAAGGAGGGACATTAGATCATGTTCAGAATCATTAGGAGAGTAAGTGAAGTGTTGTGATTCTATTATGTGTTGCATTGAAAAGAAGCAAGTATTGCAAGTCAATGAAATCTGATGTATTGATCATTTACTGTTACTGTATTTTATTTCTAGTTTCAATAAAAAACCATAGATTATAATTTCAATCTGATAGTCTGATTAGGTGGTATTTCTTCTGTTATCTGAAGAACTAGGGAGGCACAAGAGAGCTTGTGTCATTTTCAGTGAGCAATGATGGACAATGCTACATTATGAGTGATACTATGGTGACACTTGAATTCATAGTGAGTGAGCGCCCTGGAGTAGTCTTTGGTGCAGAATATGAGAGTACTATCTAGTGAGTTTCCTGACACATAAGGGCCCAGATCTTGTGGTCCCAATAGTGGTGAATGCTGAGATGTTTGCCGCTATTAGAGGATACACTGAAACCGCAACTCCTGGGGAGCCGATTTATGCTCAAATCAGGTTGAGGTTCACCTGAAAGGGCTCCAGAGGAGTGCAAGCTGAGGGTCCGGACGGAGCCTGTCAGCATTGAACTTGGGTTGATTTCCCTGTACTTACCTCAATATTTACACTGATTTATTTAGGGCTGCTTCTTGGCAGTCTCACTCCTCCCATCATCCCCTGCTCTGCTCACCCCTCATCCGCCCCCTCACCCTACCCCATCCTGTTACCCTGGCCCTGGTCATTCCCCCATCACACCTGGCTCCTTAGTCCCAGCGAGGTCAGAATGGAGCTGGCAGTGATGGGATAGGGTGGGAGGGGAGAGCAGAGCCAAGGGTGCCAGGGTTGGGAGAGTTGGAATTAAAAATAGATTAAAGAAAGGTTTTAAATGATTTAAAACAATTAAAAACACTTACCTATCATTGAGCTGAAGGCAGACCTCAACGGGTGTGTCTTCAGTTCATGGCATCAAAGGAGGTGTGCCCTTGCTGGAGTTGCTGCACCACTAAGCATCCCTACTTACCTCACTGATGGATCCACATTACAACTGGGAGAGCAGGTTTCTGCTGCAGCCTACGGGAAGATCAGAACATTCCTTTAAGTATAGTCAGCAGTGCATGCCCCTGCTTTAATGCTGACTCCAAAATCTGGGCCAATAGCGATTTTGTATGAGGTTGTTTTCAAGAATAAAACAGGTGTAATAGTGAGACCGTGAAAGTAACTGGCTTAGTGAATGAAGGATTTCTTTAAATGCTGTGAATAGACATTTCAGTTTCTTTCTTCTTAATTTCCTGTCACAACAAACAGCAACTATATATATTTTTAATATCCAATACCCCCCAGATCGTGTGTCACTGATAGTGGGTGCATGCTGCACTCTCCACAATCTGGCACTGGAAAGGGGCGATGCAGTGGACGAGGAAGACGCAGATGCAGTTGCTCCGGCTGCACACAATGAGTCCAGCAGTGAGTCCGAGGGTGAACACGCAGTGGAGAATGCTGAGGGGGTAGACACTGACCCGGGCATACTCCGGGGAGGCAGGGACACCCAAAAGATCCTTCAGCTAGCACACCACAGATGGACCTTCAACACACGCCAGGGCTGCAGGCTCCATGCTCGATACCTGAGTGCTAAATCTGCCTGGATAGTAACAGTAACTAAGGCCCTTGTCAATAAAGCTCAATGTCAAACAACTCACTCATAACATCATGGGTTCCTGTCCCCCTGCAGAAGTAAGGAATCACCCTGAGGCATGGCAACATATCAAAATTTATTGAGATTACAAAAGTAACTTCAGAAACCAAAAAAGAAAGGTGTTGTACATCACACCAAGTCTTCAATGAACTATTATGGGGCAACATAAAAGCACCAGCGAGAAACCCATGGTGTGCCTAAGGTGCCTTAAATTTACGCTTACGGGTGCTACGTCTAGGTGCTGTCCCCTCGCTGGCACTGGCATCTGAGACAGCCTGCTCACTGTGCTGTCCTGTTGGCCTCGATGGCCATGGCGGAAGTCCTCTGGCCCATGGAGCCTTTGATGGCCCCACCTGGGAGGGAGCGGCCAGTTCCACAGCTGGCATCCCCCCAGTCATTGCAGCCTCGGTCACTGCCTCCTCCTCCAGGCCCTGCTCCGGTGATGCTGAAAGGAAGAACAAGAACGTTTGATTAGTTAAAGTGGAGACAATGTCAATGTGCAAGCCTGCCCCCCGGATCATTATGTGCTCATCCTTCCATAATCAATGGTCAACCCATATTGCAAACTTCAATCACTGAGCATTCAGCAGCGCCATGGCTGCTGGGACACACATGGTGACCTCAGTGCTCGGCAAACATACCTCCCCGTGGCACCCCTGCCTCACTGCCACTGGTGGACCTGGGCACATGGCGCCTCTCCAGATCCATGGCCTGCTGCTCAAAAGATGTCAGGATCACCATCCGGGCCTGGTCTCCGCCAGCGCACATCCGCTTGGCGGCATTGTGTGCAGTCTTCTCCTGAAAAGGAGAGAAGAGCATTGATTAGTGCAGCCTGTACCTGGGTTCCCATCGCATCCCTGCCACCCCAACCAGAGTGGGACATTGCAGGGCTCCAGCGTTTCATCACCCTGCAGCTGCCGCACACTCACACAAAGCAGCCAAGGCTGACCCCCCCAACCCCACCTTGCCCAAATGCTGCCTCCATCACATGTGGTACCACAAGGTGTAACCTTGCTAAGCAAGAAGGCACAAGAATGTGGAATGCAAAGGCCAGCAGATGGATTGGTGCCCCACCACCTGGAAGCTCCCATCCCAGCATGTTAGCACTCTGACTTTGACATGCTTCCCAGTTCCAGCACTCTGCCTAGGTGCAGATCCTTGAGTTTGCCCCCTGAATCTATACTCTGGGTGTCAGTGTCACACATGCCGCGGGTGCGGAACCTATCTCAGCACTACCCACTCAGGGTGAACTAGGCATGGGCAATATCTGCTGGCCCACCCAGTGAGGAATACATGCTCTGAGGGATTCAATGCCGTTACCGTACTCAGACTTGCTGGGTGGTAGGGGGGGGTGGGGTGGGGTGGTCGAGGGGGGCGGTCTGTGGGGGTGGGGATTGGGGGGAAAGGTGACGGCTGCATTAAGTGACCTCAACCAACATGGTACTCACCCTTCCTGAGCCCAGGAGGTCGTTGAATCTTTTACGGCACTGGACCTTTTGTATCGCACCACATCATGGGAGCTCACACTCTCGGCCACCTCCTCCCAGGCATATTTGGTCAGGTGGGGAGGCCTCCGCCTCCCGTCCCTCGGAGGCAGGACCTCCCGCCGCCATGTCACCTCCTCCAGGAGGGCAGCTAGGCACTCATCCAAGAAACGAGCGGCCCACTGCACCGCCAGCCTACCCTCCAGCCTGGCCTGCTCCACTGGCCTACCCTCCGGACTTGCAAGATGGACAATAGCCCTCTGCTGTGCTCTTCTGCCAGCCATTGTGAGCAGCCTTGCAAAGGCTGCCAGGCCTTCATTTCAACAGGCTGCCAGGTCGCCACTGGACCCGGCAGTCTGTGCACGCCCACCCACCCACTCCCACTATCTTCAGGAGTTGAGAAGTACGCTGGGCAGGCCTTAATTGGCCCACCCGTGTAAAACAGCAGCGTGGACCCGATCGCAGGCGGCAATCAGGTCCACGCCCGCCCGTGCCTGCTCCCGCTTCGCCCGCCCGACATGGGGAAAATTCTCCCCATAGTTCTTTGGCTATAGAGAACATGGCCTGTCATCCCATCCCATGGGCTGCATACAAACATAAGTCCCAGAGATGAAAAGAGAATGTTTAAATTGCTGGCACCACCCAGTTTTGTAATTGTTTTGACAATGTGAACTATATAAATTAAATTACATGTAATGATTCTGAATATTGTAACTTTCCAAGAAATATTTCAAAACTGTCATTAACAAATTTCAAGCAATAACTTTTCATTCAATGGCAAAGAGTGTAAAACCTCCCAAATAAATTCCCCAAGATGAATTTTTTGTGGAGTCAGGAAGATTCCACGGACCTTTAAAAATGGCAGAAGGGACCTGGATGTTCCACCTCCATTTCTGACAGAAACCGGAACTCAGCAGGGCCATTGGAACTTAATGCTGATTTCAAGCATATCCTGTTTTGGCTGTGCCAAGACCTTATCCACAGTGTGTGAGTGTCACCATTTGATGGAATAGATGTTAACTTTCTTTAAAGGTGGATAAGGTCCATATTACTGTCATGATCTAAAGTTTTTTTTACATCTCCTGCTCTTTAAACATGAAAAAAAAATAGGTTTATGCCGTCAGTGAGAGTTAAAAAAAACACTATCTGCTGGACTGCTTTGATTGACAGACCATCTGGTGTAGGTTAGAAGAAAAAGCATTACCAACTGCTCGTGCCATTTCAATAGAGGTCCTTGTTGACATTTCCCAAAGGCTATAATTATGTAATTATGAATGCTTGACTGACTTTCAAAAGCTACAGTTATCTCAGCAAGTGGTCTGAGTTCACAGTTTGACAGTTTAAAGAGACTATGAAAGGATTAGTTGTCTTTGATATGGAGTCTGAATAGAAGTTTGCTTTTCTAAGAGATTAACCACTTAAGGAAATTTAAAAGCTTTGAATGGGTTCCATGACTGGGAGAGTTTTTCATTAGCAAATGTGTATGAATGAGATCTGTATTAGATTGTTAGAAGTTTATTTTTTTCATCCCCACATGGCTCCTGAGCTCTGCCCTTGGTGGATTCTTGGTGAATGGCTATGAAAGTGGCATAGGGAATATGAGCCGGCATGGGGGGTAGGGGGGTGGATGGGTGGGTGAGGAGGTGTGAGGGGTGAGGGCTAGAGGGCGTTATGGCTTCTAAAACAACTGGAACAAAGTCCCAAGGCAGGTCTTCTAACCAGCCCACCTTGGCACCTATCAGCCCCGGTGGTTGCCAAGGATCTGCTTATGTGGCTGATGAACCCGTCTTAATCTCTTTGGAGTGAAAATTGGGCCTAACAAGGCTGGTCTGCCGAGTTGGGAAATTTCCCGACTCGAGCTACCCACCTCGATAGAAAAAAATCTGGCCCTGAGCCTCTTGTGCAGTGCTTTATAAAATCTTGGCAGTCCTTGTCCTTAACCTGTTTATAAAATATATCATTAGCCTTCAGTGAGTTTAATTCACAATATTTGGGTAATTTCATGCCAGGAATACTCTGACATTTACTTTTGTTTAATTTACTTGTACTGCATTAACTGATTTGATATGTTCAAAATTCTGGCATTTGCAAAGTCTGAAATCAAGACTGTGCTATCATTAATTTCCCACAAAAGATGACTGCATACATTTCTAGATTACTCAATAAGATTATGCAATGAGTACCTCAGCCACACATACCAGGTTTGTGTCTTAGCCTGCACTGTTAGCTGATCTCAGTTCGGGCTGAGAAGGTGCACCACAACTGACCTGAATACTCTGGACAAGGGCAAAGAACATTGGATAGGACTCTTGATTATGAATTTCATCTAACAATCCCAACTGGATGTATGCTTGTGGGAATCATGAGTGAAGACATAACCAGGCTTGACTGTGATAGGTAGTCTGTGAATAATTCATTCCCAAGGCTTGCATGTAAATAATGGTCACAACAGCAGATCTCTAGTCCTGTATTCTGCTGCTGTAAAGCATTGAGTAGGTCTCGTCTGGAGGTACAGTGTGTTATCCTCATCACCTAATCATCAGTAAGTTGTCATTCTGCTCAGGAGGTTGTAGAAATGAGAAATGAAGATGATTCCAAGTAGGAGAAGTTTGAGGTTTGAGGAAAGTTTAAGGAAGTTTTTTAACACAAGGGGGCACAAGTTCAAAATCAAGAAACTCGAACAAGAAGGCAAGTCAGGAGAAACATATATCACTCAAAGGATGATGGACTTACAGAAACCAAACTACAAAAGAAGGTCTTGGGGCTGAAGCTTCAATAGGTTCCAAATGTAATTTGACTAGTTTCCCAAGAAAGAAAGAATTAAGAGCTGTGGTGTGAATTTTACCTCTAAAATATCTCAACTTATTTAAGATATGTAATTTTAATTCCTGTATGGACTTCTGTCAGTCATTCCAGTTTTGAGAGTTAAATGTTATTTCCTGTTTTCTAGATCTTAAACAAGAGAAGGAAGGAAAATACCAGGGAGGAGTTACTTTCCTAACATTCATGGTGCAATTGAAAATGCTCTGTCAATACAACTCTTCAAGTTGCACAATGGATGCTAAGCAATGCCCAATTCCATAGCTTGTTGTTTTCCACTGATGAGCAAGGGAAAATGATGACATAGTCTGAATTAAATGTACTCTGCAGTCGAGCAGCTCAATTAACTGTGACATAGAAAGAGAAGTTGAAATGCCAAGTATACAGGGAAAGAAACAATAAAAGAGATGGAAAAGGAAGTCAAGAAAGAAAAAAAGAAGGGAGAAAAAATAAACTTCCATGCTTTACTGAGAGAGACCATATATGGCGGAATCATCCCAGATTTGACTAAGTGCGGTAGCGGGCGGAGAAAAAGAATGGTTTACCCACCGGCCACAATGGTGGCTTCTCACGCCGTATCATCCCAATCATGCCTTATTAATTATGCATTCCTGGGAAACACGTAGTTTCAATGGTTGGCGGGCTCCAATTCACCTGCCACACCTTCACCTCGCCACTTCATTTGAAGTGCAGCCTCGCGCACACCTCGCAGTGCTTCCAGCCCAGCCCACAACTGCTGCAAAGAAAACATAGCCCCAAAAGGCAAAAAGACTGCAGCCCCCAGGTTTAATGATCCATCCCTCGAGCGCCTTTTGGACGCAATGGAGGCCTGCCATGATGTCCTCTACCCCTGCTCTGGCCGCAGGAGGGGCAGCAACATTGCCACTTCAGCTTGGTAGGCGATGGCCGTGGTGATCAGTGCCACTGCACAGAAGATGTTGGCCATCCAATGCAGGTAGAGGATGAATGACCTCATCTGTGCCACCAGGGTAAGGCAACCATCTCATCACTCTAATCTCACACACTCACAAGGCCATCACAAATTCACTGGCATCTCACTCACTGCCAGCTCAAGCGACATCACCACTCACTATCTCACACACACCCTCACATCTCCACCTGGGCTCATCTCCTCTGGAGGCTGCCTCCTCAGCACTTACCATCTTGAGGCCATTTGCACAGATCAACTTGTGCCCCCACACACCCTGGGATACCCCTTTCCCCAATACAGCCCTCGCCCTGCAACAGTTTCCTTGCCGAAGGCCACTTCTTTCCCATCTCTAAGCTAGCCCTGGCCCTGCAGCTGTTGAAAAGCCACCCATGCCTTATGTCTGGTCTGGTAGGTAGAGACCTGCCCATGAGCCCACTAACAGTGATGTGGCGCTGTCTGCGAATCTTGGCGCTGATGACTGCAAGTGCTGCCTGAAGCAAGATTGGCAAACAAACCCCAAAGTCCCGAGCGAAGTGCAGCTCCTCAGGCGCTTGTCGTCATGGCTCGGATGGTTCAGAGTCGGGGGATGATTCCGGCGATCTGGGCTTATAATGACATACAGATGTATTACACTGAATTTTCCGACATCCGACGGCGGGAAAGGGCGGCAAATGCCATTGATGGGCAGAGTGGACAATGCAAACTGGTTTCATGACGTCGTGAAATTAATTTTTGGCCTTCTCACCATATTGTCCACTCACGCAGCTGAACACGCCCAACGCCAATGGACAAGGAAGGTTCTGCTCTTTGCTTTGTGAATAGTGACAATAGGCGATATTCACTGCCTGCTCAAATCATCACATCACAGGGGAAGATGGTGACATGGTGGTAATGTCACTAGACTAGTAATCCATAGGCCCAGACTAATTCTCGGGGGCACGGATTCAAATCCCACCATGTCAGCTGATGGAATTTAAATTCAATTAATAAAACCCTGGAATTAAAAGCTAATCTCAGTGACCATGATCATGAAACCATCACTGATCATTGTAAAAACCCATCTGGTCCACTGATGCCCTTTAGGGAAGGAAATCTGCTGTCCTTACCTGATCTGGCCTACTCCAGACCCACAGTAATGTGGTTGATTCTTAACTGTCCCTTGATAAGGCCTTGCAAGCCAGTCACTTCAAGGGCACAGGGCAACAATTGCTGGCCTTGCCAGTGACGCCCACTTCCCATGAAAGAATAAATTTTTAAAAATACACTTTGTTCAATGGTTCCATGGTACACTGAACACGGTAGTATTTATTGATTCCAAAAGGCCCAGTAGATGGTCAGCTCTTTGCAGTCCTTAAAAGGTGTGAATGGGTGATACAGTCAGCGAATGAGGTTGGTCTTAGGTTTAACAAGCTGAGTTTTCTGGACATATTGCAGGATTTTTTCAGCTGTTGGGACCATTTACAGGTCCGTAACCCAACTGCCAGCAAAATGTCAGGAATGTCAGTGTGCTGCCACTGACATTCTTGACATTGTGCTGCTGATGCAAAAGCCTCAAAGGAGGCCTGTGAAAGTTGCCACCATGCTGATTGGTCCTCCATGCTCCTCAGCCTGCCCGCCATTCCTACTTGAATGGCAAACCCGAGGCAACTATTTGTCACCTTGTGAGAAATTGATTGGGAAGGCACACTGCTCTGGTGGCCAAGCTATGGACCTGACAAATGAAAATATTCCACGTCCGGAAAATTCAGCCTGTTAAAGCTAAAACAAACCTCATGAACTCACCACATCACCATTCACAATCTTTGATGACTGTTAAAGCTGACCATTTCCATGGGTTTTTTGGACTCAATAAGAACTACCCTGAGCAGTGTCCCATGCAAACATTGAACAAAGCATGTCTGATGATTTGAGCACCAGTGATTACCTTGCTGCAATTGACCTCATTCTCAAAGTCAAGTCTATGTGACATCTCCACACAACATGAAAGCTTATTTTAGCCGCGGCCAAAGGGTGAATGGATTGGCAGCTATCTCTGCACCCCAAGAACTGTCTCTGAGAACATCCTCCAGAGCTGCTCTGGCAATGACCAGTCTCTACCTACAGATGTCCTCATGCTTGCCAGTTGTACCATTTAGAGGTCAGATTGCATTTTATTTTCATGCCGCTCCGAACACCTGCTGTGCTGCCACCTCCTCTGAGTAGTCAAGATTCTGACATAGCATAGGGCCTGTGTGACCCTATCAAAATTACATTGCCATTGGAAAATTGCTGCTAATTGCCCATTTAACATGCTTAATTGGTTTTCCGCCATTGCCAAGCAGGTTATCGTCACCACACAACAGCCACCTCAGAGAAAAGCAAAGGGAGTCGCTAACATGTTGGGAAACAAGCACAATGCAGTTTCTCCAATTTTGCTTGCTCCCCATCTCCAGACCAGCTTGGTAAAACTCCCCCAACATTTCTTTTTTGTAGAAGCCTCACACCAGCTCCATTTCCACTCAGTGCCTCCCCTGATCATTGCAAAACCATCTCTTCCAAGTGGTTTCAATGCACTGATGTCCAATTAACCAAGCTTGGTAACACTTCCAGTCAGTTCGTTCAATAGCATGATCATCAATCATCACTTAAGGAACACAGCCTAAGAAATCAACAGAACTTGACATAAGCACAAAAATAATGCCGGAATTAATTACCTCTGTATTTAAATTTTAGAAAAAGCTTCAGAACGAGTCTTTTGTTTAAGGAAAGTTAAGCTCATATAAATTCAGCATTCTGGGCTTTTTTTGTGAGATTAACATTAGATCTAAATTATTCATTAAAATGTGTTTATTATATTTTTAGTGGGACACAATGAGATATATTTCATATCTTATATAAATATATTTTATATAAATTTTTATATCATTAATCATATAATTGTTGTGTGTGGCATGCTTTAGTTAATTTCAGGTTCAGGGAAGTCTCAACTCTTACCACTCATAAGTCAGTGTAGATATATGAAGAAGGCAATAGGAATTAAATAGTTCAACAGATTTCCAGAATCTAAGTGCTGTATAAAATTCATCGTGTAACTAGGACTGCAGATTCATAATTTACAAATGCAAAGGCACAAAGCAAGCCAGAATTACTCATTTCTCAGCTATTTTCTCAGGCAGAAGAAAGATAAATTACAATAACATTGCCATTTAAAGTGCTGTTTGAATGCTGGTCCCATCAAAGTTTTTTTTTCTTTTATATATAATATGCATTATTCTTTGGATCCTAAAGCAGCATTCCAGTATCAACTGACACATGCAACAGAGCTCGGAGTTTCTGGCTTAACTTCATCTTGCTTCTTTATGATGTCAGTTTCAAAAACTGCGATCTGCTCCTTGTGTTCTGCTAAGAAAATTCAACACACAGAATGAGAAGGTATTGTAACAAAAAGGAATTATTTGGGCTGTGTAAGACTTCGATGCAGATAGAAATTCCACGCATTTGGGTAATTTAAGGCTTGTTAGTTTGCTTTCTCTTTTTGTGACTATAATCTCCAGATCCAGAGATTGTCCATAGGGAGAAGGAGGAAGTTAGTTGTTATAAACAACCTCTGAGGCAGCTCACTCACGTTCCCAGGCACAAAGCTGGCACTGGTCACTGAGCCTCTCAATTTTAATGATTTCCACATGGATGAGAGGAGTCTCAAGCCAAGCCTACAATATCGTTGAAAAACTCCAAATTTAGAAGAAATATGAAAATTGCCAAATACGGCTTCCTTAGTGGGTAAAGCAAGTTCTGTGCTTAACTGCCACAGGTCACAGCAGGGTTCATATGACTTAATGTGGCCAATAGGATTCATTCAGGGGTCTGTCAGTTGTGGCATGCAGCAGCATTGCCTCTTTTTCAGTTCATATAAGGTAAAAGAAAAGGGTTTTCCAAAGGAAGCAGCACAGAAAAGTATTCAAAAGGCCCACATAATTTATAAAATTCCAGAGTTGTAGCTCTGATCCTCAGCGACAGTATTTATATTCAGGAAGAAAAAATTGAGGCTCTGTCCATTTCCAACAGGTGTGACTCAACAGCCGAGCAGTGACAATAGAGGTATGTACCGTTAATCCCCGTAACTACAGAACTGAAAGGTACAATGCCTTAAGAAATCTAAACATTGTTTACACTTAAATTTATACTTTACGTAATGGAGCTTATATAAATTGCGTTAAGAATTTAAAACCACCTTTTAAGCATTGACAGTGAAGAAAATAGAAATTTTATTTTATTGCTTGTGTAGGATGATGCAATCTTACAATATGCCTATGGCAACGAACAATTTAGCCCTTTTCAAACATTATGTATCCACGAGCCCTTATTATAGCTTTAGTTTCTCACCAAAGCGGAGTCATATTTTCTTTTGCTTTAGTATTTAATAGCTTCAAAAATCTGATGACTTCCATCTGTTTCATGCATCATTTGCAAAACGTAGAAGTGCTTTTCAGAATAAACTAGGGAGGCTATTGTGCCAGTTAATGCAAAGCTTTAGCTTCAATTTTATATATTATCCTAGATTAGATTTAAACCTATGTAAAGTTTTGTATTAATGAATAGATGAATGAAGCTAAAAGTGTCTGAAAGATTTCAAAAAGTAAGTTCTTAGTTTAAATAGACAGTACTCTTAGACTCCAGGGTATATGCAAAATGTTATGTTAACACAGAATGTAATACACAGCAGTGGTTGTCTCTGGAACAGAATACTAATTCCAGATGGTTCCAGCTGTCTGCAAAAATAATCTTGACTTCTGGCCAAGGTGCAGGGCATTTTTTCTCATTTTGGCAAAAATATAGACTTGCTTATTTATTGTTTAATAATTATTACGTGTGATAGTGTCAGAACAAATTTGCTGATCTATTAAATGAATGCATATTTATTATTTTTGTATTTATTGCTAATGGTTACATATCTTAAGATGCTACTAGAATAAAGGAAACAACACAGCAATCTAGCTAAGAAGTGTTTTTAAATATCTCCTCCAATTACACTAAATGGCTAAATTGGTACATGCATTTGTACTTGTGGATCCTTAATGTTAATTAAATCTCTGCAAATCACTGGGTCAAAGAGGACTAGATTCTAGCATATACATAATGTGTGGTTCCATACTGAAGAGAACTGAGATTGTGCACTGGACCACAAATTAGTTTTAGTCTGAAGAGGTCTCACCAGTACACCATTGTGCATTTAAGTCAAATTTATCACTCAAATTAAGTAGTAAAACTCTTCATAATAAAGTAAGTACTTGTTCCCTAATCATTTTAGTAATTAAGTCATGCATTCTTCTGCTGCCTCTGTTTTCTCATTCTTGTTTCAAAGGTGCTATGATAGGACAATTGGATAATGGAAACATTATCAACGTTGTGGAGGTTAAGTTCTTAGACTCGCAATTAAGACTGCATTGTTAATGTGGTTCTTTAGGTTTATGGCATAGCTGATTTAGTAGTTCTCAGTGCTGCTACAGAATGACAATAATAAAAATATTCCAATTTCAGCATGAAAATGTTTCCATAAATAAATCAGTGCAGTGGGATGCAAAACAAGCTCCAAAAGGTAAAGAAGGATAGCCAAGCATCATTGAACTTCAGAGCATAGGAAAAAGGAGCAGGTGTAGGTCATTCGGCCCTTTGAGCCTGCTCCGCCATTCAATGCGATCATGGCTGACCTTCTACCTAAATGCCACCTTACTGCACTATTCCCACATCCTTTAATCCCCTTAGTATCCAAACATCTATTGGTCTCTGACTTGAATATACTCAATGACTTAGCATCCGCAGCTCTCTAAGGTGGAGAATTCCAAAGATCCACAACTCTTTCAGTGAAAAAAATTTCTCACTCAGTCCTAAATACTTGGTCCCTTATTCTGAGACTGTGACCCCTAGTTCTACTCTCCCTAGCCAGAAGCAAAGGCACTTACATCAAACTCATCTGGCTTTAGTCTTACACCTGTGACTAGTTTCATTCATTTACAAATGGAATATTCAGTGGAACTTATCACAACAGGAGAACATTTGATTTTGTAAGAAGAACAAATTGGAACTACTCATCTTGCTGTTCAGAACAGAAAACCATTGATGCACATATCCACACCTTGTTCACTTGCCTATTCATCTAAGAGGCACAAGGTAACAGGGAGACTGACACTTTAAGAATAGTGGAGAAAGAAAGAAAAAAGGCTATTCTTTGTATGTTATATTGTAAAATCTTTCACTTTCCAATTTCATTCCAACTGGTGAACTTGTTGCCAGATGTAGGTGTTACTAAAAATTTGACGTCAATAATGATTTCAAATTGTTTCTTTGTAACTCATGAAAGGGACCAATGAACTGTATCTGCTTTAATTGCTAAGTAAAATAAACTTCCACCAATAATATTATTAAATGACTGCAAGGTGCAATGGATTTGAGTTTGATGTCAATGCATTTACTTTACTCACATGCCCCTAAAGGCCATTGTAATAATATCTATTTGCAAATCCTGATAGACACTTTTTGGTTGAATCAATCCTAATTAATTTCAATTTTTCTTTTTCATGCCAACTGTTTCACCTTTCCTCCTCTCCCAAAGGATTCAGCTCCTTGTTAAAGAACATTTCCTTGGCGGCAGGCACTCCCCATCACCTTCCCCAACTCAGGGCACATGAGGCCAATCCTAGTGCTTCTACAGTACAGTAACTCATTACAGAGAGGTGATGAAAATGGGATTTGGCCTGATCTGCCTGGCTCTGCTACTCACCGGATAGATCGCAGAATTATTGGGAAAGCTAAATTCAATTTAAAAAATTAAATCCAAATTATGGAGGTTTCAAAATAAAGTGTGTGCTTTTCATTGTGTTGAACTTATTTAACTTCTATATAATATAATTCATTATAAGTACTGACTTTTGCATTGATTATTTTCAACAGCTTTACTAAACCAATATTAACATTTTAGAGGTGGATATAGTGTTGGCTTTAGCTCAGTGAAAATCCCCATTTTGTGCAGTTTGTTGTTCATATAGTTCTGCACCAGCACATTTTAAATAAGCAAATTAAAACAGCTTTTACCACACCACAGTCTCAAAGGCACCATTTTTGATAGTGGTGATGGGATGGAAATGCCACAGACACCATTAATAAGCTATTTTGTCATGTTATAACAGCTGAAGATATATAAAATAATATTTGTGAAACTTCAGGAGGGCGCACACTTCCATCCTGTGTATGTGTGTAGCACCAATGCCAAAATATTTTATTAAATTGCTAATCTGCATCGGCAAAAAATTACAATTTTGTAAGCAGCAGTCAAAGGAGATTAAACAATGGGGCCCCTGATCTTTACCTCCTGATGCTTTTCCATCAGGAAACATTTTATTCAGCCCTTAGAGCCAGATGGTGTTTGTGAAAGATTTCAAATGCAGCACTACATGCTTTAGATTTTTATTTTATCCTCCAAACAATATATATATGTCTGTAAAGGAAATAGACGTATTTAATATAGCTTTAGAAAGCTGCAGACTTATTTTCATCCTCAACTTGTAACTTTAGTGGAAAATGAGCTAAATTCCAGAGAATACTGTGTTGTGAAAGCAGGAAATGTGCTGGGAGACTGAAGTGGCCTCCTCCAGATTTAAGCTGATTCCTGTCTAGATGAATACAGCAGATCAGATGACAAGTTATTCCTTAAAAGGCAATGCCCAGATTTAAGCAGCAGTTTTGCTTTTATTTGAATCTGTATGTTTGATAATGTGTTTGAATACAGATTTATTTGTGTTTCTCAGTCAATTGTAATTAATAATTACTAATCCAAGTTGTTGCCATTTTCTGCATCCATTTCAACCAAAAATTTATTTTTCCTTGATCTTATCAATATCAAAGATAACAATGGAGAAAGCCAGCAAAATAACGCTTTTAAGTAATGCGTTGGTAGGAAAATGGTTTATTTTGCATAGATAATTATCAGTATTCTCATCCCTAAAGTCAATAACATTTTATGGTTTGACAAACAGCTTTAATTGGAAATTTAACATGTGGAATGTTTAATAACCAACATTATCCAAATTTCTTTTTTAGTATCTTCATTCATTTTGAAGTTAATTGGCTAAATTAGATTAAATGTGTACTTGGGACTTTTTTGTTTTAACAAGAATTAATTACACATACCAAAAAAATTACATTTTTCCATTCTGGGCTTTGGTGGCAGTGGGAATGAATGGGGAAGGGGCAAGAAGGTAGGGATGACAATGGACAGGTAGCTATGGGAGCTAACAAAGGAAAGAACACAATAGTGAGGTCATCTGTGGGCTCTAGTCAGTCAAATAATGATGTGTGAGTGACTCTATCAGACTTCACTGCAGATTGAAAGTCTTGTCAATTTGCATTGAGTTCTGACAATCTTCAGTTGGCCTTATCCGAGAATATGAATTGTTACTAATGAATACAGGAGAACCAGCATCAACCAATCTTACTGAAAAGACTAGATTAAAGTGCCTGTAGAGCAAATACAGAAAGACGCTTCCATCGTAATTCTGGACAATCCAAACAAAGGGATTTGGTGATTAAGAATTATCCTTTACTAGCACCAAGTATAAGCAACAAGCCTGAACTCTTTTCATCATAATCAGCAACAATTTTTGTCCTCTTCAACGAATTTTAATATTGAATTTAAAGCGAATAATAATCAACTAAATTTTTATTGATGAAATCCATCTTGTATTGATTCAACATATCAAATGTAGCAAAGAACAGAACACATTCCTATTATTAATGGTTTTAAAGTATGTTCTCTTTCGCAATTTTTGTTTAAATATTTTAAAATATATTGGTATTAAAATAAACCTTATTCATCTTAATTCATTTTCACACTGGTCTTTATTAAAGACTAAGTTATTAGGGTCATCTATTTATTTCAGTTATTGGTTTATTTTCTTAGCTTTTTGATATTTTAATTCTTTTCCCAAATTACTATCGTCCAACATACAACATCTGGATAAATCTAATATGTGATCTGTACAAGGAACTGTCCAAATTATATCCTAATCTCTTAGTTTAACCTCTATAAAAACATCAAATGCCACAAGTACCCTGAAGTTGCACACCCTCCATAACACTAAAGAACAAGGTTATTGCTGTGAATAATTAAATCTCTCCTATAATTAGATTCTTAACATCAGTGATTTAAAAAAAACAACAGCTTTTGACACAAAAGGCTCCATGTTGATGTAAAAACTGAAAGAAAGTCTGTAGCTAGAGATCTACATTTCAGGTTGTTGAATACTTGATAATATTTCATGGTTAATATTAAGATGAATATTTTCATGTAAGGGTATATACATCTGGTCTATAATTATTTCACAACATAAATCACTACAATATCAGCTGTAACCTTTACTCTGTTATTGTCCAACCTTAACCTATTGACATTGTCCAAGCACAATTTTATTCCACCTAATTTGAAAATGCAGTACCAGTCAGGAACTCTGTACTCTATTAAGTTCTCTCCATGCAGACTTCCTTTTTGTTCTTTACCGCAAAGTTGCATGCAAAGGAACAATTAACCTTAAACTGTAGTAAAATTCCTTCACATAAAATGTTACAACATGTTCTGTAGCATGGGGCTTCCTGAAGGGAAATCACATCCCTTGGTCTTAATGCTTTTGTTTTAAAGGAGCAGCAATCAGCACTTAGTGTATATTGGTTTAGGAAAATCTTCATAACAGTACTGAGTATTCTTTGTTAAAAAATTGTATAAAGCATGTCTATAGCTTGCATTTGTAAACCAATTAAAAAGTAAATCTTTTAGCTTCCCCTCCAGTCTACTTTAACATTTAGGATCGGTTCCACTGGGAATTTGAGATGAGAAATGAATATAGGCCAGTTATATAATACATATTGAAGCATAGCACTTTCAGCTTCTCCTCAATGGAAATTGTGCATTGTAAATCAGAAGAAAAATCTTTCAGATTACACTTGAGCAAGTGGTATGAAACTCACTTTTGAAACTTAACTTTTAATCTTATCATGTTAGTAAAATGCTATCTGTCTTGTTGACTCCTGGTTACCATGAAAATGTAACCAACATGCAGATGCTTGTGCACACAAACATTAACAACTCTTTTCTTCCTATAGCCAGTGTGTAGCACAATTCCATCAGTATAAAGCATTTCTGTTGATTCCATTGAACAATTCAAACAAAAAGCAAAAATCTCTAAATGTTGGAAACACTTAATAGCTCAGTCAGCATGTTTAGAGGACAGACAAATTAATATTTCAGATGCTGCCCTTCATCACGTTAAGGAGTATACCTGAAAGCTTTAGTTGTCTGCGCTTGACTGGCCCACAATGTTTTCAGCAATTTGTGTTTAGACTGATTTTTAGCAGTCCTAGTTTCAATTCAGACTGATATTTCCAGTGTCATGATATTTTTAATGGTCAAGAATTTCACTCATTAAAGCTGATTTTAACTAGAAGCAGAGAATGGGCAGGCGGCAAATGGAATGTGCTTTCTGCTTGCCTGTTTGTCCTGCTTTACAGCTCCAGCCATTTTGAGACTCTTTAACATGTTCTGGGAGAACAGAGAATTGGCCAGCTCCCATGCTGAGCTGGCTGACAATCAGAGCTTGTGGGTGGACATGACCCTGGGATGGGGTGTGTTTTAAGGTGGGCTAACAGCACCTGGCTGTTTTGTGTGCAGTCGCCAGCAGGCTTTTGCAGGACTGTTTAACCATTGGCACAAATGGGTGGAGCATACAAATGTCTGCCCCACCTGATTGTGCCTCAAAATTACAACCCTGGCCGATGTATATCATTGGACCCTAATATTATAAGTGACTGCCTGCCTTAAAACAGGCAGGTACTCTGACCTTCAACCCATAGACACTCTCCAAAAGACACCAGCTGCAGTACAACCTACTACTTCATTTACATTATATGGATGAAATTTAAATCATCTCTATTAAATATCAAATCTACAAGAAACTCTTTAGGATTTTGTCAGAACAATGGGGGTCTCACCCATCAGTCAAAGGACCAGCTGTGAATTGCTGTCAGCTCTGAAGGGGTGGGGGTAACAGAATCAAGTGTCTTTTATGCACTTAAGTGGCAACTGTTGAACCTTCCTTGTGGTTAGGATCCCCACGGTGGCCACCGAGAGTTGCCAGCCAATCGATTGGGCACAGAGTATCTGCTAGCAAGGCGGCTCCCCCCACCGACCCCAACCCGCCGCCCCCCACATCCCGGGAGGCTGCTGGCAAACCCAACGGTGTTCACTGGACCGTCTTTTGAGAACACAGAAAAGCCATGCGGCCCCCATTTAATTCCTGAACCACCGCCAAATTGAGGAGGGAACAGGGATAATGGGTGTCAAGGCTCATTAATGAGCTAAATTGCCATCATACCCCCAGCAGCTGGGAATCCGGCGTCAGCCCCACCCGTCCTCTAACTTAATCGGGGAGGTTTTTCTGTCACCGAGAGACTGAGGCGGGCCACTCCCGCAATCAAGTGCGCCATGTTTCCTGCTGCAACAAGCTCCATTAAATCCAACCCTTCAGAATCTTTTGGGATGCACTTGGAGAAAAGGCTCTAACAGTGATTAGGTTGTTTTAAAACTGCTCCAGATATGTGCACTAAATGGTTAAAGTGACTTTTCAGGCAGTCTGTCTCAGACATGGTTTGTTGATTCACCCTCAGAGTGTAATTACAGCTATTTGTGGTTAGTTGACTATGAAAATTAATCTGTTCTGTTTTGTTAAGTTGTGTATGATATCATTGATTTATTTTTGTAAGACAAAAATGTCAGACATACATTCATTTGTAAACTTAAGCAATTAAAGAGTGTTGTCATTTTATATATTTTAAATTTCTATACATTATTAGAAGGCAGCTTATTTTCTTTCAGGTCTTATTGTATGGAATAATTCTTATAACTGATTTTTGTTGGGCAAAAACTGTGCACGATAAAACACACTTAACAAAATGCTTTGAACAGAATGTTCCAACTCTCTGTCTCTTTATCTATTCAAGTAACATATGTGAAGTTAATTATCTTTTTGCTCTGATGGAGATGCATGTAAATGCATGTAAAAAATCGTAAAATACCTGTTGTGCATGTTAGACACATTCCGTGGAAAATTGGAACGTGCAGAACAGGAACCCAAACAGATCATTGTTCCTGAGCAAGCTCTTCAGCTGGAACCATCCACTGTTCTCATATTTCCCTGCCCTGTTACATACATATATATTTCCTTTTCAAGCGCTTATCCAGTTACCTTCTGAATTATATTATGTTCTTGCTTCAAAAAACATTGGTGGTAAGACATTCAATTTTCCAATAGCATTTTGAATGAAAAAGTCTAACTTTCCCTTTCATTTTCTTAAAATGAGAACTATTATTAAGCTGTCTTATTTTTGATGCTTCCGCCAATAGAAACAATCTTTCACTATTTACTTTCTCAAAAACTTTCACAATTTTGAAGACCTCTAATAGGTCCCCATTAACCTACTCTATTCAAAATGAAAAAAGTCTGCTGTGCTAGTTTTTCATCAAACAATATCATTTTATTCCTACTATCATTCCAGTCATTTTATTCTATAATCTTTCCATGTCTCTAATGATGGGGAGCCTAGTATTATATATAACACTCCAAATGTACAAATTCTGCATTATGTCCATGTGTTTCTGTTTAGTGACTCTACATACAAACCTATGGACAGAATTTTGCCCTTGGTGTGCGGGATCGGAGGGGGCAGGCAAGAAGCTGACTGCCACCTGCAATTGACAATGCACTGCGGTAGCGCTGAGCACTGCCTGTGCAGGCGGTGGGAGGAGGGCAAGCAGGCCTAGTGCGAACTTTGCGCTTGTGCGCAAGAGAGTGTTGAATAATCTCCCTGAGGCAGCTCCGAGATGAAGAAGATATTGAAAAAATCAATAAACAACAGAAAAATGTAATAAAGCATGCCCCCTCATGTGACTCTGTCACATGAGCTGGGACATGTTTTTAATTAAAAAATAAAGTTTTTATATTATTTGTATTTGCTTTTTGAAACTTTATCCTGCTCATGGATGAGGTTTCCAAAAAAATGCAAAGGCCGCTTGACCTTTTCGCATGCCCGCCAACCATTAGGTTGAACGGGCAGTGACAAATTAATGACAATTGATTACTTAATGGCCTTAATAGGCCTTATAATTGTTGGCGGGCGTGCAGCCAGCTCCAGCGCCGACCCACCAACTGAACTATCACGTGACTGTGCATTGACATCAGCATTCTCCGCCGATGCTATCACGTGTCATTTCATGCTCAGTCGGGCGCACGCCCACCCACCCCCCCCACCGAGCTTAAAGTTCTGGCCTATGTGTCTGCACCCCTAGATCTCTCCACTCTGTTAAAAATCCTCTTATTTGGGATACACTTCCTTTCACTGTGCTGCTTCACAATTGTCTGCATTGAACTGCAGTTGCCACCTATTTGTCCATCCTGCTAACCTGCCTATGTCTGTTTGCAATCTCCTACCTTCTTCTTCACAGTCTGCCATATCTCAGTTGGTAGCAATTTTGCCTCTGAGTTAGATGGTTGTGGGCTCAAGTCCCACCCTAGGGGTGGAATTTTATGGCCCCATCTCAGCAGGGGCAGGGCCATAAATGCAACAAACTATTCAAAAGTCCATTGACTTTTGGGACTGTAAAATTCCGCCAGCGTAAAATCTGTCCCAGGTCGTGAGCACAAAAATCAAGGTTAACAGTCCAGTTAGCTGTTAAAGGTGTTATCTTTTGGATGAGATGTTAAACAAAGGTTCCATCTGTCCTCGGAACTGAATGTAAAAGATCCCATAGCACTATGTCAAAGAAGAGCAGGGAAACTATCTCTGATGTCCTGGCCAATATTTATTGATAATCTGGTCATTATCATTTTGCCCTTTATGGGAGATTTTTTGTACAAACTGGCAGCTGTGCTTTCTACATTGTGACAGTGAATACACTTCAGAAGTACTTAATTGCCTGTGAAGTTCTTTGGAACAACCTGTGGTTGTGAAAGGTGCTATATAAATTCAATGCTTTCAATTTTACAGTTTGTCGTACTCCTTAATTAAGCATCTTCATGCAAACTTCAATATCATTTCTCTTGTGCCTATATACAAATCATTTATATAAATGGAAAAGAAGATAAGTGCCAGTCACAACATGACCTACATCAGACTAAAAGTCTACATCCAAAAAAATCCACTTACTCTTGGTTTCTGTCTCAAGCTATCTCTATTCATGGAGCTACATTCTCTTTAATCCTACGTGCTTTAACTTTTGCAGCAAATTTGATATATGGAACCTTATCAAATGCTTTCTGAAATCCATATATTTAACATTCGCTATTCTTTTTATTGACATCTATGATTTCCTCAAAGAAGCAATAACTTTACAAATTGTTTTACAAATATATTTTATATTGTATGAAGTAGATGAAATGCACTGTTCAATTACTTTGAATAGCTCAGTGAAGAAGCACCAATTTCTTATACCAGTAAATGTACTGCAAAGGAATGCCGACCTACATTTGTCACTTTTATCACTGGTGAACTATTTTCCAGCTGCAAATCCAATTACTTTATGTAGATCCTGTCTTATGTTACAGATCAGACTTTTGAGTTCAAGTAACTGTTCATAGCTGAAATTACTAGACTGAAACTGATACACTATTCAAGATTACAATCATTGGACCTTAGCAACAATCAACTAGTGTGGAGCATATTAGCAATTTATAACAGCATTTGCCAGATCCTTTCTTTAAAAAAACAGATCCCTGATGGAACTGTAAGACACGCTGTTATTTTGAATTTCTTCTGGCAACATATTGATCGATGGAGGCATTATGTCACTTTAGAATTTTGTTCTGGGAAGCTTTGTTTTTATGAAAAACATGGAACACTTCCCACACATGCAAACTAACATTGCTGTCTATTGGTTATAATTGTGAATAACAATGCTTAGTGTATGCCTGTGATTTTGTAATACAGCAGATATAGTCTTTCTAAACATAATTTTTCAAATCTAAGTTAAACATCTTTTCAGATGACAGAAATAATTGCATGATCTTAAACCATGTTCAGTGGAAAAACGTACTGTTCTGTTTTCCAACTTAGCCGAAAATGAACAGCTACATTCCAGATAGTTGACCTTCAAGTTCATCAAAGCAATTTAGCTTAGAAAGATTAAAACCATCTGGTTTGTGGCACTTTTTCATTTTATTTCCCCTTATAATTGGCCATAGAGTGAATCTGTGGCTAGAAAAATATGTTAATGTTAAATCTAAGACACAGAAACTATTGGCTGCATTGCAAATCTTAGTTCAAATTCTGGGATAGTATCACCTCTTTCTGTTGTTAAGCAAAAACCTTTCAATAATATCTTCCTAAACAAACAATCAGTATTTCTTATTAATTGTCATTTTCATTTTTTCCTATTTTTTTATATAATCTTTTTCTGTGAAAATCATTTCCTGATTTCATCCTTCATGGGTTATATATACATATTGAAATCGACTTAACATGGCTTTTGGGGCATTAGCTGGGAAGTAACCAGAGGCATTTTCAGGGACTCCTTATCTGTTCCCTCAGTTCTTTGTGGTCTTATTCACCTTTACGTTAGTTTTGTTATTTCTGAATATACTTTGCCATGTAGATCACTTGTCCAAATGGAAGCCCAGCACATTCCAATTAACAAATCCCAATGGGTTTCCTACAAGGTTTCTTTAAAGCTTCTGCTCAATTGTCATATTTCCTGAATGTTTCCTGAATAACAGTGAGTAGAAAACACAAGCCACTACAACAAGAATAAGAAAAATAAAAAATAAACTATGAAATCTTCCACCTGGTTAAGATAGGGAATATTTTTAAATAACAGCATGGCAGTGACTGCAGTTTTTATCCAAGAACATGGATATATTTGCTATTTCCAGTTATATCACTGTGAAGAAAGAGGAAGAGGAGATAGAGCAGCCAAGAAGATAGAGAAGAGAAAGGCTGCACAACTCATTACAGAAAATATTGCAACAGAGTGGTCAAGATTGGGGAAGAATGCATGCAGGGCCACAGGCTTGCCAAGGAGGCTCTATGTGGACAATGCAACCGGAATTGACACCCAACCATCTATCAAACTCTATCAGTGGCTATGAAGATCATCAATACCATCAACCTATATACCACAGATACCTTTCAAACTTCTGCAAGGAACACTGCAGAATCAGGCACTTTGTACTCTAGACATCTGACATTTCATTTCCTTTACAATTAAAGAATAACAGAAAGATATATTAAAAGTGAATTAATTGAATTAAGCTTTTTATAATTATTTAGCATGCATTTGATATATTGTCCTGGTAGATTTTCCCTTATGTATTGCTTGATCTTAATATTGCTTGTGAGAGCATGTACTATGACTAAGTGCTCACCTAACTGATGGAATACATCTTACATGATTTCCTGGCCAAGTGGTAGGGCGTATGGGATTAGAAGAGCCATTATCTGTTTCTATGTCTAATCCTACTTGACCTATATCATTACCAGTCACTTTGCTAACGTGCTCTAGATGATGGCTGGACGTTTACATGATGACATTGACATAAGTGCCAACCAGCTACTTCTGTGATACTCCACATCTCCTCAAAATGCACACTATTTTTAACTCTTGGAATCCTAACACCATCCAATTCTTCATGTAAGAACTTCTCGCCTCCATGTTATGCAGTGTTAGTCTCCTTGTGAAACCAGGCCCACAGATGTCCCTGTATAGCTCAGGATTGGTCATCAGCATGCTCGAATTCTGCCCTGTATCACACAGCCTCCATCATTTTTCACCACTGCTCACCCATTGGCAATAGTGATTTGTACGTCACATTATGCTTCCTCTTCAACCTCATTATCTTTCTCTTCCATAGTATGTATAACAGCACTAATATATGAACGAGCTGATGATGGTTAATGGTCTTCAGATGTGCTTTATAGACCACTGGATTATATTTGCTTTGTAAAGAGAGATCAAATGTTAAGAGTAAATTTTACAATACCCAAATGGATGTGTCCTTGTCATAGCTAGCGCTTGTTCTTAATTTGCAATTATGATTTTTTAAAAATTCATTCATAGGCTGCAGGTGTCACCGGTAAGGCCAGTGTTTATTGCCTATCCCTTCACAACTGAGTGCTTGTTAGGCCAGTTCAGAGGGTAGTTAAGAGTCAACCACGTTGCTGTAGCTCTGGAGTCACATAAAGACAATACTATGTAAGGACAGCAGATTTTCTTTCCTAAAGGACAGTAATGAACCGGATTGTTTTTTGCAACAATTCTGCAGTTTCATGGTCACCATTATTGATACTAGCTTTTTCTTCCAGATTTACTTTTAATTAACTGAAGTTAAATTCCCCAGCTGCTGTAGTGGGATTTGAATTCATGTCACTGGATCATTAGTCCAAATCTCTGGATTACTGGTCCAGTAACACTATGCTTCCATACCCCATACGTATAACTTCTAAAGCATAGAATGATTAATATGTTGCATGCCAGTAGTTCTACGCACTCCTCTAATCACCACTATTCCAATGTTGTCTAGACTTTCCTTCCCAAATAAGTCAGCTATTCTTTCATCATAGTTAATTCATTCATTATTGGATATAGGGTACAGCAGCTGCTGCCTGCTGGCCATTAAACAACAGAACAGTGAGAATTGAAATGGAATGATTTGACAAATGAAAATCCCTACTTAGCTGCTATCACAGTATGCGTGATGCAATTTGCATATCATTGATACTTTAACTTTGAATAACTTACTAAATCCTTGATATCATCTCTCTATATCAGTACAGTATTTTTTATTCAGCTAGTTGCCTTCCTTTTTTTTAAATTGTGCAATTCCTGCTGTACCTTCCATAAGGTCCCCCAGTTATTGGAGCTTTGATGACTTTTTCTGAGACAAATTGCTATGTTTATTGACTTCTTTGTTTCACTGAGAACCATTCAACCTCAGCCAAACAGCATGTCCAGTGACTGATTGGTAAAGAGGTATTTTTAACCTTGGCAATTTTATATTAGTTTTCCACACATCACAGTTTTATTAACACTTTTCAACATTTAGGTCAGTTTAAAGTTCCATTAGTTATGTGTTATTATTAAAGAATCGTTATTACTGATAGGTTATATTTGGCTTAGTGAGATAGATCAATTTTAAGTGATTGTGTTAATCACGTTTTAGCAAGTCAGCAGCCTGGTTTACATCGTTCCTGACTTTTAAAAATCAGGAGTAATGTAAATTGTGCTGATACATTATCAGCTGTTTTACACAATATGCTCGAGGTCAAGATTTATCCCATTGGTTTCTTGTTCCCTAACAAAACTGTGTTCTCATGAAACACACAGTATCACAAATTCTTCTGATGGTTACTAATTTCCATTTAATCAAATAGAAAAAAAAAGTTGCAATGTAAGTCTTCCGAAACAAACATTCCAATTGTTCCTGAATTAGATCCATGGACATTGCTACTGCAGTCTTGGAATGGGCAAAGAAGTTCAGTTTCTTTTTTTATTGCTCTTTTTGCAGTTCCAAGTGCTAAATGCATTTTGGCCAAATTGCCTGGATGCAGAGCAGTTTTTGAATGAATCCAGTCCTACCACCTCTCAGGAAACAGTTACAGCTTAAAGGAAAAAATGCCCAAAGCAAAGGTATCATTTTGACCCCTTGCAGAGAAACTTTTCAAAGTCAGACTGAGCTTTTTAAGTTTAACATGTTATACCCTTTACAAGTCGTGGTATTCTAATTTATCCCAGTAAAAACCACAAATTCTTCAGATCTTTTGGCATGTTTCCAATAACATGATTAAGGCACTCTGAATCACAGTTACTGGAAGCTGGCTTTTACCATATATGGAATTGATTTTCTTTCGGAGAATGGAAAAAGTAATGGTATTTTTAGTTAACATTAGACTTATGAGATCATCAATATTCAGCCTTGATATCAGAACCAGACCTTTTTATTGTATTTTGTATAACTTATCCATTTTGTTGCAGAATAATTTGCACTCTTTACCCGCCTAAATAGACTAGAACAGTAAATGCTTTCAATCCTGATCTAATGAACATGAAAGAGAATTAAATATTAATTTGCTACCTATTTAGGAATATATAAACATGCTCCACAGTCTTGTTTGCCAAAAATGTTATTTACAAGTAGATTGTATGTTAGAAGAAAAGTTACCGATGTAATTACTATTTAAGGAAGAGAAACTGGGGCTTGGAAACAATATATAAATGAAAAGGAATTTGTTTATCAAGGATCAAAACTTAATATAGTGTATTTGGATTATACTGTGTATTAACTGTAGACTATACAAATAATTGCAGTTTAACTGAAGAAATTTCAGCATAAATTTCCAGCTTGTACATTTCAAGTTGGCAGATTGACTACAATTGGGAAACTGGTAAATTAATTCAATAAGTAACACATTTTAAAAAAAATAAATGAAGGTCTTTGAACATAAATTATTTGGCTTAAAATTTGACTTTATAGCATTGAGTACTGGAATTAATTTCAAAATAAAACATTTTGCCGATGTTATATGATAGAAAACACATTCTTCAAGCTACACAGGGAATTTAAGATTCAGGGCACTCAGCTATACTGCTAATAACTTTGGTGTGTAGCATAGGATGCTGAAAAATTAAATGAGTATCTCTGAATCAAATTTGTAGTTGCATAAAGAGTATTTAGTCTCTGGCTAGTTACTAAGAGGACACTGGACAGAAGGAAAATTTTGCCTTCATGGAGCACAGTATAAATTATATAAACACATTCCGAAACATTTTTGAATAGTTATTATATACAACAACCCGGTGTCTTCTTTAGAATATGGGTTTGTGATACATCTATTTGCTACTTAATGGTTCAACTTTTTTCTCCAACTTCAGATTATTCTCAAAATGCATTACAACTCTAAATAGTTATTTGATTTTGTGACATACCTCATTGAACTATTAGGCCCTGCTTGTAAACTTAATTAAGCCAGTCGATTTCCCCACTTTGTGGGCAATATCTTTTATAAAATGAAAGTTCCAACCCTAGGTTGTATAGCGGATGCTGAAAATATTCAGGAAAATGTGCTAGTTGTCAATTAGTAAATACTGTAATTGTCATAATTGTCAACTGTTTTTGTGACTTATTTAACCTTTAATCTATTAGATCGGGACAATTTATAAAAATGTCCATCTAAGGTTGTCAAGCCAAATATTTATGCTTCTTCTATACCACAAAATAATTAGTATTTGGTGTGCGAAATAATACAGAAAGTTTCACTAACAGACCAACAAACTAAACAGAAGATTGAAACTCACATCGAAAACCATCCAGTGTTAAATTAGTACAGTCCACTATTAGGAACAAACATAAAAAAAAAGTATCTCTGCTTTTAAATCAAAATGGATGTCTCGGGAAGAAAAAAACTTTACTGGTTGTTAGTTCTTCTTCTTGATGTAATTGATGCCAGATTGTAATATTTTAAATCAGTTTGCATAAATCAATCATATAAAATGCTTCAGGAAACTGGGAAATCTCAGATCAAATGTTTGGAAAATGATATTTCTCAGATCTGTAAGTGAGGATTATACCCACTACGCACCTTAAAATTCACTGTTGACTAAATGTTATTAATATTTTCAATGATTACAAATGTTTATATTAGGACATTGTGCAGTTGAATATCCTTGCAACAATCTGTTATTTTGACTGTGCTTTGAGTTCTGCCCTAGGGCAGATGCTAACTCAAACCTTAGACATGAGATTCTTGAGCCACTTAGTAGGGAAGAGTGGTTGATGTGGTTTTCCATGCTGCTTTCCTAATAGCTACTACCTTTAGAGTACCTTCTCCCATGTAAACCACAGCCAAAGCTAAAGAGCCTGAGCTGCCCTTTACAAAGGGGTGGTCACCTGCACCCATAGGCAGCATATGCTCACCCCGGACAACAATCCAGCATTCAGAGCCAGCGCTCCAGTCTCCACTTGCCAGTTCTGTCTGGAATGGGTCCTGTACACCAAGATGGGAATATTCCCACTGTGTTAGTGGTTACTCCATCTGAACATAGATATCAACCCAGTATTTAGAGTCGATATTCTAACCTTCACTCAGGGCCATCTGGAGTGGGGTTTTAACCCCTTACTTTCTGACTTAGAGGTGGGAAAGTCACAATTAAGCCAAGCGTTGTTCCAAACTGTTATTACATGCTTATTATCAGAAAATTTTCCCTTAGTCCTGTCTGAAAGTGTATTATAGTCAGAGAAGCTTAATTGCTGATAAAATGACCTCTGGGTAAGAACCGTATTGTTGTACTCTATTCATCAGTTTGGAACAATGAGATTAGACTGCATAGAACTCAACATTTTTGTCATTATATTCAAAGGTATATGCACCTCAAATCTGGGGATATAACTTTTTTTTAATTCATTCACGGGATGTGGTCTTCGCTGGCTGGGCCAGTATTTATTGTTCATCCCTAGTTGCCCTTGAGAAGGTGGTGGTGAGCTGCCCTCTTGAATCGCTGCAGTCCATGTGGTGTAGGCACACCCACATATTTCATGAAGATTTTTTAAGCTACCATACCAACAAAAGGCTATTTGAAATTTGCACAATATGAATACTAGAGTGCTAGCAAAGTCTCAAAGTCTTAAGATGCACTCTGTTTGAGGTAAAACTTAAACGTTCAGTTCCAGTGCTTCTGTTTTAAGCTAATTCCCTCCTTCTGCCAGGATCTCATTTCCAGCCCTACACTTCCCCTGACTCATTTATATCCCTCACTGATTGTCATTTTGATCTGGTCACCAGTCAAACCAATGGCCAAAGATTAACTTTCCTGTGTAGCTGAAATGTTACAAGCAAGGGCCTCAGCTTTGTTACACATGGATGTTACATGGATGCAGAGTGAGTCAGATTAACGGCATTTGTGACTGCAAACACTGACTTGATTTCCTTCTGAATTATTATTTTGTAATTATGAAAATATCACTATCCAACAAGCATTAGATTTTGCTTAGCTGTTGGTATTTGAGAACTTATTTAAAGAGGTGCTTAAATTTCATCTGAGGATGACAAGCCACAAACAGAAAAGAATAAACACTTCCTCCATGATGGTGAGCTGTTGGTTTTCCCTTAATTATCCAACAAAGTTAGAAATCACATGTGATGGCTATCCTTTATTACAAGGAAAATTTAACATGAAAGTAAGGATATTATGCTTCAGTTATATAGGGCATTGCTGAGACTACATCTCAAATACTGTGCGCAGTTTTGCTTTCCTTCTTTAAGGAAGGATGTAAATTAATTGCATGTGGTTCAGAGGAGGTTCACTAGATTGATACCTGGAATGAGTGGGTTATTCTTATGAGGAAAAGTTGGACAGAGTGGGCTTGTTTACACTGGAGTTTAGAAGAGTGAGGGGTGACTTGATTGAATTATGTAAGGTCCTGAAAGGTCTTGACAAAGTGTACGTGGAAAGGATATTTCCTTTTGTGGGTGAGTCCAGAACTAGGGGGCACTGTTTTAAAATTAGGAGTTGTTCTTTTAGGATAGAGATGAGGAGAAATTATTTTCTCTTAGAGAGTTGTGCAACTTTCGGACTCTCTGCCTCAGAAGACGTTGGAGGCGAGTCATTGAATATTTTTAAGGCGGAGGTAGATTGATTCCCTTGCCTAACAAGAATCTAAGGTTTGGGGCAGATGGGAATATGGGGCTGAATCTTCCGGTCGGCGTGCGGGGGCTGGCCCGACAAGCCGACGCATAAAATGATGCGTGATGACGTCGGGCGTGTGCCCCGACGTCATCGCGATATTTCGCTGAAATCGGCTGCGCACCCACCAAAATGTTAAGGGCCTATTAAAGCCATTAAGGGGTTCATTAAAATACTCTAGAACGCTGCCCGTAAGGTTGGCGGGCAGGCAAAGATCCCAAGCGACCTTCGCGTTTTTCAGGAAACCTCATCCACGGGCAGGATGTGGCTTCTTGAACCTTTTATTAAATAAATAAATAAAATTTCCCCAACTTCACAAACATGTCCCAACTCATGTGACACTGTCACATGAGGGAGCATGTTTAAATACATTTTTACTTCATTTATTAAAATGTTTTATAATCTATTCAGTCTCCCCGAGGCAGCACTGTGCTTCAAGAAGATTTCTGCACTCTTTCGTGTGCATGCACCAGACAGCGCAGGCCCCGACTCTTCCACCTCCCCACCCGTCCATACAGGTAGCGTTGTACCGGCCACGTGTTATGCTGAGTGGGCCTTAATTGGCCCGCCTGCATAAAATGGCGGTGCGCAGCTAATCGTGGGCGGCGATCGGCTCCACTCCTGCCCAGCCCACCCGCCATAAGTAAAATCCTGGCCATGGAATCAAAACACAAACAGCCATAATCTTATTGAATGGCGGTGCAGGCTCGAGGGGCCAAATGGCCTAATTCTGCTTCTATTTCGTATGTTCGTATGTTTGTAGCAAGTGAGTTATGAGCCTTTCACTTTTCTCCAGCCTTAATTAACATGTCTCATATAAACTTTGGTAGATCCAAGAGAGAGGATGGAAAGAACTGAAGCTTGTCACTCTGGAGAAAATAAATAAGTGGACTGCCACATGATCCAATAAGGGCACTTAACACTGACTGCTGATTTACCATGAGCAAAGATAAAACCAAGCATTTATCATTTACCACTGCATTTCCATTTGCAGTGGACCAGTGATCTCTCCCTACGCGAAGCAAGGTCCCTGCTCCTCCAGGCTCATCTCCTAAATCCAGTTGCAGAGTTTAATCACAATAATACCAAATCCTGCTATAAGAAATAATAATCTAATAAATTACGACAGTAAATTAGTGATGCAGTTATAGAAATATATTACTATAGCTCATTAACCATGTTGTAATTCAGAGAATTGGCCTCCTATGTTAATTGTATGTCAATTGGGTATAATTGTATTCAGGATTAACTGAGGACTCGTCGGTTCTCATACGTTTAGTAGCAGGCTGAAAATGTGGTTGTTGGTTGGAGATACATGGGGCAGAATTTTCTGCCTGTCGGGCGGGTGGACCCGAGCCAATCTCCGGCGGGCAGAGAGCCGATCCCAATCCCTGAATGAATCCTTGAGGCAGTGGTCTTTCTCTACTTAAGAACCTCAGATATGGAAGAGCACACATATGAGCCTGAATTTTAGCTCCTGAGTCGGGAACGCAGAGTTGAGAAAATTCCCGGCTCCACAAACCTGTCTCAGGAGAAAGTGCCCCAGAAAGTCTAATTTTCATTGCAGGGGTGGGCGGAGTGGGGTGGAGTGGGATGTTAACATGAGTCATGCCCGCCATCCTCAGAAACAGTTGGAGACAGCAAAGGGGCGACCGGTTCTGGAGGCAGGCTGGGCGAAAGGCCAGGCTCAGTGATCCGGCACATTGTCCCGGCTGCAAGAAAAAATATTAAAACAAAAAACAGCCCTCTAGCCCTCACATCCCCTCACCCCCCCACATTGCCGCTGTGCGCCATCCATTCCAACCCGTGCCAACTCATGAACCCTCCACCCATCCCCATGGCATCTAATACCCTCCATGCCAACCTATGCCCCTCCAGCCACCCCCCAGGACCCTTTATAGCCTCTTTGCCAACTTAGTGCAAATTCATGGTAACCCATGCCCCCACCCACCACCAGTGCTTTTACATCCTCCATACCAACTCACCAAGTATCAACCATGGGCAGACCTCAGTACCGCTACTGAGAGTGAATGAAATAAAGTTCTGTGTCTATTGATGAAAAACCCATTCATTAAATTTAAGGGCAGGATTTTGTCCTTGGCGGGGGTGCTGGGTGGGGGCGGGGCGGGCCAGCTGGGAAGCTGACCGCCACCCGCGATTGGCTCTGCACCGCGATTTCACGTTAGGGGCCAATTAAGGCCCACCCAGCGTGTAAAACGAGTGGCAGCACTTAGCGCTGCCTGTGCAGGTGGAGGGGAGAGGGCAAGCGGGCCTACCATGAACTTCGCGCATGCACGCGAAGGAGCGCTTCAATCTCCCTGAGGCATGGAGCTGTTAAAAAAATAAATAAGGGAAGTAAAATTGCCATAAAACATGTCCCCTTATGTGACTCTGAGCTAGGACATGTTTTTAATTCAAAAACAAAATTTTTATTTGATGTTTGTTTGCTTTAGGAAACCTCATCCTGCCCGTGGATGAGGTTTCCTAAAAAAATGTAAAGGCCGCTTGAACTTTTCGCCTGCCCGCCAACCATTAGGTTGGACAGGCAGCGTAAATTTGAATTAAATTAGTTTCTTAATGGCCTTAATAGGCATTTTAATTGTCAGTGGGCGTGCAGCCAACTCCAGCGCTTGCCCACCGAATGAAATATCGTGAGACTGCGCGATGATGTCGGGACGCTCGCCCGATATGTCATCGCGCATTATTTTACATTCGGTTGTGTCGGGCACATGCCTGCACGCTGAGCATAATATTCTGCCCTAAATTCCTTCAACCACTGAATCCCTTATAACAACAAGTATTTGTATTCATAGTTCCACTTCAAAGACATTATAACCACTTGGAGATATCAATCAGACTGTGAACTGACAGGCTCCCAACTGTGATAATGATAGGTCATGAAATCAGTCATGCAGTGTAAATGCTATAATGATAGCCCTGAGGCTTATATCAACAGACAGAGTGAAACAGCAAGCACTGATTTTTTTTATTAAGATGTAGATTGCTTTTTTTAAAGTTTAAAGGCCAGGAGACTTAAATGTCTTGGCAGCTTGACAGTTCCAGTGAGCTTTGATAGTTTCCCTTGACAGCTTGACAGCTCACTTGATAGCTTTTCAGTTCTAATGAGTTTATTCACTTTTTGCACACATTCATGTCTAATTTTAACAATGCCAAAAAGCACTTGACCTCTCCCAAAGGGCACCTTATTTCTCCCAAAGGATAGCCTACTTGTACAAAAAGATACCTCTCCACAGAACTTGGACTTTCTCCTAATTGGTCTAAAGTGCATAAGTTGTGTTTTAGGCACCCCACTGGCAAAAATTGGATCTGACAGAAGGCAGCTGCACTCTAACGTGCAGCTGCCTCCATAGACCATGGATGTGTGAAGTGCAAACCATCCCCCTTCCCCCCACCCTGGCAAAAATGGCGGGTGCTGAGTTTGGGATAGGACTTCTGGAATCAGGCATTCAGCACCATTTTGGATAAGCTGAAGACCCTCGCCATCATTGCAAACATTCAGGTATGCTCTTTGCCTCACTTGAGAATAGTGGTCTGAAATACTTTTATTCTCAGTAGGGGTAAATATGCCAACAATTATGATGGATCACAATTACACCCATTAGGAATTACAGATAGGCTGAAGATCCCATGACCCATAGCTTTATTGATGTTGAGTTAATAAGGAAGAAAATAAATGGGGGGGTGGTGGGATTATCTTCCATCTGTGCGGCTGGTTGTGCAACTGGCCTTATGAAAGAAGGTACGTAGAGCTTTAAGAAATGTTTTATCTCAATTGTTAATTAAGATTTGAAATTGTTTGCAACAAAAATGAACTTTGACCATTCACCATCTCAACATTTTTGTGCTGTCTCTTTTGGGATTAAAAGCTCCAGAGATAATTGATACTGGCATAGCAGAGTAACACGTTAAAAAGTGACTTAAAGTAAAACAGTGTTGTAGTTTATGACTCTCATGATCCAAAAGATTTAATACTTCACATAAAACATGTCATTCTCTATGCTAATTGGGCAATGATGAAGTCATATAAAGTTTTGGTGATTTCAATCCCAGAAGTATGAAGATGCCTTCTCTAACTGTGGTCCCCCCATCCAAAAATTATTTCCACTTATTTTCATATTATTATATAGTCATATGAAGTTATTGTATATTGTAGATGCTAGGACTGTTGGTTGTTTGTGAAGTAAGGATCTACATATCTTCAAAGCATAATTCAGCTGCCCCAACAAATAATCTGATGTTATAAAAGGTTAATCTATCTTGCTAATATAATTAACATTCAACATGGATAGTAAACACTCTCATTTTTTAAATTGAAATGATTAGAAAAGTATGATTTTATTTGGTGTGGTTGGCTTGAAAACCCTTCCACTTTAGTGGTCATGTGTTAAAGTATCATTCATATCCATTCAATTAATGCTTTATTTCACTCAGCACTGAATGGACACCCTTATGTACTAGGCTTGTGGTGAGTATTAATTAAAAAAAGAACAAACTTGAGTATCACTCAACTGTGGTTGCTGCAAGAGCTTTGGTAAATTATGACATGTCACCATTTATATTTAGCAGTGACTCCAAGATTATACAATAGTGAGAGTAACTGAAGCAATTAGCAATGCTCATGAAGACATTAAGTTTACAATGAATCTATATCCAGTTTGGCTATAGTTTACGTATAAAGACCATTTAGGTGTGCCCAATCGTTTGCAGTGACCATGCCCAAAACCTTGAATAGTTTCCTCTGAGAAACAGGGAATGTCATTCCTAATTATCAGAGATGATTGTATTTAATTAGAAGGAGACTTCACAGTAACTGGCAAACAATTATGTAACACAGATAGTTTATCAGACTTAAAGATGTACCTTCAAACAACAGCCAGTCCTTGCACAAATACATGAAATCTGCTATCACTGATCAATTCTTCCAAGTACTGGCAGAATAATAATACAGCGATCTGAAAATCAGAACATTTATACTTAAAGTATTTCATTTTTAACTAAGATCTTTCAGAAGAAAGTGCACCTTTTTGTCATTAACTTCTAGTGCCAAAATTAATTTAAAAAAATACAAATACTTATAATATATTTTGTAGATTAATGATGACATTGAACGATAAACAGAATAAAGATTCATTTTTTTCAGTGATACCAGAAGTTGAATAGATTCAAGAACAGAGTAATGAGCTATGTGTGTTGTTTTTCTTATCTTAACAATAAATCAAAGTAAATCCACCAAAATGCAGTGTCTGCTCATGAGCTTAAATATTTTAATTGCATATTACATGTTTTTGTGCTTATAAATTTTCAACTTTTCCGTTTAGTAGCTCTCAAATAATTGTGAGCTACTTTAAATTTTGTAATAAAAAGTATCAAATTATTTTACATTTTTGTCATGCTTTCCAATAAGTAGTCAAATCTTTTCTAGAGAAAATTATTCATTTAATAGAAATAGATTTATTTAGTTTTTTAAAAATAATTCCAATTATTTCTGTAGAGTCTATTCACATACTATTATTACCACAACAAAGGCATGACATATCCCAGCCCCCATTTCACAAGCAGAATACATATGTGAACTGTGGGAAAGCAGCAAAGGGGTCTGGAATGGGAGACTGGAATTAAGAATAACATGAACTCCTGGGCAGTCGAAGAGTAAAGCATTTCCTTTCTTGGTGCTGAAATTTACTATGTCTGGTTTTGTATATGACAAAGATTGGGCTTCAATGACAGCTGCTGTTTCCTCTCACTGCACGGGCTGTATAAATCCTCAGGATCACAAGCCTCAACAAATGTCCTCAATAAAGACAGTATATGTCTCCTAAAAGTTCAACATAAATAGAATCTGCAGCCTGCTTTTCTTTGCTTTTCATGTATGATCATTGTATTATAACCAAATTACATTGCTTTTAGAATTTGAAGAAACAAGCAAAAACTTTCTTTTAAATCTTTGATCTGAATCTTTCTATGTACCTATGTATGCATTAGCCATTTACAATAAGACCCTCATATGCTATTACTTTTGAATATGAATTGTTTTAGGCTTATTTATTAGGAAAAAGAAATGTCCTTTGGTGCAGCTCTCAAATTATGTGTTCTAGTAATCTTCTTCTTAGGCAGTCCCTCAGGATCGACAATGACTTGATTTCATTCCAGTTTGATGAGTTCTGAGATGGCTGATAAGTCCAATGCGTGACCTCCAGACTCAGCCATTATGTGTGGCAGGTGCTTGAAGGGCTGAGTAGATGGGTTCTTGGGTGGTTTGTGTCCTCCTTCCAATGCTTCTGCACATTCCTAATAAAGTCTTTCGGTATGTTTGGTGCCTTCCCAGATGAGCCTTCACCATTTTAGTTGGTCACAAGCCAGGGTTTCCAATGAGTCACCGGGAATGTTTGACCTCTTCAGGAATGTTTTGACGACATTGCTAAAGTGTTTCCACTCTCCTCCTGGGAGTTTCCTGCTGTGACTAAGCTCTGAGTAGAGCAGCTGCTTTGGCAGTCTGGTGTCAGGCATATGAACTACATGTCCCACCCAGCGGAGCTGTTTTTGAGTGATTAGCATCCCGATGCTGGCCAGGTTGGCTTGGCAGAGGACGCTGCTATTGGACCATTTTTTTTGTCACCGGCAAGAATATTGGAGGATCTTATGAAGGCACTGCTGGTGGCACTTCTCCAGTGTTTTGAGGTTCCTGCTGTAGGTTGTCCAAGTCTTTGAAGCATGTAGGAGTGTGGAGATCACTGCTGCCCAGTAAACCATGACCTTAGTGACAGGTTTGAGATTCTGAGATTATAGTAATAGTTACCATTGTTTAAGCACAAATAGATCATGACATATTTTAATAGTGGGAAAATATGATAGTTTATGACATTTTTGTGAAGTGACATGAAGAAGTAGTGCATTCAGCCAATTGAATACCAAGTACATTAAATCAGGCCATTTCCTTGATGTACACATTATTATTTAGTCACAAAATGCTAATAATCATTATATAAGTATTTAATAAAGGAATCAGTGTGTCTCATGAAGCAATGTAGTAAAATCACAGTCATATTATTTTTATGTATATTTTAATGAAACATTAAACTAACATAATATGACAACTATTTAATCAAGGAAACCATTCATTCTTTTCCCTGGCACAAACCTTTAAGTATGAACTAACAATTCCATGATAGTCTTACAACTGCACCATAACTCCAACCTTTTTTCATATGATCACTGAAGTGTATGAATCTATATGGAAAACATTAACTATCCTCACTACAGTGGACTAGCTGCCTGTTTTATAGCCTGCCTGTTATGCACCCGCCTTTCATTTGAAGTTAAAATCAACCCCTATTGTGTTCTCTGGATAAAATACAGCTGGGGTATCTTTAAATGCAAAAAAAAAAGTGTTAAATATTTTAATCAGATGTTCCAGATCATTTTTCAAACCATAACAGCAAAGCAACTGAATGGTATCCCGTTGATTGGGTGAATTAATAAAATAAATGACTACAATACTATTACAGATAAAACAATACAATAAAACAGCATAACTTTGTCTCATACCAGCACACTAGCTTCATGAAACAGCTTATAATAATGGTTGTCTTTTGTCATATGTTTATATAGCAAGCATCAGCATTTAGTGGCGCAGTAATAGCATGTGGAAAGCACAGCAATGAATAATCAAGTTATTCATTTACAAGACACTGAGAGATATAAAGGTCTGATTTGCCACAACATTCTGACAGTTGTTTATAAAAACACTACATATATCATGTCCTCATTCTGCTTTTTTGCTTCATTTGCTGATACTTTCAAGTGGACATAAATTTAATGTCTGACCCTGTGTAAAAGCTACACCTTCAGAATAGCACACTGGTTAAATTCTGTTTTATTTAAGCAAGAGGATTTTGTAAGATAGACAACTATTTTATACCTGTAAGATGTTTTCCATAGAACCGAAGCAGGAAATTATACAAATTCAAGGTAAAAAGGACCTCAAGTATCAAGAATGTTGTTTGCCAATTCAGCCATCTTAGAATAAGTAAAGGCTATTAAAACGGAGATAAGGTAAAAGGTTAAAATTGTTCAGCATAGACTAGGATATTTAACTTAGAGAAGTTGTGGTAATAAATTAGATAATTTATAATTTTGAAGAGGAAATGGTTTAGGATTTTTAAAAAGTTGGTAACAATCATACTCTGCTGTTAAAAGGTATGATAGTGAGCAGATCTCGCAGTGGTAGGGTTGGAGGAGAATTATCCTCAATAAATGAATTTACAATGCTGTTAGTGACCAAAACAATTACTCCCTCGCCTCCATTCTGATTGGTTAATGATGCCAAAATTATTTGTATATCTGGACTTCTATGGAACATTTTATACAACAGTATGTCTTCTTCTTCCAGAAGGGTGACCAAGTGTTGTTTTAAAAGTTAAAGGTTCAAATATCAAGAGACACAAATTAAAAATAAAGAAGTTAGAAGAAAGAAAATAATTAATAGGATTTCAAAATGAGTTAGTACAGAAGAGCACACAAATGTCTTCAAGAGACAATTAGATGTATTTCTGGAGAGAGAGACAAATGAGGAATTTGGTAATAAATTGGTAGTTGAGTTTCAGATCAACCAAAAAAGGGCTTGTTGGTTCTAATGATTGCTTTCTGCTCCTAAGGGCATGCATGTTTTACTTTGTAGAGCTACAGTTTGAGTTAAATCGACTAGATTTCTCAATAACTACACAATATAACCTTGGAATAATTGTAACATTAAAGTGCACAGAATCTGCAAGTTCAAAGCTATGGACAGTTCATTACTGAGTCCTGCTTCTCTGTCATTCTAAACTAGTTAATTATTTTGTAGTTAATTTAAATTGTACACATATATATTGTCCACTGACAATTAGCTGTGACTCTAGGTATAATAATACGGCACATACACTATCAATTAATTCCAAAGCAAATTATCTTCATCTCACTTATTGTAATTTAGGGAAATTATTTGCCTACATTTATAAAAAGCTGGTATTATCATGCCTATTTTTCCTGGTAAGTAGTGAACTTCAATAGGATCTGTATTTTTTCAAAACTATTTTACTTTTAAATGAGACACATGCATCAGTGGCCCAAAAATGCTCCTGCTGCAGTACTTTCCAAATAACAGTGTAGATCAATGGGTTGATATCACAAGCTGCTATTTCATAGCCCAACAATTTAAAGACCAAATTCTGCATCTGTCGGTGGCCAAATCAAGCAACCAAGCTTTCTTCAGTATCGATTTTGCAGATTTTGTATACATTATAGTCCCACGGTAATAGGAATATTTCGCTTGAGGTATAAGAGAAACATGTTAAACCTGGACTGGTCCTTAAAGGTGGTCTGATTTGTAGATGCCAAATGATCAGGGGTTTGACTTCTTCTGAAAGTAAGTGCTTGAATAAAGATGATACTCCTTTGAGAAGCACAGTATCAGCAGGTTTGTGTTATAGGGTTTTGGTTCTCATCAGCCTGCACAAGATTGAGTTAGTTGCATTGCATTGAATCAGAACCTCTCGGCAATCAGGTGAGATTTGAGATGGAAACCTAATCGGACATCAGAAAGCATATGATTCCCTGACTGACAGTTCTTGCTCAAGGGGAATGTGTGGGGCGCAAGGTTTTTAGCTAATAAATGGGTAAATGATTGAAGAACATGTAAATTAAATGAAATGGGTGAGTAGCATTTTTCGGAAATTCTCCTATGCTGGGAAACTACTACTGAATGCTGTTTAGGAGCAATATCTGTTTGGAAAACCACACTTTAGTAAAAGCAAAATACTATGGATGCTAAAAATCTGAAATAAAAGCAGAAATTCTTGGAAATACTCAGCATGTGAGGCAGTATCTGTGGAAAGAGAAAAACAAAATTAACAATCCAAATTTTCACTCCTGGTTCTGCAAACCCAATGTTTAAAAATGGCGGCTTACAGTTGTGATTTTCATACCTCAAGGGAGGGCAGGCTGGATTGGAAGTCTGGCCACCGCCAGTGGAATAAGTCCGGGGCTGCCAAGTGCAGAGGCAGGCTGGGCAGAAGGCCTACCTCTGTGTTCCAGCACTTCACTTAAATTATTTTTAAAAAGATTAAAACAAAAAACAGGCCTCCCAACACTCACCCCTCACCACCCCTCATCCCCCTACACACTTCCCATGCCACATCCATGCCAACCTATGCCATTTCATTCATCCACTCACCCCATGGCCCTTTGTATTCACTATGCCAACCCATGGCCCTATACACCCCCCCCCCCATGACACCTTACACCCCAATGCAAACACAGGCCCCTACACCCACCCCCATGGCCCCCCATATCCCCAGTGCCCTCTACATCTCCATGGCCCTTTATAGCCCCTAGGCCAAATGCCAATTCATGCCAACACATGCCCTCCACCAGCACCCTTTGTCCTTATCCCCATGTCAACTCACCTAGTATCCTTTGACAGCCTTGACAGTTCCTTGAAAACTTGACTGTTCTTTGACAGTTACTTGACAGCTTCGAAAATTCCAATTAGTCTATGTACTTTTTACACACAATCATGTTTACTTTTAACAATCCCAAAGGGTGCCTTACCTCCCCCAAATGTGTCCTGGGACCATATCCAAAAGCGTACCTTGCCTCTCCAAAAGGATACCCTGGCTATCCAAATGAATCTACCAAGTTCAGACCAGCTCTTACCTGATCTAATCTGCACATTTTGAGTTTCACACTCCTGGCCTACCAAAATCCCATTTCAGGTAAGGCAGTTGGTGACTTAAATGGTCAGCTACCTCTGTAAACTGTGCATGTGCTCCAGTCCCACCCCTGCAAAAATAAGAAATGCCCTGTTCGGGGAGCGAGACTTGAAATTTCCAGCCATTTCCAAGATTTTCACCAGGATGGAGAGCCTCTCTGATATAGCATCTAGGCCTATGTTTCAGGTCAATGACCTTTCACCAGGACTATTAAAATAGATGTAACAGCAAAGCAAATAGAAACAAAATGGATTCCAATTTCCAACCTTCCCTCAACTTCACTTGACCCATCTCCAACCCTTCCATTTCCATTTCTGGGGATAGGCTATCAACTCAATATCCACTATAAGCTAACTGACATGCAGCTACCTTGATTACACTTCTTCCCACCCTGTTCCTGTAAGGACTCTAATTACATTCTCCCAGTTTCTCCATCTCATCTGTTCTGATGCTAACACCTTTCAGAATGTCTTCCTTTTCCCTCAACCAATGTTCTCCTCCACCCTGGTTGATAGGGATTTTGACCAGGTCTATTCCATTTCCTACACTTCTTGTCTTGCCCCTTTCCCTTACTCTCAGAACCATGAAAGAGTTTCCCTTGCCCTCACCTTACACCACCATATTCAATGGATCATCCTCTTCCATTTCCATCACCTCCAGCATGATATCAGCACCAAACACATCTTCCCTTCAGCTCCCCTTTTAGCATTCCAAAGGAATTGTTTCCTCTAAAACACCCTGGTCCACTCTTCATTCACCCTTAATACACCCCTTCCCTTCCCAGTAAACCTTCTCATGAAAGTGCAGGGGATGCAATGCCTGCCCTTTTACCTCTTTCCTTTCTCAAACCCAGCACCCCAAAACAATCTATCTTGCTGAAACAGATATCTAGGTGTGCTCCTTTCAATTTAGTATACCGTATTCACTGGTCATGATGCTGTCATCTCTACATAGGTGAGATCAAATGCAGATTGGGTAACCGTTTTATGAATGGATAGATATCTGTTCAGCTATTTCAAAGGCTGAACAAATGACTGAACTAAGAGTTAATATAAAGCTTAAAACACAGAGTCTAAATGACACATTGTGATCTGAATCTCTATACTGTTGAATTCAGAGGAGCACTTTATCCAGTGGATATAGTGCTCTAATGCATCTGAACACTTTCACAGTGCTGGTCAATTTAATGGTCACTTATCTTTTAGGAACAAAGCCCTATCATCAATCACTGCATTAAGACACACTTAACTATCACACAGCATCTAATTATGATGAGTGAAGTTGCCAACAACTTTTAAACTTACCTGTCAAAAGGTTCCTGACTCCAGAACAGGCTTCCCCCATGTTCACAAACCCTCCGACCAGACATAGCTCCCACAAGCTTCAGACGTCCACCTGTCGCACTGAAAATTTCAATCTTCAGGTAATACAAAATTGAGGTAGGCAGAAACATGGAAGTCATAACGCCTGTTTTTGTTGCAACCCATCACATTTCCTGTGCCAGTCAAAATGGCAGTTGGTGAAAATCAGGTAACAATTTCAGAATTCTGGTTCCCCTGACTCTTTCCCCCCATGCCAGCCATGAGTTTACCCCTTGTCAAAACAGCAAAATCTGGCCCATTACTCCGTTTGTCTAAAAAAATGTATAACAGATATTTTTGTGAAATTTTCTCTTTATTTCTCCTATCGCCATTATTTCTATCTTCTCCTTTACATCCTTTTAAATTCATTTTCCTTATAAACGTTGTTGTTTCTTCTGTATTTTATACATCTGTTTTCAATTTATTCTTTCCCCCGTTTGATTTTATTAAATTTTATTACTGCTTTCATTTGAATTTCTCCAACTATTTGCTTTTCAGTGTTTTTTTCAGCTACATTAATTATTCTTTCTTTATATATCCTTTACTTCTTATCTATTTGCCCTGCGAGTTCCTAACATTCAGCAAGTAGATTTAATATTCAGAGTCTGCTGATGTTAATAATAAAGTCACAGATATGACAACTTTTATACTCAAGTTCCTGATGTTGTTTACCACGTGATCCTGTGCAGTGCTGGAGGTTCAACATTTGTGCAATCCTTTTCTCAGGAAATGCATTTTCCCAATTAGCTAATTGGATCTGCAATTGTTGAAGCCATTGTGACAACATAAAACAATGATAATGTACAGAAATGAGATAATGATATACAGACAAAATCAAATGATAAGCAGAATTCTCATCAGTGCAAGCTTGTTAATTAGGGACATACAGTCGGAGCAGAATATGCAGGTGAAAAGTAACATATTGCCATATGAGAGCAAATACTTAAATATTGCTAAATGAAATGCTAGAGAGTTGTTTGGGAAAATTTGGTTCTGATTTTTACTTTATTTTCTTATCACATTCTTGGGGCCATGATGTTATTGTTGTGAACTTATTTCTGGGTGATATATTTGTGTTGAGTAAGAGGCAGAGATCTTTAGCTTGTGTGTCTTCTTGCAGAATCACAGAATCACAGAATCACAGTGCAGAAGAGGCCCTGCGGCCCATCGAGTCTGCACCAACATGCAAGAAACACCTGACCTACCTACCTAATCCCATTTACCAGCACTTGGCCCATTGCCTTGAATGTTATGACATGCCAAGTGCTCATCCAGGTACTTTTTAAAGGATGTGAGGCAACCCGCCTCCACCACCCTCCTAGGCAGTGCATTCCAGACCATCACCACCCTCTGAGTAAAAAAATATTTCCTCACATCCCCCCTAATCCTCCTGCCCGTCACCTTGAACTTATGTCCCCTTATGACTGACCTTTCAACTAAGGGGAACAGCTGCTCCCTATCCACCATGTCCATGCCCCTCATAATCTTGTACGCCTCGATCAGGTTGCCCCTCAGTCTTCTCTGCTCCAACGAAAACAACCCAAGTCTATCCAACCTCTCTTCATAACTTAAATGTTTCATCCCAGGCAACATCCTGGTGAATCTCCTCTGCATCCCCTCCAGTGCAATCACATCCTTCCTGTACGAACTGCACACAGTACTCCAGCTGTAGCCTCACCACAGTTCTATACAACTCCAACATGACCTCCCTACTTTTGTAATCTATGCCTTGATTGATAAAGGCAAGTGTCCCATATGCTTTTTTCACCACCCCACTAACATGCCCCTCCGCCTTCGGAGATCTATGGACACACACTCCAAGGTCCCTTTGTTCCTCAGAACTTCCTAGTGTCAAGCCGTTCAGTGAATACTTCCTTGTCAAATTACTCCTTCCAAAGTACATCACCTCACACTTTTCAGGGTTAAATTCCATCAGCCACTTATCTGCCCATTTGACCATCCTGTCTATATCTTTCTGTAGCCCAAGATACTCAATCACACTGTTAACCACCCGGCCAATTTTTGTGTCATCCACAACTTACTAATCCTACCCCCCACATAGTCATCTATGTCATTTATATAAATGACGCATAATAGGGGACCAAGCACAAATCCCTGTGGTACACCACTGGACACTGGCCTCCAGTCACTAAAGCATCCTTCTGTCATCACCTTCTGTCTCCTACATCTCAGCCAATTTTGAATCCACCTTCTCAAATTACCCCGTAACCCATGTGCATTTGCCTTCTTTATAAGTCTCCCATGTGGGACCTTGTCAAAGGCTTTTCTGAAATCCATATAAGCTACATCAACTACACTACCCTTATCTACATACCTGGTCACCTCCTCAAAAAATTCTATCAAATTTGTTAGGCATGACCTCCCTCTGACAAAGCCATGCTGACTATCCCTGATCAAACCTTGCCTCTCCAAGTGGAGGTAGATTCTCTCCTTCAGAATTTTCTCCAATAGTTTCCCTACCACTGACATGAGACTCACTGGCCTGTAGTTCCCTGGCTTATCTCTACAACCCTTCTTAAATAGCGGAACCACATTAGCTGTTCCCCAGTCCTCTGGCACCTCCCCCGTGGCCAGAGAGGAATTAAAAATTTGGGTCAGAGCCCCTGCGATCTCCTCCCTTGTCTCCCTCAGCAGTCTAGGACACAAATCATCTGGACCTGGAGATTTGTCCACTTTTAAGCCTGCCAACACCTCCAATACCTTGTCACTCCCTATATCAATTTGCTCAAGAAGCTCACAGTCTCTCTCCCCAAGTTCGATACCTTCATCTTCATTCTCTTGGGTGAAGACGGATGTGAAGTATTCGTTCAACACTCTACTAATGTCCTGTGGCTCCACCCATAGATTGCCCCCTTCATCCCTAATGGGTCCTACCCTTTCCCTGGTTATCTTCTTCCCTTTGATATAGTTATTGAATATCTTGGGATTTTCCCTACTTTTACCAGCCAGAGCTTTCTCATATCCCCTCTTTGCTCTCCTAATTGCTTTCTTCAGCTCCACCCTGCACTTTCTGTACTCCACTAATGCCTCCGCTGATTTATTTCCCTTGTACCTGCTAAAAGCCTCTCTTTTCCTTCTCATCATATCCTGAATATGGTTCTCTGGGCGTGTTCCTCCTTCCTATCACCCTAGAGGGAACATGTTGAGCCTGTACCCTCCCCATTTCCTTTTTGAACGTCCCCCACTGCTCCTCTGCAGATTTCCCAACAAGTAACTGTTCCCAGTCTACCTTGGCTAGATCCTGCCTTATTTTACTAAAATCCGCTCTCCCCCAATCCAAAACATTTTTTTTTTGCAACTTATCTATTTCTTTGTCCATAACAAGCTTAAATTGTACCATGTTGTGGTCACTATCACTAAAATGCTCCCCCATCACCACCTCAGCCACCTGTCCGGCTTCATTCCCCAGAATTAGGTCCAGCACTGTGCCGTCCCTTGTTGGACCCTCTACATATTGACCGAAAAAGTTCTCCAGTACACATTTCAAGAAATCCACGCCATCCAAGCCCTTAACACTATATCTATCCCAGTAAATTTTGGGAAAGTTGAAATAACGTAATATAATTACCCTATTGTTACTGTTTTTACACACCTCCGCAAATTGTGCACATATTTGCTCCTCGGTTTGACAGTTTCTCATAGTCTCTCGGTTTTGTAATGCGGATAGAAAAGCGATCACGTATCTTAAACAAATTTAACCTCTAGCATCGGAATCACCAAGTTTTCTATTTCTTGAACTGAGAATGCTGCATAGTTTTGTTTATCTTTCATCTAAGAACCAATTGATCAAGAGCTGTCATGCAAAATCATTTTTTTTTCAGCCATCTACTGGCCTTGAATTCTTTAAATGAATGTAAATAATTGATCTGTCACCATTGATTCGAGTCGTGGACATCATTAAGCAGATTGCTGTTTCTAACCAATATGTTTGCAGATGCGAATTTTGGTGGCTCTTGGTCAGGGAGAAAAACATCCATAAACTCATAAATCTGACCTCCATATATTCACAATAAAGTGGACACTGGTGCTGAGGCAGGCAGGAGCATGTGCGAGTGCTTCAATATGGAGGCACCCTCAGAAGATATATGAAATGATTAAAATTATTTGGGCCACAGCTGCTAGGCCATTATTGTGGAGGGGGACCCTCCACAGGATGGCATTCGGTGACAGTGGTCACCATGTGACAGAAGTGGCTTCAGAGTTGCTGGGGGGGGCAGGGGGGAGTGTAATAAATAAAGGAGGCTTTGCTCGCAGCGTAAGGTCTGTCGCCACTGGTAACATTCCAGCAGCCTTCTCAATCCGGCCCTGTGATCAGTTAATTGCCACTAATAAGCCAATCGTCAGTGCTGGGCAGGTAGCTACTTGCACTGCACCCCCCGCCTCCAGGAAGATCACCCCCAGGGTGGAACACAGTGGCCCATTGACTCAATAGTGACCTTTTGGATTTTCCTCCTGTAGCCAGCTTGAGCCCCATCTCCATGGTTCTCATAAGATTCCACCCTGAGTACTAGTTTTTATTAGAGAAACATTTAACTGATGGAAGGTCATTGACATGAACCCTTAACTCTGTTTCTCTCTCCACAGATGCTGCCAGACCTTCAGAGTGTTTCCAGTCTTTTCTGTTTTTAATACTGTTTTTAGATGCTTTGGCACTTGGCCAATCAAGATCTCTCGTGTAAAGATGTCCCATATGCCCACACACGAATTGTTTAGCAGGCAATTATTTTGAAATATATATCAGTATGGTCAACTTTACTGTAATGTAAGGAGCCTTTTAAAGGTTATAAATATTTATGCTGCTAATGGAACAGCTGCAACAGCTTAAATATGTCTGTTCTTTTTTGTAAATGGTTAAAGCTTTTAAATCAAATAAGAAAATCATTGGGAGAAGGATGGAAACAATACTTTATCTGATGGTGAAGTAGTTTTAGTTTTGATTGCTTGACTTTAAATAATAAAGAAAAATTTTCAAGTTGAATTCATTGCCTGAAAGGGTGGTGAAGCAGATTCAACCATAGTTTTTGAAAGAGAAGTGGATAAATACAAGAAAAGGAAGCATTTGCTGAACTATGTGGATAGAAGAGGGGAATGGGATTAACTAGGTAGCTCTTTCAAAGGCACAGTGGGTCGAATGACCTTCATCTGTGCTGTAGTTTCTGAGTCTGTGAACTAACAAATTGCTCTTCCCTGCTAATAAGTTCACATACACTGATATAGATACCGATACACACTGATGATAGACATATATATGTATATATAATATATTTGTTTTATATATATACATATTGTATGCATTCTATTGTCTCTGGAACAATTTTCATAGATTATCTGCGATCAATTTTCAAATCAGGAATCAAATAATCAAACCTAACAAACCATAAAACATAGGGGAGAATTTTCTCCCCATCGGGGGGTGCTGAGCAGGAGCGGGCGCGGGCACGCGCGCAGCCAATCGCCATCTTCAATCGGCTGCTTGCTGCCATTTTATGTGGGCAGGCCAATTAAGGCCTGCCCAGTGTGTTGCGCACCCGGAAGCGCTGAGCGCTTCTTGAGGCACGGAGCTGCCTCAGGAAGTTTAAACTCATTTTTCAAAAGCTAAATGAAGAAAAAAGAAACATTTTTCAGACAAGTCCCCTCATGTGACAGTGTCACATGAGCTGGGACACGTCAATGAATTTTAATTTAAAAATTTATTGCATTTATAAATCCTTCATGAAATCTCTTCCCACCCATAGATGAGGTTTCATGATAAATGCGAAGGCCGCTTGGGCTCTTCAGCTGCCCGCCAACCTTAAGGTTGGACGGGCAGCTCCATTGATTGTTTTAATTAGTTTTTATATGGCCTTATTAGGCCTTTGACAGTTCGGCGGGCGCGCAGTCGACCACCGCACTGAAAATCGGAATGATGCGCTGTGACATCGGGACGCACGCCCGATGTCACCACGCGTCACTTTACGCATCAGCGAGCGGGACCCACCCAAAGATTCTAGCCATCCACTTCTTCTCTGTAGCTCACAGTCATGAGAATACCAACATTTCTATTCAGCTAGGGGACATGGAAAACATTGGCCCTGAAGGGTTAACAACACAACTTAAATTATATTAAGACCTGGTCATAAGCTAGCTAACTCCTGGGAGAAATATTGAATCCCACGTGTGGGAAAACTGGTGTCATGCCTCCGTGAGTCAAAAAACTCTGACACAAGAGTGTGGGAATGGAAGGGAAAAGCTGCATCAATACAGTAAGTAGAAAAGACTAGGAATTTATATAGGAAGTGAAAGGGACAAGTGTGTAACTGAAAATGAGTAATGATAACTGGATTACTTAATACCAGCTCATGATTGAGAAATAGAACCGGTTATTCAGGCATATTGGCCTGATCTGAAATGCAAACTATTTGCCATTGTCGTATTGTTTGAATAAAATATTGAAGTTAGTCCTTCCTCAATCAGTATTTAATCTCACCTTCATTTCATGCATGATTATTTCCAAAGCATGGACAGAAGGCTTTAAAACTGGCTCTTTGTGACTCAGTCCCAGATGTTTTAAGTAGCATACTTGACCTCAGTGTTGGCACTAGTGTACAGTTGAATAAACTAAATCTGAGTACAGCAAACATAATTATTTTCCTTGCGCAACCCTAATCAAATTTGCACTTTTTTCCTCAATTTCATTAGGAGTGGAAATTTAACCTTTTCCCTCTTTTTTTTAAAAGGTGTGACCACCCACGGTTCTGTCTTAATGGGCAAGGAGCCAGGACTGACTAAGAGGGCAGCCAATACACATCACCAGGTCAAAAGGTCATCAATTTTGAAACTCTGGGAAAAAGGATCCAACTAAAGGCTAACTTAATTCAAGTTTCCACGATCTGCCTTCAACCTCCTAAACCCATAGCTCTGGCTTATTTTTGAACAGGAAGCAGATTTTTAAAAATAATATAACATAACAGATTGCACTGTAAGTGAATCAAACAGTGAGCTTATGGTCTCTTCACAGTTACCAACTTTAACTATAAAGTGATTCAAGTAAATGATAAGATGCTGCTATTGTTTCAAATATTCTGTGTTTTACAATACTAAAGAAATAAAATAATTTACTGCAGCACTTTTAATATCAACTGCAACAGGAGGCATTTATTAGTCTAGCTAAATCAAAGCAGACAAGTGTTTATAAATTAACAAATTAGTTATTCTCATTTATCAAAAATTTATTGTACAGAAATTCATCTGTTATTATTTTGTTTTTATTTTGTAATTCGATAAAATCATTAATTTAAGCATAAAATTAGTTACTCCCAAAAATAAGCAAAAAAGAAATGTGCTCTGAAAGGATGTCATCCAAAATTGAATTTTCTTTATGTCTTGCAGTTGTATTTTCTGAATGATCATGGCAGCGGAAGCCTGTGGGGCCTAATGGAATACTCCTGTCATGTTTCGACAGGCAAAGTTTACTTTTTTTCAAATGTAGCTTTTTGGGGCCTCTTCAAAGCTGCCTCTACCTCATAGCTTTTATTAAAAATTACAATCAGGTCCTGATGGCATCATCGTGCATGTGTTAAAAAGGACCTGCCAACTCCAAAGTTGCAAAATGAACTGGGTAATTTTAACTACCCACTTGCCTGGCCACGTAGAACTAAAATAAACTCCTTTGTCCTTGTGGCTGCTACAAAATTTAAATCACCCTTTCTTTGTGTTTAATGGGACGAATTTATCTTTTTATGATCATTAAACCTGTGTGCGTAAATAAGAGTTATTCTACAATAGTGTAAATACTGGATGGCTTGCAGACTGGTTAATGCCAGACACTATAATATCCAATAGAACATGTTATCAACAGGAGATTTTGACAGCAGTTTATTTTTGTTTAAAATTCTCCTCCCATCATCTGAATCTTTTTCAATGATGATCTTACTCAATGATTAAAGAGCTAAATTTCCCCATTGTAGGCCTCTAGAATGAACAATGGAGCTTGAGGCCTCATACGTGAATCAGCCAGAGGTGCAGTGCTGCATCTCTGGTCAGTTGTGAGTCTGAGATGAAGCACTGTAGCTCTGGAGGATGAACACTGCAGCAATGGCCTTGAACATAGAGTGGGACAGCACCACATATAATAAAGGTAATGTGCAGACTTCTGTTGCATTTATAAAGTTCACTTGGTATAGTTGGCAGGCTTTTCATTTTTGCTTTCGCCAAAGATCTTGACACAAGTGTCATTAATTATATATTTATTATTGAATAGCAAAATAAAGCTATGATCCCATGAAAGAATTTTCTTATGAATTTTATTTAATTAAAAACAGTTATCATTATGCTTGTACAATATTGTCAAATGCATAACTTGAAAATTGCATTTAAAAAGAAAAACAATTTGATGATATGAGCATTGTATTCTTTTTATTGTAGGCTTCTAAAAGTCTACAGATTGAGATTTTAAGAATTATTTATGCTGAGGAAGAGTTGCCCCTATTTTGTATGTACAAAACCATTAAAACAAATATGTCCAAGCAACAGTCAGACTTCATTAGTACAAACCCATGGGAAGATGAAAAATATTCCATATCCGGAGATCATCGTCTCATGGTTCAATCCTTTTTCCTGTCCATAATTGAGCTTTTGCTGGAACCAGAGAAAATATTTGCTGCAAGAAGAAATTTGCAAAAATAATTTGCATGAATGAGATTCTGGCATAGCAGTTCATGCAGAAAGAACGTGAATATAATATACTATGCTGCATGAGAGAATATTATGGTTTCATTCTGAAAACAGCCAGTCTGTTTAACTTAAATAGGATGTCACTCGCTATTGCCATGGGAGGCTGGCAATCTGTAGCAATCAATTCTGAATGTTATTCTTCCCATGGTATCATTATATTGTATATCTTTCATCTCTTTAATTAATGGCGTCACAGCTGCAATATCTCAGAATTTAAGATTACTACAGGATTCTTAACCAATCAGGAGCATCATAAGAGAGGTGCCAAGTAGCTGATAGGTGGAGTTACTTGGGTCACATCCTGAAGTATAAAGGGTCAGCTTTCTAATGAGGCAACTCCCAATCCATTTCCTAGTCTCATGCCAGGCATTCCATTAATCAAACTGGAAACTCAAAATTCAAAGTAATCTCAGTGCGATTACAAAGCAGTCTTACCAAAAAAAGAATATTTCCAGTACTGTCTTTGTATAGTTTGTTAAAGAAAGAAAATAAAAAGGAGTTTAAGAAAAGATTGTTCTGCTTTAAAACAACTTCAGCAAGGTAATTACTACTTTGAATGTAATAAAATTGATGTATGATAATGACAAACCTTAATAACCACTTCACTCCTCTGAGAACTCAATCACCAAGATGCAAGATGAAAAATAAAAAAAAACTTTTGTAATTGTTTTTATTACTTCTGCTAAGGAAATGAACAAATTCAAATTTATAATATATGCATCAGATTTTGCAAAGTTATTACTATTTGGGCCAAATATATTGCTTTTTCTGTCTTGCAAACCACGTGATTAATTGCCTGCCTGAAATACCAGGAAATTAAAAGCAAAAATGTTGAAAGTCTGGAATAAAAGTAGAGATTTCTGAAAGTGTGAAGCAACTTCGCGCCTGAAAGAGAAATACTGGTTAACATTTTCGGGTGAAACTATTTATCAGAATCCAGAACATGTAAACATCTTTCTCTTTAAAATGTTGATTGACTTGCTACTGTGCATTTCTACCATTTTCCCTTTCTATTTTAGGGATATAAAGGTAAATTTTGTGAAGCAGGGTTCCCTGGGAGGAGCTTCACTCAACAGGAGTATCAGTCAGGAAACTGGGCATGAAGGTCAAGATGTACAATTCACTCTACTTCCAATCTTCCTGTATCAATTTTAGGAAGGGAGTCACCTTCACCAGGGATTCTCTGATCCATGCTTCTGTCAAATGAAGATCCTTATCAGAAGTGAAGCCTCAGAAAACTTACCCTATATATTAGCATAGAGAATTCAGCACAGTTTATAACATGCTTCATTGGGGTGTGCGTTTCTGATAAGATCCTGGAGTTTCCATTTGTAAATAAATGCTTTCTTAACAATAATCTTACAGTTGATAATATATTTTACACAAAAGCTACAGCATGGCTTTTGCCCGGTATAAATGTTCAGATCTTGAATATTGCTAAAAAAAGACTAACTAAACAACAACCATTCCCTGGTTCTTTCACCATGGCAGTGCTGTGATCAATCAGTGTTGACCTGCCTGGTTTGAATTTGAACAAAAGCTTGGGAGTTAACTGTTTCCTGTGGATCTTCCATGGAAATACCTCTACCAATCAGAGTCCACTCACCAACCAATCAGCAATCTCTTCTCATGCAGAATAAATTGTTGTTCCCTTTACAACGTGTATTCTTGCAAACTGTCCTGATGAGTGCACGACAAAAAGCTTCAATAGCGTGTCCCTTTTTTCAGAAATACTCAAGTTCTGGACGACTAAACCACTTCAGATCTTTATCCATTTTGCCAGCTTTGTGTACATATTTCCTAAAGAAATCTACAAAGGGAGTGTTGTCAGACTTTCTATTCTATAGGTAATGAGAAATGAAATGCAGCATAGTGTTTCTCTTGAGAATGTCTTGTCTCTCCACACACCATCACTTCCGATCTTCCACTGACCTTCTCCTCAGGGTCCAGTTTTCCCAGGAATCCCTTCTGTACTGATAAGGGGATTCCTGGAAATACTGTTCTTGGGGCCAAGGCTTGGCAGCTGTTTAACAAGAAGATGAACAACCTGAGAATTCATAGAAGCCTCTGGATTACTGTGGAAAAATTTGCACTTTTGAATTATATTTCGGAGAATACACTCAGAATATGTAAACCTCATTTGATACATAAATAAAAATCAATTATGAATTACTGAACTCACAGGTGTTTGAAATTATTTTCAAAACAGTCAAGTGCATAGAACACCGACTTCATTGTTACCTAACCAATTAACATGTTAAATTTCTTTCATCTGCAGAATTAGATTTAAAATTCAATTCTTTTCGCAAGTCAGAGAATACAATTTGGGAACACTAACTAGTGCAGCACTCCCCCCACCTTAAATTACACTTTGCTGCATAACTTTACCATCACTTAGCTTTTACTTAAAGAGTAAGTAGAAACAAGTTAATCCCTGAATCAATTTGTCCATCACACTTTCTGTCTCACACTGTATAACTCATGCAAACCTATGATATGCTTAGTTTGATTATTTTATGAATAAAAAAATTCAGTCAGGCAATGGGCAGAATTTTGCCCTTGGCATGTGGGATTGGCGGGGGTAACCGGGGGCTTGTTGGGAAGCTGCGTCCACCTGCTGAGCTTCAAATCCTGCCCTATGTCCCATTCAGCCTTCGCCCTTGTGTTCGATGGCCTACATTGGCTTCTGCTCCATCAACACCTCAATATTAAAATACTCACCTTCATTTTCAAAACCCTCCATTATCTGGCCCCTCCCCATCTCTGTAATCTCCAAGGAGTGCTTTAAGAAGTGATATTGACCAAAATTTGACACCAAACCGCATAAGGAGATATTAGGACATATGACCAAAAGCTTGATATGAGAGGTAGGTTTTCAGGAGTACCTTAAAGCAAGAAAAAGTGGGAGAGAAGCAGAGAGGCGTAGGGAGAGAATTCCAAAGCTTAGCGTTTAGGCAGTTGAAGGCACAGCAGCTAATGGTGGAGCAATTAAAATTGGGAATGCATGAGGCCAGAACTGGAGAAGCACAAAGAAATCAAAGGACTGTAGGGCTGGAGGAGATTACAGAGAAAGGGAGGGGCCAGACAATGCAGGGTGTTGAAAATGGAGATGAGTATTTTAATATTGAGGTGTTGATGGAACAGAAGCCAATCTAGGTCAGCAACCACAAGGGTAATGGCTGAACAGGACATGGCCTGAGTTAGGAGATGGGCAGCAGAGTTTTGGATGAGCTCAAGTTTATAGAGGGTAGAAGATGAGAGATTGTCCAGGAGTGCATTGGAACACCCAAATCTAGAGTTAACAAAGGCATAAAGGAGGATGCCAGCAACAGATAAACTGAGGCAGAGTGGAGACAAGTCGTGGAATGTCCAGATTTCAACATATTTATTTGTCACAGAGGTGGAAGGAAAATATCTGCAAGTATTTATTGAAACTCACCTTGTGTATTGTCTTAGTTTCCCCACTAAACAAGCAATTTAATGTTTCTAATATAATAAACACAAAAACATTTCAGAAAATAATGCAACGTATCTGTGCAGCAACATTAGATACATTTTTGTAATGTTTTCCATTGGGAGCTTGTGCCTATCTTAGAGGCTTGCATTTGAGTGCCAACACTCCCCAAATCGATGACCAGAGACATTCAATAAGGTAGCAGGCAATGGTTCTCTATGGCATATGTGCCAGCAACATCCATCTATTCACCTCATCTTCCAACTAGGCACTTTACAGTCTTCCGGGCTTAACATGGAGTTCAACAACTTCAGATCATGAACTCTCTCCTCCAACCCCACCCCCTTTCCGATCCCCCTTTTTCCAATAATTTATGATTTTTTAAATATATTTTTATTTTCCCACCTAATTCCATTATTTTAAAATTTATTTCCATCCATTGGGCTGAATTTTTCCGTCAGCGAGCAGGAGGCGAGGCCCGCTTGCCTACGCGAAAATTACACGGAATGGCGTTGGGGGAATCCCCAATGTCATCCCGCCCCATTCAAATCTTCAGAAAGGCGGGGGCACAGTGAAATCAGCTGTCCGCCCGCTGACCTGTCAATAGCCAATTGAAGCCATTGACAGGATAATTAAAACAATTAAAGGACCTGCCCATCCAACCTTAAGGTTGGTGGGCAGGCCAGGAGCCCCAGCGGGCTTCTGAAAAAACATGGAACCTCATCCACCGGCGGGATGAGGTTTCATGTAGGGTTTAAAAAAGTTTATTAAACTTTCAGTGAAATTTATTAATATGTCCCATCTCGTGTGACATTGTCACATGAGGGGGGTATGTTAAGGATTTTTTTATTTTTCTATTTTTAAAGTTTATGCAGATATCAGCGATCTCTCTGAGGCAGCACTTAACCTCAGAGAGATGTGCACTCTTCTGTGCACATGCGCAAAAGAGCGCACTCTCGCTTTTGGGGAATCCCCCCCCCCGCCCGCACAGGAAGCGCATAGCACTTCCTGCCGGACGTCACGCTGGGCGGGCCTTAATTGGCCCACCCACTTAAAATGGCGGCAGGGCCCGCTTCTTCAGTGGGGATCGGCTCCCCGCCCGCTGGAGATTGGGTCGGGCCCGCTGGGGTGTTTTGAGCTACCGCCATCTTCATTCCTCTTCTGTAGTGTCCAATAGCATGCATAGTTTGAAGAGACTGCATCAGATATGGCTGTTCTAACTTTTTCTCTCCTCTTTCTTTCCTCTGCCCTCCCCCACCCACTGCCCTTCAGATAAGATTATTTATTGTCAGAAAATTCTGCCCATTGTTTTATCTCCACCTTTTAGCCCATTTCGATCCCTTCCCCCCACCCCACCCCCACTAGGACTATCTGTCACTTGCTCGTCCTGCTTTCTACCCTTAATGTCACCATTAGCACATTCCTTAGCTAATATCACCACCGTCAACACCCCTTTGCCCTTTTGTCTATGACATCTTTGGCAATCTCTTCTTTGCCTCCACCTATCATTGGCCCTCTATCCAGCTCTACCTGTCCCATCCCCCTCAGCCAGCTTATATTTCACCTCATTTCTACATTTCCTTAGTTCTGTCATACGGACTCAAAACGTTAACTGTGTTCCTCTCCGCAGATGCTGTCAGACCTGCTGAGTTTTTCCAGCTATTTTTGTTTTTGTTTCAGATTTCCAGCATCCGGTGTATTTTGCTTTTATCCATCTATTTTCTCTTTGGCCACATTACTGATCGGTCATCGTGCAGACCAAGACCCCCAATCATGGAAAAGTACTGACAGCAAACACCACTCCCTCCCACTCACACCACTCAACTCCCCAAGTAAACCATTGTTAGGAGCTGTGAAAATAACCAGAGTTTGGTTTTGTTTATATAAAGTATTTTTTAAAATCGTAAACCATAAACTCCTTAATTTTTTCAGAGACAAACCTGAAAACAAAACCAATACATACAATCTACTAATGTACCTTCCACCATGATAATCCTCAAATACGTCAAGGGAGCTGAACACAGAAACAACCTAGGAGAAAAGCATGAGTGGGAAACCTTCACATTTAGTAATTTGTTCTAAGTGGTTATACCAATTGTATTTCTTCTACTTATGCTCATCTCAGAAATCAAAATAACCAGGAAAACAAAATAATCCACAGAAACAATGAAAATTCTAGAAAAACTGCACCATTATTTAAGCTTGCAGGGTTTTTTTAAATGCCCTGATGTAAACAAATGTATTTAAGCAGAAACTTCAAGTTTTATTGGAAAGATATTGTAAACTACAACTTTTAAATATATATGTCTTGACCTTCACTATAAAAACTTACAGACACAGATAAATCCACACATTGCATTTAGAAATGTATTTGTTTATGTGAATCTAGCATGAAAAGGAAGCAAATGCATCAGTCTGACTGCTTCTACTTTCTGCACACACCTCAATTACTAAGGTTAACCATTACATTCTGGAAGGTTTTGTATTATGGGTTTATGCCCACCAGAACCCAATTAACCATCAAACCTTTTCCAACAGAACATTTTAACAAAATAACACATGGTTCTAATCTACAACATTGATGAATTTTCAGCATTGTTAACTCTAAATGCTGTTTAGTTTCCACTTCAAAATCGTTACTTTAACTGAAACATTCTGGCAAGAATGGAAGGGAGCATTTAAGTATATTCATCTAGTCGATGCATCTGCTGGAGACTTCATACACTATTGGACAGAATCTTATCTGAGGCTGGTTCGGTTTGGGGTAGAGGAGGGTTAAAGCTCCAAAAAATGGCATCGGGTCAGGCACCCGACATAATCCAGGTTCTGGGATTATTTCTGGGTTTAACCCGGGCTTGGGTTTGCAGGCAAAGACAGAGCTATCAGGTAAATAACTAAAATATGCAAGGAGTAAATGAACCCAGAATTTAACCCAACATTCTGGCTTTAGCAGCCAGCGCACTGGTTTCCCAAATTATGTGCAACTCGCCAGGGTCAATCAGGTGAGTGCACAGTGGCGAGTGCTTATTCAGTGAAACTTACAGACTGAGAAACTGTCAAAGGGTGAAACTGAATCCCTGCGCCCATGCCTAGGTGAAAGGCTGAGAGTGTGCTTTTACTGATGCCAGGTGATTTCCAACCTCATTCATTATCTACTCGCATCTTCCACAGTTCTACGACTTTTGCTTTCAAAGCCTCTTTAGCTTCATTCAGCTGATTTTTCAGCTCTTTTGTCTCCTTCTTGTATCTGTTGGCTTCCTCCAGGAATTTTGAACATTGCTGTGTCTTCTCTGCCAACTGGTTCTTCAGTTTGTTCAGAATGACATTAAATTCTTTTTGGGCAGGATTTTACTGATTTTATGCGCCCGCCGACCTGTCAAAAGCCAATGTCAAAAGCCAACTGAGGCCATTGACAGAGTCAATTATGTAATAAAAGGACCTGCCCGTCCAACTTTAAGGTTGACGGGCAGGCCAGGAGCCCCGTCGCGAACTATAAAAAGCATGAAACCTCATCCACAGGTGGGATGAGGTTTCATGTAGGTTTTTAAAAATTTAATAAAGTTTTTGTGAAAATTATGGACATGTTAGGGAAATTTTACTTTTCTACTTTTAGGCTTTGTACATTTTGAGCCGATCTCCCTGAGGCTGCACTTAGCCATGTGCGAAAGAGCGCACTCTCAATTCTCTCAATTTTGGGATTTCCCCCCCCACCCCCCCCCCCCGCACAGGGAGTGCATAGTGCTTCTGTGCGGATGTCACACTGGGTGGGCCTTAATTGGCCCGCCCACATAAAATGGTCCCCCGCCCCCGATTGGGGGCACCGATCGGAAGCATGCCTGTGCGCGCCCGCCCTTCAACTTTGCCCCCGATGGGGGGTAAAATTCAGCCCTCTGTTTCTCTTCATACTTTTCCAGAGGTACAAACTTTGATCTGAGGGACCCTTGTAGTGTGCAAACAGTAGGTTTTCCTTTTCTTTGCGAAGCTCACTTGTTTCATCTTGACTTCTGTCATTCAGCAGAGTCTCCTTGAGTTTCTTCTGCTGTTCTTCCATAGAAACATAGAAATTAGGAGCAAGGGTAGGCATCCGGCCCTTTGAGCCTGCTCCGCCATTCATTATGATCATGGTTGATCATCCAGCTCAATAGCCTGCTCCCGCTTTCTCCCCATACCCTTTGATCCCTTTCGCCCCAAGAGCTATATCTAACTCCTTCTTGAAAGCATACAATGTTTTGGTCTCAACTACTTTCTGTGGTAACAAATTCCACAGGCTCACCACTCTCTGGGTGAAGAAATTTCTCCTCAGCTCAGTCCTAAATCGTCTACCGCGTATCCTCAGACTGTGACCCCTGGTTCTGGACTCCCCCACCATCATCCTTCCTGCATCTACCCTGTCTAGTTCTGTTAGAATTTTATAGGTTTCTATGAGATCCCCCCTCATTCTTCAGAACTCCAGCGAATATAATCCTAATCGACTCAATCTCTCCTCATATGTCAGTCCCGTCATCCCAGGAATCAGTCGGGTAAACCTTCATTGCACTCCCTCTATAGCAAGTACATCCTTCCTCAGATAAGGAGGCCAAAACTGCACACAATATTCCAGGTATGGTCTCACCAAGGCCCTGTACAATTTGCAGCAAGACATCCCTGTTCCTGTACTCGAATCCTCTGGCTATGAAGGCCAACATACCATTTGCCTTCTTTACCGCCTGCTGCACCTGCATGCTTACCTTCAGTGTCTGGTGTACAAGGACTCCCAGGTCTTGTTGCACATTCCCCTCTCTCAATTTATAGCCATTCAGGTAATAATCTAACTTCCTGTTTTTGCTACCAAAATGGGTAACCTCACAGTTATCCACATTATACTGCATCTGCCATGAATTTTCCCACTCACTCAGCTTGTCCAAATCACACTGAAGCATCTCTGCATCCTCCCCACAACTCACACTCCCACCCAGCTTTGTGTCATCTGCAAATTTGGAGATATTATATTTAATTCCCTCATCTAAATCATTAATGTATATTGTGAATAGCTGGGGCCCCAGCACCGATCCCTGCGGTACCCCACTAGTCACTGCCTGCCGTTCAGAAAAAGACCCATTTATTCCTACTCTTTGTTTCCTGTCTGCCAGCCAGTTTTCTATCCATCTCAATACGCTACCCCCAATCCCATGCGCTTTAATTTTACACACCAATCTCTTATGTGGGACTTTGTCGAAAGCCTTCTGAAAGTCCAAATAAACCACATCCACTGGCTCCCCTTCATCAACCCTACTAGTTACATCCTCGAAAAATTCCAGTAGATTTATCATGCACGATTTCCCTTTCGTAAATCCATGCTGACTCTGTCCAATTCTGCCATTGTTTTCCACGTGTTCAGCTATTAAATCTTTTATAATGGACTCTAGAATTTTCCCCACTACCAACGTCAGGCTGACTGGTCTATAATTCCCTGTTTTATCTCTGCCTCCCTTTTTAAATAGTGGGGTTACATTAGCTACCCTCCAATCTGTAGGAACTGTTCCAGAGTCTATAGGATCTCGGAAGATGATCACCAATGCATCCACTATTTCTAGGGCCACTTCCTTAAGTACTCTGGGATGTAAATTTTCAGGCCCCGGGGATTTATTGGCCTTCAGTCCCCAACACCATTTCCCTACTAATACTGATTTCTTTCAGTTCCTCCTTCTCACTAACCCTTGTGTTCCCCAACATTTCTGGTATGTTATTAGTGTCCTTCTTTGTGAAGAGAGAACCAAAGTATGTATTTAGTTGGTCAGCCATTTCTTTGTTCCCCATTATAAATTCCCCTGTTTCTGACTGTAAGGGACCTACATTTGTCTTCACTAATCTTTTTCTCTTCACATACCTATAGAAACTTTTACAGTCAGTTTTTATGTTCTCTGCAAGCTTACTCTCGTACTCTATTTTCCCCTTCTTAATAAATCCCTTGGTCCTCCTTGGCTGAATTCTAAACCACTCCCAATCCTCAGATCTGTTGTTTTTTCTGGCCAATTTGTATGCCTCTTCCTTGCATCTAATACTATCTCTAATTTCCCTTGTAAGCCATGGTTTGGCCACCTTTCCTGTTTTACTTTTGCGCCAGACAGGAATAAACAATTGTTGCAGTTCACTCATGCGCTCTTTGAATGTTTGCCATTGCCTATCCACCGTCATCCCTTTAAGTAATGTTTCCCAATCCATCATAGCCAACTCACGCCTCATACCATCGTAGTTTCCTTTATTAAGATTCAGGGCCCAAGTCTCAGAATCAACTACCTCACTCTCCATCTTGATGAAGAATTCTATCATATTATGGTCACTCATCCCCAAGGGGCCTCGCACAACTAGATTGCCAATTATTCCTTTCTCATTGCACAATACCCAGCCTAGGATGGCCTGTTCTCTTATTGGTTCCTCAATGTATTGGTCCAGAAAAACATCCCGTATACACTCCAGGAACTCCTCCTCTACGGTATTGTTACTAATTTGATTTGCCCAATCTATATGCAGATTAAAGTCACTCATAATTACAGATGTTTCTTTATTACATGTGCCTGTAATTTCCTGTTTAATGCCATTCCCAACATCACCATTGGGGGCCTATATACAACACCCACTAATGTTTTTTGCCCCTTAATGTTTCTCAGCTCTACCCATACAGATTCCACATCGTCGGAGCTAATATCTTTCCTCACTGTTGCGTTAATTTCCTCTTTAACCAGCAATGCAACTCCACCACCTTTTCCTTTTTGTCTGTCCTTCCTAAAAACTGAATACCCCTGGATGTTCAGTTCCCTGGATGGTCACTCTGCAGCCATGTCTTTGTAATCCCGACTATATCATACCTGTTTACATCTATTTGCGCGGTTAATTCATCCACTTTATTGAGAATTCTCCTCATGTTAAGGCTCAAAGCCTTAAGGCTTGTCTTTTTAACATTACTTGTCCCCGTTCCCACTATATTTTACTGAGGCCCTGTTTGATTCTTGCCCTTCATTTCTCTATCACTTTTCTTATTCCGCTTTCTGTCTTTTGTTCTTGTCTTTGATTCCCCTTCCTCTAACTCCTTGCATAGATTCCCATCCCCCTGCCATTTTAGTTTAAACCCTCCCCAACTACTCTAGCAAATGTTCCCCTTAGGACATCAGTCCCAGTCCTGCCCAGGTGTAACCCGTCCAGTTTGTACTGGTCCCACCTCCCCCAGAACCCTGTTGCTGTTTAAGACAGTCTTCATTTCCTCAGGTTGCTGAATGGCTGCACATTCCTTTTTCATCCAGTTGTGTTCCTGGGATTCTCCAGGCTCTTTCTGAAGTACTTTACCTTGTTCCTTTTTCCAACTCAGGAACTCTTCCTTCTTGCTTTTGAAACCTCACTGGCCAATCAAGGTTTATTTTCCTCAATGAATTTTGACCTAGAAGGCTTGGACCTCTGCCTTCTGATACCATCACTGGTAGCTTTGCTGTTTGGTGTCTATGATAAACAGGTACTCTGGTGATTCCCTTCACCTGGCTTCCTTCACCCGTGTACATTTTCAACTTGGCAGAGGTTTGTTCCAAATTTAATTGTTGAACACCTTTATTTAAATATCTGCAGGTTTTCTCCCTTACTACAGTGGTAGAAGCACCAGTGTCTATTTCCATTTTTAAGGGTTTACCATGCACTTGTAACGTGACAATAATTGGCCCTGTCTTCCCAACTTTCATGTTGAATAATGAATAAATGTCAGAATTGGTTGTTTCTGGCTCTTCCATACTATAGACTTCATTGGACTTCATTTGTTGCCTGGAAGCCTGTTTTAATCTTGCTTTGCAATGCTTCCATATATACCCATTTTTGTGACAAAAATAATACTCTGCCTTTTTAAATTGCCAATCGTCAGGGGTATGATTGTTCCCAAGTCAATAAAAATTAGTTTTCGAATTTGCTAATAAGCCGTTTTCCTCTAAATTTTCGGTTAGCGGGGGCTGTTTCTCACTCCACAGCGGAGTCCCGGCTTTTCACACCACTTTTGTCTGACCGTTCCTGCCCAACTAGGAAAATAGTACCATTTTGCATCCCTTGAATTGCTTGTGAATCGCTCGCAGGGTTTTCCATCGCCAGTGTTATTTCTAACACATTCTTAAAATCAAGATCCACCTCAGCCAGCAATCTTCGCTGAATAGCATCCTCTTGCACGCCACAGACCAAACGATCCCTGAGCATATCATTCAGGGTTTCACTGAAATCACAAAATTCTGTTAGTTGCTTTAATTTCACCACGGAGGTAGCAATGGTCTCCCCCAGGGCTCTATTCCATGAATTGAACCTGAACCTTTGCATTGTGACTGAGGGCTTGAGTTGAAAATGTCGCTTAACAAAGTCTACTAATTCACTGAAAGTCTTTGAATCGGGGACACTGGGGGCCATCAAACTTCGAATTAAACTGTAGATTTTGCTCCCACAAATACTCAGGAGAATCGCTCTCCTCTTTTCCTGTCCCATGATTTTGTTGGCTTGAAAGTAGAACACAAGACGTTCTATATATTGAGACCAGTCATCTGTGGCTGGCTCAAAGGGATCAACTCTGCTAAATTGTGGCATCTCGGACAAGTATATCTTCCTTTATTTTAAATTATCTTAGATACGATTCCTGGGCGAGGGACAGCAACGGATCTGATTTATCCTCATCGCCAGTTGTTATAGAGTTGATTTTCCAGGCAACTTTTCTTGGCGGAAATATTGAACTTTATTTACAAGACAGCAGCAGCAGCTACATGTGTGCATCCAACTCCATAACTAAAGAAGAACTCCCTCCTAGAGGTTCTCCGTGATGTTAACTCATTGATTTACGCAGATCATGTGATCTTACAACAGAGGATTATTCTTAAAGCTACAGTCCTACGTTTATCAAAACTATAATTACTACAACTTGGAAGCAAGGAGAGTGTGGGATGTGGGGGCCCTGGGGTAGGACTGGGCCCAAAATGGGTTTTCCTCAGGCCCTGCCAATTTTAACATTGCTCAGCCACAGCCAACCAGTTTGAAAGGCTGTTGGGCGGATAGGTTTTTGGCACCAGGCAGCAGCCAGCAAGCGGGTAGGAGCGAGGGATCGAAGAAGATAGAGTAGGGAGAGATCAGAGGCTGCAGAGGAGAACAAAGGTGCTGAGGGGATGGGATGAAGACCCGGACTGGTGGCGATCAAAAGGGTGGATAGGGAGATCATCAGGCTTAGATAGATTGGAGGCTGCATCGCAGGAGCACATAGGAAGGGAGGAGTGAGGGGAGATTGGAAGGATTGGACTGATGGAAGATTTTGGCTGGGGCAGATTTCTGATCATGGGGTAGAGGTGGGGAAATCACCAATGAAGCTCCCACCCACCTCATCCTACTTCCATTAAAACTAGAAATCAGGGAGTTGGGGCAAGTTAGGGTCAGGATTGAAATTTTTAACATTTTTACTTCCCACCCAGCTTTTTTCTGGGGGTTGGGGGAGGTGAGGGTGGGTTACAATTCCCCTCATGATTTCACTGCATTTTACAGGAAAATCATTTCCTTTCACACTAATTTCTCGAACCCACACCAGGTGCTGAATTTTGTGTGCCTCTGCAGGCATGTTTTTCACAGGGATGACACATTAAAATGGGGTGGGCACCCATCCCACCACCTTCCCGCCCACCCCCGGGCTCACCCCCATATTACGGGAAGCGGGGAGGGGGGTGGGGGGGTGGCGGTGTGGGCAGGTGCCAAAATCAGCAGCCCACTCGCCATATTTAAATGAATAATTAAGGGTCAATTAGGCTTGTTATCAAACCAATTGTGCCTGATAATACTCTGCCCACACCATAAGACGTTTGACCTCAGCAGCCGAGCGGGAGCAGGATGCCCAATTTTTTTAACTTAAATGTTTAAAGGGCGGGAAGGAAGGGAGGTGCCTTTGCCAATCGCGGGGCAGCCCCCCCTTAGGTTGAACATCCCCCTTCCTTCCTTCCCGCTCCCTCCCTTAAACCCATCCACTCCCCCTTCCGTCCCTCTCCCTAACCTACACAACCCTCCCAGCCCAAGACCCTGGACTTAGCTGCTCCAGGAATCTACAGACCTTGATCTTCTTTTCCTTCTGCAGTCCCAGCAGCAGCCACTGGCGCCTTCCTGACGTTGCCGGGACTGATGGAGCTGCCAGACAATCGGATTGGCCAGCAGCTCCAGAGAATGGGGCTTCTGCCGCAAAGAGGGGCTGAAGCCACACTTGGCTCTCAGTAGTCCACCCCGCAGAGCTTTATGGCTGTGGGGCAGGTTCGCATGAGGCATGTTGGCTGCATGCCAACGTAGTTTGCTGGCGGGGTTGGGGGGGGGGGAGGGGAGTGTGCTGCCTGCCCCTGCCCCTACCCAACCTCCCCCCACACTTAATATTCAGCCCCAGGACTTCAGCACAACAATCTAGGCTGACACTCCAGTACTGAGGGAACATTGCACTATCAGAGGTGCCAACTTTCTGTACTCTCAGGTAAATACAAAAGATCCCATGACACTATTTCAAAGAAGAGCAGCAGATTAATTCCCTGGTTTCCAAGCCAATATTTATTCAATGTTTCTAAATACAGATTATCTGTTCATCATCACATTTCCTTGAGGTCTGTGGGAGTTTCCAGTGCACAAATTGGCTGCTGTGTTTCCTACACAATAATTTCAGAGGTACTTTAATTACTCTAAAGCACTTTGGATGATCACAAAAGGTGCTATATAAATGCAAATCTTTCTTTCTTTAGAATGCTATACTGTTATTAGTCATTATTTGCCATTCCACATGTGTGGTATGCTGAATGGTCACATGAGATATAACAGCCCTGTAAGCCAATAGGTCATTGATCATGCTCTCAAACTGAAAATTACCCTTCAGTCACAAAACCAATAAACTTGTCAAGTAAAATATTTCAGCTGCCACATATATTTGTTAATGTATCAACTGCTGAAATGATTATGACTATTGTGACTCACCACGAAGAAGAGTAACAAAATTCTAATGAAATCCTTACAAGGCCTTTTGGAATAAATTCTAGATGCTGATAATGTGATAAATCTGGGAATGAGTCATAGAATCAAATACTGGGCAGTATTTCTTGACAGCCAGCGAGAGTCCTGCATCGCTTCTTTTCAGGAAGGCACGCTGCATTAAGTGCAGGTGAGGCACTTAATTGGGCAGCAGTGGATCTTCCCCAGGATCAAGGACCCCCCGAGGCAGAAATCCGGTCTGCCGAGAGCTACCTGCCAATCAGAGGCCGTCAGCTCTTCATTGATCAGCAGTGCCACAGGACAGGTGGTGGCTGTTGCCGGCGCTACTCTCATCCAAGGCTGAAGATCGCCATGAACCCAGGAACAGGTGAATGATGGGTCACGAGGTGGGGAGGGGGCTCAGCAGCAAAGGAAGGGCAGCAAAGCAAGGGGTTGCTCTCAGCAGCCCTAATCTCCTTCCCATGAGGGGGTCCCTCAATAAGGCACTGAGTGCTTTTGAATGAGGGATCCACTCATACCAGGGAGCCCTGAAGCAACTCCGACAGGGTTTGCTTTCCTGTTTTTCCACATGGTGAGTCCCTGCCTACCACTGGGTGAATACCAGCGGCGGCAGGATGAGGCCCTTAAGTAGGCATTAATTTCCCACTTAAGGGCTTCAATTGGCGGAGGGGTAGGAAGGCTGTCCACAATCATTCCCGCCTTGCACTTAATCAGGGCAGTGGCAGGAAGGCAGTGGGGTCACCACCCATCATCCTCCCACCTGATTAAATGCCCCCTCAACACCAAACTTCACCATGAGGGTGGGCATTAAATTCTGTCCACAGTGGGGGTGAAAAGTCAATGCCAGCTGTGCGAAGTGGGCTTGTAGCGAATTGGCAGCTGCTTTTTCACTATGCCTTTCTTCTTTCTACAAAAGTTCACAGGATAATAGTTCAAACTTTTTAGTGACTCAATTCTCAATGTCAGTTTTACTTGGGCCAGGGGTTTTAGGATGGCAGGTTTTCCCTTCCTGCCATCTGAGGAGTCGGTGGAAAGCACATCTCCACCAATACTGTTTGTCCAGCAAGCACTTAACAGTCCAACAACTGTTAATTGCCTGGAGACGGGACTTCCACCCTTCACGATGGAGAAGTCCTGCCTCAGAGAGCTGCTGGCCAATAAGATTGACTGGCAGCTCTCTAGTCCCTGCAGCTCCAGAAACTGCAGTGGACAGGACTGGGACTTCAAGCAGTCCCCCCGGGGCCTAAGTTGCAGGAGTTCAGGGCCAGGTAAGTTTTGCGGGCCTCAGTGTGGGGTGAGGAGGTGAGCCCCTGGGGGGGTCGGCAGAAGAGGTATTGGTGGAAAGGCCGGGGGGTGGGGGGGAGGAGGTGGGTATGGACAACCTGAGGCGCCTGCACCCCGGCCCCTCCCACCCATCCTACCCAAGGCCTGAACAGGATTATTTTTCATGCTTCCCCCCTGACCCTGTACTCCTCCCACCAGCCTGCAAATCGAGGCTGGGCAGGAAACAGCCTTTAAGTGATCAATTATAGGCTACTTAAGGCTCTCTGTTGGGGCACGGGCATGTCCCAGAGTAAAATTGCGGAGAGGTTGGGGTGGGCGAGAGCCCAGTGGGAAGGCCATTCGAGAAATTTTACAGCCACCCCTGCATACAAACCTGCCGGCAGGGGAATATAAAATTCTGCCCCTGGCTTAAAATTAAATATCTTGACAATATTTTCTGAGTAAATGGAAAATAAAAATTGCCACAGTGAAAAATCAGCTGCTGATTTGCTACAAGTATGGTTTGAGCAGCTGGCATTGATGAATTTCATCCCCTGAATTTTCATCTCAGTGTAGCCAAGATGGAGGTGCATTTAAAGGGAAATCCTAAGTTAAATTAATTCAATTGAAGTTTGTCTCTAATTACAGATAACACCATAGAACCAAAATATCTTCATACCTGATGCTAATTCACACAAAATTATTAATAAAACGCATTATTCCAATCAAACTAGACTGCAGGCTTTCAGGTTACTTCCAGTTTATGTTTCATTTTGCCTGTTCCCTAATGGAACCAACATTAATCCTTTCCCATGATTGCAGCCATCACATCTACCTGACAATGTGGAAAATTGTCCAGGTATGTCCCGTCCACAAAAAGCAGGACAAACCCAATCCGGCCAATGACCGCCCCATCAGCCTACTCCCATCATCAGCAAAGTGGAAGGTGGTTTGTCGACAGTGCTATCAAGCAGCACTTACTAACCTGTTCACTGATGCTCATCTCCAGAGCGCATTACACCTTTGGTCAAACATGGACAAATGAGCTTAATTCTAAAGGTGAGTTGAGGTGAGAGTGACTGCCCTGGACATCAATGCAGGATTTGACCAAATGTGGAATCAAGAAACCCTAATAAAGTTAAAGTCAATGGGAATCAGGGTGATAACTCTCCCCTGGCTGAAGTCATACCTAACACAAAGGAGTATGATTGTGGTTGTTGGAGGCCTTTTATGTCAGCCCTAAGACCTGGCTGCAGGTGTTCCTCCAAGCTTACAACAACTCAATTATTTCAGTTTTGGTAATGATCACAGTTCGAGTATACTACAAAAACATTACCCTAGACAGTTTCACGTTCCATGTAACCAAAGGCAGAAAACTTATGGAGGTAAATCTTTTTGATAGCTTGGCTTCAAACTTAAAGACATCTTCAAACTTGAAGGAGCACACACTAGTGTGATCGACGATGCAGACTATACCCAGCAGTATCCTTCCTCATTTACCGGATTTGGGAGATTAAGGGGTACTGTCATGCTCCTTCATCAACACATCAATTCCCCACCACCGCCCACCATGATGCCAGATGCCAACGGGGCAGGAAAATTCCAGCCATGGTGTTCTATTATTTAGTTGTTCTGTGTTTGATTATGTGAGTCTTTTGACTATTATAATACTGTGCTTGATTAGTTAAGCCTGGGTGTGGACACAGAGAAAAGTAAACAAACTGTACAAGTTGCTGGAAGCAAAAAGCAGTAAGCATGGAGCAAACATTTTAAAGCACTGTGAAAAAGCTCCTACATGTAAAAACTGGTGTGTCATTTCTGTGTAGCTTTGAGATATAAAACATACAAATTTTGGATGTAGATTGCATTATAAATTCCTCAATTTTTATGCTGGTTTGGACTGACTTACAAACAAAATAGCCAAAAGGTTAGTGTTTGATTCCATTCGATTACATAGTCACACTTACAATGTACAATTCGGTCTCTCCAGCTGTCTAGTGAACCAACCATAGAAAAGATGTGTTGAGATGATAAATCTTCTTGAGAACAGACCTATAAGTGCATCCAAAACACGCAGATTTTTCTTTCATGTAACATCTAAAAAGCTGATTGTAGAAAAAATTACAGATATACAAAGTAGAATTAGCAAAATGCACAGAAACAAAGAATGCTACATAATTCATAATGTCATAGGGATTCATTGAAAACAATTTCATCTTAATTTAGTTTGTATTTTGCTAGTGAAAAGCCACTTGTAAACTTTAAAACATTAACAGAATCCATCTAGTTTTACACCCAATGCACATACTCACACACTCAAATGTTCATTAATTCGTTCACTCACAAAGGAAAACATGAACAGCAGCAGGTCATTCAACCCCTCAAGCCTATTCCACAATCATGGCTGACCTGTACCTTACCTCCATCACCTGCCTTGATCCATATTTTTTATACCTTTGGCTAGCAAAAAGCTATCAATCACAGATAAAAAAATTTAATTTAGCTGTCAACAATTGCTTTTTGTGGGAGAGAGTTCCACACTTCTACCACTTTTGCCTGAAGAAGTGCTTCCTGATTTCTCTTCTGAATGGCCTGGCTCTGATTTTAAGGTTACATTCCCTCGTCCTAGACTCCCCTATCAGTGGAAATAGTTCATCTCTGTCTACTCCATCAATTCCTTTCAAAATCCTAAAAACAACAGCCAACTCACCTCTTAATCTTTTGAATTCCAAGTAATATAAGCCGAGTTTCTGTAATTTCACCTCATAATCTAATTCTTGGAACATTCTGGTGAATCTGCACTCTGCCTCCAAAGTCAAAGTACACTTTCCTAAAGTGTAGTGCCAGAACTGCACACAGTAGTGTTCAACCAGGGCTTTATATAGTTATAGTAAAATGTTCTTCCCTTTATATTCTCGCACTCTAGTTGTGAAGGCTAACATTCCTTTAGGCTTTTTGATTATTTTTTATACCTGACTACAACATTTTAGTGAACTGTGTACAAAATCTCTTTAAACCTCCACTGTTCCTAGCTTTTCGCCATTTAAATAACATTCAGATCGATCCTTCTTTTGGTACAAATGGATGGGAGAGGGGGAGGCAGGGAGGAAGGGAGTGAGGCAGGGGGCAGGGAGGGAGGGAGGATGGGAGGACAGGAGGAAGGGAAGAAGGGAGGACGGGAGGGCAGGAGGGAGGGAAGGAGAACATGAGGGAGGGAAGAAGGGAGGGAGGGAGGATGGGAGGAAGGGAGGAAGGAAGGAAGGTAGGAAGAAAGGAAGGAAGGAAGGATTGATAAACGTTTATATGTGCCGTTCATGACCTCAGGATGTTCAAAGTGTTGTAAGCCAATAAAAAATTTTCCATGTAGACATAGTTTCAATGTAGGGAATGCAGCAGCTAATTTTCACAGAGCAAAAATCTATAAATGGCAGTGTGATAATCACCAAATAATCCATTTTAGTCATGCTGATTGAGGGATAAATATTGAACAGGACACTGAAATTAACTCCTCTGCTCTTCTTCAAAATAGTACCATGGGATCTTTTACATCCACCTGAGAGAGCAGGATCTATCAGCCTCAGTTTTGCCCACTCACATAATCTATCAATGTCTCCTTGTAATTCTATGCTCCCATATACACCACTTACTGTATCACCAATCTTTGTGCTATCCACAAACTTAGATATATGGAATTCTGTTGTGTTTAATGAGTCTTAATAAATGCAGTGAATAAGTGAGATCCTAGCACATATCCAGAGATCTTTGTGGGACACCACTAATCACATCCTTTCAATTTGAGTGCATACCATGACCCTTACTCTCAGTCTCCCCAATGTCACTTGCTTACTCACTCAAACCAATGCAAGCATTTGATGAATTCAAAATCAAAGGAAAAATTGTGCTTCCAAGCATGCATTCTGTTGGGTCATTTCCTTCCTTACAATGCACATTAGGGTGTGGATCTTCCCCCACAAACCAGGTCCAAATTGGGCAGAGCAGTGACAGAATATAGGAAAAACAACTTAGCTGGCGAGGTCAACTAGCCCATCTCTCCCCCGATTTAAGTTCGCTTTCTGTCCTGCCAGGAAGGCCACAGAACACCTTGATACCACCCACCAGCAAAAAAAATCCCAGCAGAGCATGAGGCCCAGCAAGCCATTCGCTTTTCGCATCTATTGCCATTTTCATGTTGCCCTTGCGTCTTTTGCCATTCAGCTAGTAATGATGTCCTCTGGCTCTCAAACCATCCACCATTGTGGGGAGCTTATCCTACTGTGTCCAGACCCCTCATGAATTTGATCCTGGTGACCAAAAGAAGAGGGTGGAAAATAGCTGCTGGTGCAGCAGGAAGTATGCTGCTGCCCCGTTTGGTGTGCAGGACACCTCTCCCTCCCTTCAGGGCCAGTTCAAGGTCTAAAAAAAATCTACGTCTAGAATTTTGGGACTCTTCCACCCAGTTCAGGTTGCTTCCACCTCTCCACAATGCTCTAACACAAGATGACTAGCATAATTTCAGCAAGCTTGCATGAATTATATGTTTCTTGAATGGGGAAATTAATTTTATGTCATTTTGGCTTCAAGCTAATTGCAGTTGCATGAAACTTTATAAAGACTTCCAGTTTTCCACTGAACCAACTCTGACATTAAAAGTTACAGTACGAAAAATGCCAACTTTCTATTCCGTTCTTTTCTATTGCTAAAAACTTGGGTACTAAAATTGCACCGCAGGAGGCTACTGTACAAACACAGTATGTGATCATCTGAAATTCCATCTGCTGCTGTATTAGCAGAAGCATTAACTTATGTGAAATAGCTGGCTTAACATCTCAGTTATAAAATGACATGTAAGAAATTACAGACTAACGTCCCATGGTGTAATTTCGGAAAGTTTAAAGATTCTCTGGCAGTCACAGACCAGATAAGCAGACCATTGCATCTCTACTTAAATAGTCCAGTATTAATGACTTGTGGGGATATTGTTGCCTCACTGGAAATTTTTTTGTGCACACCTTGATCCTGGAAAATGTTAGGGACAGTCTGCTGTAGAACATTTGTTCCAGAGCTGGCCTCTTAACTGCTGGGAAAATATTAGATTCTTCAAAGGGTTTCTTTTTAAATTTCAATCTTAACTTTTATATAGCAATGATGTAAGTGCCCCTCAGCCTGCTAATGGGAAAAACAGGATCTCATTCTCCATTTAGTACTCATTTTGTCACTATTTCATTGTGTTGAACTCCAAGCTAGTTTTCCAAAATTAGCATATATAAATCTCCCAATAGTTTAGTATGTTAGTGCATTGCCCAGTGCCAGGTCCCAAGTTTCATTCCCAGTCCATGTTGAGTTTTTCTATTTTCAGGGTGGTAGGGATGATAAAATTGGACTAGGCTCCTCTGGGCATTGACGGAGGAGAAAAAAAGATCAGCCAATGCTGCCAAGTCTGATTACTATCCAGTGGTTCCCACAATATTATTCTGCATAGTTGAACAGCTTGTTGACAATTGTTGTTTAGGCTTTCAGATGAAGAATGGCCAGTTTGACAAGGTGACGGCGGAATCAACCTAATTACCTCCAGAAAAGGACTGAAAAGTTGAAGTATTTTCTATTTAGTTAATACACAATCTAATTTTGAATGCTGTCTAGAAGCATATGTTCATTATGTCAAGTGAATAATTTGTAGCACAGGCGATTGATGGCAAAATCACATATTTAGGTTATTCGTCACTCTGCTATGCTCTCCTGTATATAAAGTGATAATCTTATACTTTGGCTACTCTCCAGGTAAAATTCCTCTTCCTGCACTGTTTCTTTCTGCGCGACATTGGTAATATATATCAGTTTGAGATTGAGACTTTGTGGCAGGACAAAAGTTTTGCTTGAACAAATCAGTGCCTGAAGTGAGGACTCAGCCTGCAACAAAGTCATCCAGGCAGAGCCAGGGAAATAGGTAGAAATAGATCCTGCACTTTACATTTGGTAGTCATTGTTTTCTTTCAATTAATGATTTTCAATCAAGCCATTTTAATAAGGAGAAAATACAATTCAAAAGGCAAGCTTCAAGGGAGAATTCTTAAATCAGAGTCCAAACCCATCCTGTTTCCTGTGGTAGTTGCTCTGCGTCTGCTAGTTCCCTGTAATCCCCCTCCATCTCCTTGCCAAAGGTCCACATCCACAAAGCAGATGTATGACTCTTTCTGCAGCCATGTTGCTCAATGAGCAGAACATCACTACCATTCCGGCAAATCTTTCCAAGATATCTTCAGCGTCCCTGCAATGGGCGGTAACCTTTTATTAAAATTTAGGTAAAGAATGGATTTGTTTATATAGGAAAGAGTTATATAGAAAAAGAAGCTTTTAGCACAAGGAAATGAATGTGAAAAAGATAAGGTAGCTGTGCTATCCTTTTATTTTAAGAGGATATAGCACCCTCTTCTGGAGAGAACAATTACATCAAAACTGAAGTTTTTTTCAAACGTTTACTTTATTCCTCTGAAGCTTCTGCTTCAGCTTGTGGTACAATGCGATGGTTGCCAGATGCCCTCAGGTATTTCAAACAAGTAGCCATTTTACTTGTGGAAGCTTAAGTGTTGAGCAGCAGCAAACTATTCTTTCCTATGTGAAGCATCATAGCAAAACCTAACTTAGCTCTCATCTGCTGTTGAAACTCACACATATTTTACAGCCAATGTCACTGAACAAGCCATAGCTCATTTTCCCTTAGCGTCACCACAGCTGAGATCAGCCAGCTCATCACTAATCAGAAAAGTGCAGTTTAACAACTGAGTCAGTGTTCCAGTAAAGGAACAGCTACAATTAGTGACTTGTCCCTTACCTTATTTAGATCCCATACTAGCCCAAAGCAGCAGCACAGAGAAAGAGAGAGATCATCAATGCGTACTCAGTCAAGGTTTGACTAAATCAGAATAAATGTTCAAAGTTGAAAATTCATGATGTACAATGCACTGAAGGAGAGACAAGAAACGACTTGGACTCACTTTTCCTTATACTGTCCCAACTGTGCTATTAGGAAAAAGAGCAGAGAGGAGCCAAGGCCCTGTTAGAACGACCGATTCGATGACAACTGATGTTCCTTCCAATTTGTATCTAGTATTTGTTTAACAAGAGCGTGTTTAACAATTTGTGCTGTGCGCTCTGCTGCTCCATTTGAAGCAGGATGATACAGTGGAACTCTGATGTGCTTTACCCCGTTCATTCTCAAGAAATTTGAAAACTCTTCCGAACAAAACTGAGATCTGTTGTCAAGACACAATTTCCCCTGGGAACCCATAATCAGCAAACCACACAAAATATCTCGAATTCAATTCATCAGAAATCACTCAACCCACTTTGAATGGCTATCTATCACAATGAATAGTTGTTGCCCTTCAAATTCTGCAAAGCCTCTGCCACACTCCAGTTGGTCATTTCCATGACTGCACAGGTACTGGTGGAGGCTCCTTTTCTACAGCTTGATATGCTCTAAACTGTTTCACTGTGTCTTCTATATTCTTATTTAACTCTGGCCACCAAAGATATCTTCTCGCTAGACTCATTGCCAAGCTCACCTCTAAGTATTGATCATGAAGATCACATAGCGACCGCGAGCTGCACCTTTCAGGAATTACAACCCTGAATCCCCACATAACACAACCATTAGCAATGGACAGCTCATTCTTACAATCTTAAAAATTGACCTGATTTCTAAACCCAGCATCTGTGTTAGCCACAAAATTACCCCAGCCAATCTGAGTGTCCTACAGCATTTGGAATAGGCTTTTATATCTCTGATTTTTTGCAGGACAGAAAAGAAACAGTGTGCCACATGCAAAGTCAATTACCAATAGAAACAAGTTTATTCTGGTTTGACCATAGATAGATACATACATACATACATACATGCACAAATAGCCACAAGAGGGTGCAATTACACTATTACACTGCTCTCTCATTAATGAGAAATGTACACAATGTTCAAATTCTAAACAACTTATATACGTTTCTTGTTTTTCATTTATTTACAAATCCAACTTAACCACTGATTTCCAATTCCTAAGAGGATGTCTCTTTTCTTGGCCCAAACTTTCAAGACTTGGGGAAAGACTTGAATCCATCTGGGCCTGAGTCTGAGAAAAAGTTTTCTTCAGCAAAGTCTGATTTTGCCCTTGACCTTCAATTTAAATTTCCACTTCATCAGACATATCTTTCTGACTCTGACTCGGATCTGAACTAGGTTCAGGTATGACTTGTTTTGGAGTAACTATTGGTACTCCACTCGTATACCAGCTATCCAATTCATCAGACTCATCTGATTCTTCCCAACTTCCTACTTCTTCATGAACTTCCGAAGATAAAACATGATCTGCATGTACAAACCTAGCCTTACCACTACCAAACATCTTGACCAAATATGTGCGAGGGCCACATATTTTCAAGACCCATCCTGGTAGTCACTTCAACTACTTATGATGATTTTCTTTCACCTTAACCTTTTGATTCAACTTTAGATTTCTTTCTCTCACTGTACTGATATCATGACTCTTTCTGCCTAGTTTGTTTCTTGTCTACTGACTATGCTAAATGTGGCTTCAGCAATGAAAACCTTATTCTGGGCTGCCTTCTAAGAAATAATTCAGCCTGCATTCTGCCAGTAGTAGTGAGGTTGTTAAGATAAATAGACCAAAAATTCGCCAGTTTATGATTCAATGACAACTGGCGTTTCTTCCAATTTGTATCTAGTATTTGTTTAACAAGAGCATGCTTAGCAATTTGTGCTGTGTGCTCTGCTGCTCCACTTGATGCGGGATGATACAGTGGAACTCTAATGTGCTTTACCCCATTCATTCTCAAGAAATTTGAAAACTCTTCCGAAAAAAACTGAGGTTTGTTGTCGGACACAATTTCCCCTGGGAACCCATAAGCAGCAAACAAACAACACAAAATATCTAGAGTTTTGCAGGTTGTTGTTTGATTCGTTGGAAATTCCTCAACCCACTTTGAATGGCTATTTATCACAATGAATGGCTTATGCCCTTCAAATTCTGCAAAGCCTCTGCTACATTCTTGCTGGTCATCTCCATGGTTGTAAAGGTCCTGACGGTGACATCTTTTTTACAGGTTGACATGGTCTAAACTGTTTCACTGTGTCTACTATGTCATTATCTAACCCTGGCCACCAAAGATAGCTTCTTGCTAGACTCATTGTCAAGCTCATCCCTAAGTACTGATATGAAGATCACATTGCAACTGCGATCTGTACCTTTCAGGAATTACAACCATGGCTCCCCACATAACACAATCTTTATCAACAGACAGCTCATTCTTACATATAAAAATTGGCCTGATTTCTAAATCCAGTACCTATGTTGGCCTCCCATTGGCAATACAGTCGTATAACCTTGTGAATACAGAGTCCCTACGAGTTGTTCTATTGATGTCATCTGCTGTGACTGGCAGCTCATTTACATGCAAAAATAAAAATACATCCTCCCTGTTGGTCTCTACCTCTATTGGGAATGGTAATCTAAATGCTTTACTGAGAGTGCATGGGGCAAATGCAATTGGTCTCTCCACACCATTATGCAACACATGAGAGATCACAGCACCTACTCCATCTGGAGAGGCATCACATGCTAGCTTAATCTTTTTGGATACATCGTAATGTACAAGTATGATACCATCTACCAAATTACTTTTACACAACTGGAATGCTTTGTCACGCTTACTTGTCCAATTCCACGGAACACCCTTACTCAAGAGTTCATTCAATAGATGCAATAAGATTGCCAAATTTGATATGAATTTACCATTGTAATTCACTAAGCCCAAAAAATATCTGAGTTGAGATATTTTGAGAGTGTGGTGCATTTCTTATTGCTTGAACCGTATTCTTGGAAGGATGTAACCCATCCTTGTCTACTCTGTGACCCAAATACTCTACAGAGTTTTGAAACATTTCACATTAGTGTGCCTTCGCCCAAACTCCATGCTTTTTCAAACGTTGCAGCACCTTTTTCAGCCTGTCTCATGGGTCTGCCTGTTTGGAGCTGAAATACGTATCTCATCCAATTAGCACACTGCTCCCTGAATTCCTTGCAAAATTTTGTTCATCACCTTTTGGAAAATTCTAGAGGCCGAAGAAACACAAATTGGCAGCCTATGAAACTGAAAAACACCTATGTGTGTATTAATTGTCAAATGTGACTTAGACTCATCACCTAACTCAAGTTGCAGATAGGCATTTGTCAGACCTAAGTTTGAAAAAATCTGACCTCCTGACAACATTGTGAACAGATCCTCCACGTTTGGCAAAGTATTGGGTGGATTACAATCCAGTACCTGATTTACAGTTACCTTATGATCCCCACATATTCTTACACTACCACTTTAGTACTATCACTATGGGAGGAGCCCAATTACTCTTTCTATTTTAGAGATAATATTCTCAGTCTCAAGTCTTTTTTTCAGTTCTTGTGCTACTTTCTCCCTTAGAGCACAGAGTACCAAACAAGGCCTGCAAAAAACTGGTTTTGCATTCCTTTTGGCGTTATATCCTTGAATCGATTTGCTGGTTTCACTAAACACCTGAAAGTACTTAGAGATCATGTTGTCTTGTGTTATGAATTTCGCTTCCATGCGAAAAAGCTCATTCCAGTTTAACTTAAATGCTGTTAACCAGTTTCTTCCTAACAAGGTTTATCACCCTTCACGACAATGATGGGCAATTTTGTACATCATTCATTGTAAGTGACTGGAACCAACAGTTTCCGTTATGGGGATTATCTGTCTTCCCTAACTTTCAATTCTATGTGTGATTTCTCCAGCTTGCTCAACTTTTAATAGTATAGTGATTCAGGAATCACGCTGACTGGTGCACCCGTGTCGACTTCCATGTTTACCCAAGCTCCATCTAATGCTACTTGGACTACAAAACCCTGTGAATTGCCATTGGACATCCTTGTGCTTCAGATTGTATGGGCCTCAACCAATCCTCATCGACCTGGTGCTGTTTGACAACTGTATGCAATGACTACCATTTCCTCCAGCCAGCATTTTCTCTGTTTACCTTCCTTCAACATGCCTTGGCAAGATGACCCTTCTTCTTGCAGCTGTAGCACTCTGCCTTCACAAATGGAAAATTCTGTGCCAAATATTGGTTTAAACACCAGTAACAAGACTTTTTAGTATCTCTGCTACTATTAAGTGCTGTCGTTAGGCCTTCTACTTACTCTGCTGCAGCTTATTTATTTCAGAAGTTAACTGGCAGTTGTTAACCCTGACTTCTCTTGAGTCATGTTCTGACATGTCCTTAGGCAATGCTGTTTGACAAGTTATGTCGAAAGTTAACTTTGAAAATGTCAGCAACTTACTGGAAATGCATTCACTTTTTAAATTGGACACAAATCTGTCCCATAATGTTCTCTCTTGAAATTCTCCAAAATTACAATGTATGGACAGCTTTTCCTAAGTCATGATAAACTTTCCAATGTCCTAGTGCTGCTCAGGCTTACACAAAATGTCTGACAGCAGAGTGTCTTTTAGCTTAGCAGGGGTGAGCAAATTCTTGAGCATTTCATACACTCCTGGGCCTGCTTCAATCAGAAATATCACCCTTTTCCTTCCTCCCATTGCTTGATTGACAGCTGGATTAGCGGGAACATGGAGGATTTTATTAGCAGTGAAAAACATCTCGAGCCGCTTTACATACACACTGAAAAACTCTCAGTCAGTGCTATACTCTCCCAGTCTCCAACAATACCTGTTCATGTAGCCATCTTCGCAGATCAGTCCACGCACGTGTATGGCTTTTTCACTAAGACTGGATTTTTAAAATAATTTCTCAGCAAACAAAACTCTAAAAAAAACAACCTCTACTGATTTGCTGGAAGCTTCTCTAAACTAAATTTGTTCGGCTAGTGAATCCACAATTCAATCTCAATGCCAGACTGCGATATCTTTGCAGGACAGAAAAGAGACAATGAATCACATGTAAAGTCAAGTACCAACTGAAAATAATTTATTCCAGTTTGACTATATGTACAAACATACACAAATGGACACAAGTAGTTGCTATTACACTATTACAATTTCATTAGATTGTAATTATAATCAAACATTGAAAAATAATTATCCATTGCCATCTATAACATTTAGTAAGCATGTAATGAGAAGAAAGTCCTTGCATTTAAAAAGTGCTTTATATGACCTCAGGACACCCCAAATCACATTATAACTAATTTGTAATGTAAGAAACATAGCAGCAAATTTGCACACAGCAAGTTCCCACGAACAGCAATGTGATAATGGCCAGATATTTTTTTTTTATAAATGATTTTGGTAAGGGATAAGTATTGGCCAGTATTTCATTTATTATCACTCCCTGTCATACCTCAGGGTGGCACCTCAATAAAATTTTCCATGATAAGTTAGAAGCAACTTTCAAGCTAACAGTTTCACTTCTCCCACAAGATAGAGCTTGACAGTTTCCAGTTACCTGCAGCTGACCAATAACACAGAGCTGCACCCTCCCCCAACCTGCCCACCTCCGAAGGATGCAACAAACCTAATAGAATCTCTTCCTCCCATCCCCATGACTTGCAAAGTTTATGCAGGTAAATTTAAACTTTTCTCTCCCATGTGCAATTCATTTTTGTTAATGTATGAAGTCTTTTGAAAGTAGTCCTCCAAGCCTGCCAATCTCCACTGCCCAGTCGTGACTCCCACATCAACCATCCACCTTAGACTTCCAGAACCCTATTACCTGTTTCTCCTTACCAATATAAAATTATCTTTGTTCTTCTTTAGCCTTATCAAACAAGTTTTCATATTTTTAAATAACAATTTTGATGTTACAGTTGTTATTTATTTGACAGGGCATTATTTGCTTCCTTTTATACTGTCCCTCATCAACAGTTGATAAGCATTTTGAAGATTGCAAAATAACAGGTCAGCATCATAAGAGTAACAACACAGTAACATCAAATTGGACACAAAGCAGTGAGGCACCAACTACACGTGAGTGACAGACTGTATCCTTTGACTCACTGGGAGCATGTCAAAGGAGATTGACTAACAATTAACTATATTGTATAAACATTTATTCACTGATATATTGCAATGATAGAAGCAAGGAATTAATTCACTCTATGTTGTTGGTCATGAACTCTAATGTAAAATATATATTAACGTTATTGATTTCATACTGCAATTTTTGAACCGGCAATATACTGATTGGCCTAGTCACTTTAATCGATTTTCCACTCACTAAGGACTGCAGTTCTTGAACATTGGACACCTCCAGCAACCCACGTAATAACCCCCAAACATGTATACAAAGGAAAGGAATATTAAAATTGCTTTGCATACACTGGCATTTATACCTGGGTACAGTGGAGGTCTTTTTTTTACAATAACAATGTATAATATATTTCTCTATTACAAATGCTGTTAAAGTAAGTTTTAATCTCCAACAAATGAAAAAATTTTATTGTCCGCAATTTTACCTTCTTACTTTAAATAGGTTAATGGTGGGCACCCTTTACACATCATGTTTTTCTCACCAATTAATGTGTATGGGAGAAGCACAATTTCCAGAACGTTGTCAGGGAGAAAAGCTTTGCTGTCTGAATGCAATGAAAAACTTGAAGAATGTGGGAGGAAAGCAATTGGCTCATGGCTGACCAGCTTAGGAAGGTTGGAACCATCAGGCTAACCCCAGCAAATGTGGTGAACCTAGGGCTCAGTGACAGCAATCCTCATGTAACTGTAGCTGTTCGCTACTTTGGCAGCTTAACCCATTCAAATTTCATCCAATCATCTCAGAGATATGGAAATGAGTTTTAATGGTCATTTTTTAAAAAGAGAGTGAATTCCCTATTGAACAAGAATGAAAAAGTTAAATTTTCTCTTTTTTTCCAGAATTTCTCCTTCCTCTCCTATGTAGTATAACATGCACAGTGCTCCAATATTTCATTCAAGCGGTCATTTTCATATACGAGCCTAAACAGCGAATATCACCAAACTGCTCATCTATCACATCTGAGCTCAACTAACATCCCATCACAATTCTGAGTTGGGATCACTGGTATGATATCGGGATTAGGCTAATTAGTTCCTTGGGATCATCTCTGTTCTTTTTAAGCCTGGGCCACTAAAGTTAATTGTAACATCATAGTTTCAGCAGATCGTGGCTAAGCTAGATATTGAACCTACAGTGGAGGAGCTTAGCAAAGCTATTGACTCACCTGCCTTATGCAAAGCTCCAGGCGATGATGCCGTACCACCTGCACTTATCAAGCATGGGAAACTGGAACTCCTGCAGCATCTGCACAAACTTCACTTGCTCTGCTGGAGGGAGGGGGCAGTGCGCCAAGATATACATGATGCAAAGACCCCGTGCAAGAGCAAAGGCAACCTCAGTGATTGCAACAACCATTGAGGCTCCTCACTGCTGAGCATTGTGAGAAAAGCATTTGCCTATGTTGCTCTTGTCAAACTGCAGGTCTTGGCTTAGCGCATCTACCCCAAATCCCAGTGTGATTTCAGAACTGGAATATCTACAATTGAAATGGTCTCAGTCTGGCAGCTGTAAGAGAAATGACGTGAACAAAGCAAGCCACTATATATTGTTTTAATCAACCATAAGAGCAGAGGCGGTCTATTTAAGCTGCTGAAGATAATGGGATGCCCGCCAAAGCTGCTCATTGTGATCTCCTTTTTCAATGTCAACTTGACGAATAAGGTCAGTTATGACAGGAGAACATTGGAACTCTTTGAGATCTGCAGTGGGGTCAAACAGGGTTGTGTTCTGGCACCAACATTATTTGGCATATTCTTCTCTTTGCTGCTGTCATATACCTTCAGATTATCTACAGAGGGTGTCAACTGACATGAATTCTCATGTAAAATATATATTAAATTTATTGATTTCATACTGCAAATTTTGATCCTGCAATATACTAATTAGCCTAGTCACTTTAATATATTTTCCACTCAATAAGGACTGGAGTTCTTGAACATTGAACATTGAACAGAAATCTGTTCAGCCTTGCATGCCTGAGATCCAAGACAAGGTATGCCAAGTCCTCATCTGAGAGTTGCTATATGCTGACAATGCTGCATTAATGTTCCATACCAAGGAACACTTTCAGCGGTAACTGGACAGACTCCCTCATACTTGTGATGAGATTGGTTTCACCATCAGCATTAGGAAGGCAAATGTCAATGTCCAGTATGTTATAATACCGCCATCTATCATTATTGACAATGTGACACTGCTGACGTTGTTGATAGCTTCACATATCTAGACTCTGCAATCCCCATCAATCCGTCACTTGATGCTGAAATCAACACACACATCCCAAAAGCTGCAGCTGTTATGTCCAAGATGAAGAAGAGAGTGTGGAGCAACAACAACCTGACTGAGAACACCATAATGCGAGTCTACTTATGGGTGCATTGTGTATATAGTATTGCATGAGTCGCAATGTATATGGTGATTAAAGAACTCATGGACCCAACCAAAAGGAAGAAAACTTGACAACATATTACTCATGTTAAGCATCGTCTTTTAATAGATGTGCTGTTGTATTAGTAATAGTTTACCAGAACTAATGGGCTATCTTATCGCTTTCTTCTTGTTTTAACTAGTAACATGGCATTCTTCGTTCACAAGCCAAGAGAAAACATGCATTTATATAGCACCTCTCTGAATTTCAGAATGTTCAAAAGCTCTTCATGCCAATGAAGTACAGTCACTGTTGTAATGTATGAAATGTGCCAGCCAATCTGCACACAGTAAAGTCCCTCAAACAGCAATTTAAAAATTACCAGATAATTTGTTTGAAACCTGGTTGAGGGATAAATGTTTGCCAGGACGCAGGGAGAACCCACTGCTCTTCTCTTGAATAACTCTTTTACATCCATCTGAGAAGGCACAAGAGCCTCAGTTTAAACATCCTATCCAAAAGTATATAGCTCAAAAGGAAACAACAGTTTCCAAGCTATCTATATTCATGTTGGGATCATCAATGTGTCTGTGTTCACTTAATGATATCATCAGTTGCACTGAGAGCTAAATGAAAGAAACATAATTTAGCTGCATAATTAGCAGAAGGCTTGGGAAATTAGCACAATTTAAAATGGATTTTGAATATATAGAAATTGAATATAAATTACATGTGCTTAAGTCAATTTATGTCCACTTGAATCTTCACCTCTGATTCAAATATCTATTACAGTGTTGTGTGTGTGACTTCAAAAAGACAACTTGCACTTTTAATATAGAGAAAATCCAAAAGTGCTTCATAGAGAGGTCGTCAAAATCCACCATATTTGTTGTTCTTCACTGCTGTGGTGATCCTCTTAAAAGATGCTCTCTGTAGCACTGTCCGTGACTAAGTATTACCTTTTTTATATTAAGTAATAATGCCCAATGGCCTGTGCAACACATTTGGGAATTTGTCAGACCAAATTGAAGAGCTAGATCACAGCTTAAGAGCACAACCTGCTACATTAGTTTTGTGTTACAAAATAGATGCTATAAACAACTCTCTATTGCCTCCAATATGCTAAACGTATGATTAATTGATACCTAGGGCATATTAAAATATAAGGATATCCTCAGCAGATAATGAATATATAGCATTCATCCTAACAATACTCTACTTTGAAACTAAAATGAATGTCTGATATAAAAGCCCGAATAACCTCAAACCAATCTGCGAATGTATACTCATTATTAATCCACCCTTGACCATCTGTTATGCTATATTTAACATTTTACAGTAAGTACATGAAATCCATTAGTTGTCAGACTCAGTTGTGGACTCTATATTAACTTGTGGGTAATAAATATTCATGCATTCCAACACTAACAACTTGTATCATACTGTTCCAGATCTCAGGACTGTTTTCAATGAGCTCACTCAGAAATAAATTTAAGAGACACTGAATCCTGTCAGATTAGTAAGCAGTCAAATCTGAATTATTATAAACTTCACTGAGGTACTAATTTTAGAATTAAAGTCAGGGGAGTTGGCCAAACTCCTGAATGAATTCTTACCGTAAATGGAGTTATTCAAGGCTCTGTTCTGGTTATGACATTTCAAACTTTCATAAACAGTATGAAAGGCAATCTATTTAATTTGGAGATACTTGTTCCTCAAATACCAGCCAGAAAGAAGATCAAACTTCTTACTATATCTGGATGACATTGTTTTGATGTCAGTGTTGTTTCTGCTGAAAATACAGTCAGATAAATAGCAGAACAATCAAATAAATCAGAAATTTTAGATCAGTTATAAAATCACATCTTTTAAAAAAAACTTTGGTGATTTAATTGTACTTACCACATCTGCCAAAAAATTGCATCCAGAATCTTTAATATTTTATTTTTTGAAGATGTCACAATTAACACCATCAGTCTTTGTGCTAATGCATACTCTGTTGCGTCTGCTTCAACAGTCAATTATAATCACTAGTCCCTTTGTAAACATAGAGCCCTTTGTCTGCAACATCTACACAGTTGATAGGGGGATAATAAGAGGAAATCCAACTAACAGTTCAAACGCTGACTAAAAGGATATGAAGTAAGATGCATCCATAACCCTGCACACTGTCGAAGTTTCAACTTGACTTACTTGTTTTCAGAGATGAAGGCAAATCATTTTGAATCTCTTTTCTAATGTAAGCTGCCATAAATTCTTGAATTTATGGCCTATTCCCGCTCCTAATTCGTATGTTCGAATATTCATATGAATAGGTAATTCTATCTTAAATTTAATTACCAATCCCCAGAAGCAAGTATGTTTTAGCTGCAGCTAACATTGTCTATGAGTGGTATGCATTATATCACAGCAAGTTAGCTTCAGCAGTGAGAAAAGATGGAAATATTTTTTTAAAACTCACTGATCTGGCATGTGGCAGAGAAGAGAAAATGTGCATCAGAAATTACCTCATGGCTTCGAATTGAATGAACTGGGTCATAATTTGCTGTAACAGGGCATTTAGGCTTTGAAGGGAGATTTTTAAACATTTGTTCATGGGTTGAGAGCAACACTGGCAAACCCAACATTTATTGCCCATTCCTAATTGCTCTTCAGAAGGTGCTGGTGAGCTGCCTTCTTGAATGGCTGCAGTCCATGAAATGTAAGTACACCCACAGTGCTGTTAGGGAGGCAGTTGCAGGGTTTAGATCCAGTGACAGTGAAGAAAGGTGATATAATTCAAAGTCAGGGTGGTCTGTGACTTGAAAGGGATCTTGCAGGTAGTGGTGTTCCCATGCACCTGCTGCCCTTGTCCTTCTAGGTGGTGTAGGGTGTGGGTTTGGAAGGTGCTGTCGCAGGAGCATTGGCAAGTTGCTGCATGCATCATGTAAACACTGCAGCCATGGTGCGCCGGCGGTAGAGGGTGTGAATGTTTTTAGTGGTCGATTGGGTGCCAGCCAAGTAGTTGCTTTGATCTGGATGGTGTTGAACTTCTTGCATTGTGTGGGAGCTGTTGTGATCCAGGCAAGTGGAGACTATTCCATCACATTCTTGATTTGTGTTTTGCAGCTGGTGGATAGGCTTTAGGGGGATGCAAAGTGAGTTATTCACTGCAAAATTCCCAGTCTTTGACTTTCTCTTGTAGCAATAGTATCTATATGACTGAATAAGTTAATTTTCTGGTCAATGGTAACCCCCAGGATGTTGATGGTGGTGGATTCAGAAATGGGTATATGTTGAGTGCTGCATTACCAGAACTCCAAATCAGTGGCAAATGTGAAGTCATCCACTTTGGACCCAAAAAGGATAAAACAACACTTTCTAAATGGTGAAAAGCCAGAAGTAGTGGAGATCCAAAGAGTTTTAGGGATCCATGTGCATGGACAGGTACAAAAAAATCATCTAAAGTCTAATGGGATGTTGGCCTTTACATCTAGAGGACTAGAATACAAGGGGTTAGAGGTTATGCTACAGCTACACAAATCCTCATTTAGACTATCACAGTCTATTTGCTGGCACCATTATTAAAGTGTAAATTAGACAGCAAATTCCAGCAATTGCACATGCACAGCTAAATGCAGAAATCAGCAAGTTGCTGTCTGAGTTACTCTGCTCCTCCAGAAGCTGTTCTATACTGGTATTCTGGCTTCAGAATTGAAACAGATGCAATAGCATGAAATTGATGTATTTAGGTGATAGCTATACACTAAGCACACCAGAAAAAATTACGGCTTGTCCATTCCAGTGTAAATGCATTTTTAACAGCGTGGTAAATCTTAATTGCTGTCAACAAAACCTCTCTGGACCTGAAAATTAACCTTTATAAGTGTGAAGTCTCACTCCTTTAGATTTTAGTTATTGTGGGAGATATAAAAAAATTAAAACTTTTCTTTCTGTCCCTTTTACCTCTCTCTTAATTCTATCTTTCCTTTCCTCTCTTTATATGCCTTTCTGTACATGATTTGGCAATGAATTAACTACTCTACCTTACGCTTCCTGGCTCAGACTCTGCATGCCACTTTAACACTTCTACAGTCTGATTGATTAAGGGGTTGCTTGCCCTGTTCACAGAGGTCCCAAGTCCCCTGTAGAGGACGCCAAACTGAAGTGGCTCTCTAATTGCTTCAAGTTCCTGTACAAAACCCCATAGAAAGTCTGTGGGCAAGTATAAGTGCAATGAGCATCTGGTCTGTTCATTCACTGCTGATTGCAAAATCCAAATCATTGTTAACAGCATACTTAGACTAAAATGGGCAAGACTTAACTTTCTGTGGTGGGTTTAGTTTGCATCTACTGCACAAAGCTCAGATGGGAATTTTTGGATACATGAGTTTAATCATACATTTTCCCCTTGCTTAAATTGAATATGGTGTTAGATTACAGATCAGCCATGATTTCACTGAATGACGAAATTGGCTCAATGGACTAAATGGCCTACTCCTGTTTCTATCTGTATACAGCGATATTTCCAATTTCATTCATTAACCATGCTCTGTGTAATGTATGGATCTTCAAACTAATCTTTCCATCGCTGCTCCTCACCTGTTCTTTCTCAAATATCTGACCATTTTGGTCTTTCACTGTAGTCACTTTAAGTTTATAAGAGTCATTTAGTTCTCTTATCTTTTGATACAGCCTCTGTTTTGTTTCTTAGCACAGTCATAAATTGAAGATTGAAATCCAGTGTTGACATGTAGATCCCTTGATGCTGATGTCAGCTCTGACCATAAATTATTTTTGGCATCAGTAAGGCTGAAAATGAGAGCTGCCGAAAAGTAAATATTTAAAACAAAAATCTACGATTGGGACAAATTGAAAGAACCTGACACGAAAATCATGTGCAAAAATGGAAACTTTAACTACACCAAGTGAAGAAATGGACGTAGAAGAGGTATGAAACATAATCAATAATTGCCCATCAAGATTCCTCTTTCCACAATCCATGTAAGACTCTATCAGACATGAATTTCCTGTCACCCGAGGTTTCTATACTGTCTTTCTAACCTAACAGGAGAGATCTGTACCGTTGGGATGGTCTCCACCTGAACCGATCTGGGACCAATGTTCTAGCGAAAAGGGTAAATAGGGTGGTCAACAGGACTTTAAACTAGAAAGTGGGGGGGGAGGGAAGGGTAAAACTCCAAGAAGTATGACTAATGGGAAACAAAGCAGCAGGTTAGCATGTGGGGGGGTGGATTCAACTTCATGGAAAATTATGAAAAAACTGAAAAGAAAGGAGAGCCCAGGAGAGGCTATTAAAGTCCCCAGAACACAAAATAGGACAGAGTGTTTGGAAAAGGCTAGGAATCTAACTTCAAGTACATCAGATAAAGGGACGACAATGAGAAAGGGGACGGGAAATACAGGACTGAAAGTGTTGTATCTGAATGCACACAGTATACGAAATAAGGTAAATGAGCTTGTGGCGCAGATTGAAATTGGCAGGTATGATGTGGTGGGCATCACGGAGACATGGCTGCAAGGGGATCAGGACTGGGAGCTAAATATCCAAGGATATACATCCTATCGAAAAGATAGGCAGGTTGGCAGAGGGGGTGGGGTTGCTTTGTTAGTAAGAAATGAAATTAAATCGATAGCAAGAAATGACGTAGGGTCAGATGATGTAGAATCTGTGTGGGTAGAGTTGAGGAACTGCAAAGGTACAAAAACCATAATGGGAGTTATGTAGAGGCCTCCGAACAGTAGTCAGGATGTGGGATACAGGATACACCAGGAGACAGAAAAGGCGTGTAAGAAAGGCAAGGTTACAGTGATCATGGGGGATTTCAATATGCAGGTAGACTGGGAAAATCAGGTTGGTAGTGGATCCCAAGAAAAGGAATTTGTAGAATGTCTATGAGATGGCTTTTTGGAGCAGCTTGTGGTGGAGCCCCCTAGGAAACAGGCAATTCTAGATTTAGTGATGCGTAATGAGGCAGATTTGATAAGGGAGCTTAAGGTGAAGGAACCCTTAGGAGGAAGTGACCATAATATGATACAATTTACCCTGCAATTTGAGAGGAAAAAGCTGGAATCAGATGTAACGGTATTACAGTTGAATAAAGGCAACTACAGAGGCATGAGGGAGGAGCTGGCCAGAATTGACTGGGAGATGAGCCTAGCAGGAAAGACAGTGGAACAGCAATGGCAGGAGTTTCTGGGAGTAATTTGGGAGACACAGCAAAAATTCATTCCTAGGAAGAAGAAGCATACTAAAGGGAAGACGAGGCAACCATGGCTGTCAAGGGAAGTCAGGGACAGCATAAAAGCTAAAGAGAAAGCATACAATGCGGCGAAGAACAATGGGAAACCAAGGGATTGGGAAACCTACAAAGACCAACAGAGGACAACTAAAATAGAAATAAGGAGGGAGAAGATTAAATATGAGGGTAAACTAGCCAGTAATATAAAAGAAGATTGCAAGAGTTTTTTTAGATATATAAAGGGTAAGAGAGAGGCAAAAGTGGACATTGGGCCGCTGGAAAATTATGCTGGAGAAGTAGTAGTGAGGAACAAAGAAATGGCGGAGGAACTGAATAGGTACTTTGCGTCAGTCTTCACGGTGGAAGACACGAGTAACATCCCCAAAGTTCAAGAGAGTCGGGGGGGCAGAGGTGAGTATGGTGGCCATTACCAAGGAGAAGGTGTTAGGAAAACTGAAAGGTCTGAAGGTGGATAAATCACCTGGGCCAGATGGATTACACCCCAGAGTTCTGAAGGAGATAGCTGAAGAGATAGTGGAGGCGTTAGTGATGATCTTTCAGGAATCACTGGAGTCAGGGAGGGTCCCAGAGGACTGGAAAATCGCTAATGTAACCCCCCTGTTTAAGAAGGGAGTGAGGCAAAAGACGAGAAATTACAGGCCGATTAGCCTGACCTAAGTCGTTGGTAAGATTTAAGAGTCCATTATTAAGGATAAGATTTCAGAATACTTGGAAGTGCATGATAAAATAGGGCAAAGTCAGCATGGTTTCATCAAGGGGAGGTCATGCCTGACAAATCTGTTAGAATTCTTTGAGGAGGTAACGAGTAGGTTAGACAAAGGAGAACCAATGGATGTTATCTACTTGGACTTCCAGAAGGCCTTTGACAAGGTGCCGCACAGGAGGCTGCTCAGTAAGATAAGAGCCCATGGTGTTAGAGGCAAGGTACTAGCATGGATGGAAGATTGGCTGTCTGGCAGGAGGCAGAGAGTGGGGATAAGGGGGTCCTTCTCAGGATGGTGGCCGGTGACTAGTGGAGTTCCGCAGGGGTCAGTGTTGGGATCACAACTTTTCACTTTATACATTAATGATCTAGATGAAGGAACTGAGGGCATCCTGGCTAAGTTTGCAGATGATACAAAGATAGTTGGAGGGACAGGTAGTATTGAGGAGGCAGGGAGGCTGCAGAAGGATTTGGACAGGTTAGGAGAATGGGCAATGAAGTGGCAGATGGAATATAACGTGGGGAAGTGTGAGTTCATGCACTTTGGTAGGAAGAATAGAGGCATAGACTATTTTCTAAATGGGGAGAGAATTCAGAAATCTGGACTTGGGAGTCTTAGTCCAGGATTCTCTTAAGGTTAACTTGCAGGTTGAATCGGTAGTTAGGAAGGCAAATGCAATGTTGGCATTTATTTTGAGAGGACTAGAATATAAAAGCAGGGATGTGCTGCTGAGGCTTTATAAGGCTCTGGTTAGACCGCATTTAGAATATTGTGAGCAATTTTGGGCCCCATATCTCAAGAAGGATGTTCTGGCCCTGGAGAGGGTCCAGAGGAGGTTCACGAGAACAATCCCAGGAATGAAAGGCTTAACATGTGAGGAACGTTTGAGGACTCTGGGTCTATACTCGATGGAGTTTAGAAGGATGAGGGGGATCTGATTGAAACTTACAGAATACTGAAAGGCCTGTATAGAGTGGACGTGGGGAAGATGTTTCCATTAGTAGGAGAGACTAGGACCCGAGGGCACAGCCTCAGATTAAAGGGAAGACCTTTTAGAACAGAGATGAGGAGAAACTTCTTTAGCCAGAGAGTGGTGAATCTATGGAATTCATTGCCACAGAAGGCTGTGGAGGCCAGGTCATTGAGTGTATTTAAGACCTAGATAGATAGGTTCTTGATTGGTAAGGGGATCAAAAGGTTACGGGGCGAAGGCGGGAGAACGGAGTTGAGAAACTTATCAGCCATGATTGAATGGCGGAGCAGACTCGATGGGCCGAATGGCCTAATTTCTGCTCTTATGTCTTATGGTCTTATGGTCTAATCTTTACAAAACAGATCCATTAATATGAACGTGAAATAGCCGATCAACACTTCTATGTAGAAAACTGGAATTTCCTGTTTCTCTGGCTGTCTGAAACATGTTCAAGTAATCCGAAAGACTGTCAAACATGTGGTGAATTAGAAGACATAGCTGTTTCATGGCTTACTTTGGTGTAATGACAGAATAGGTGAAACTATCAATGCAGATAGCATTCATGGATGACCTGACAGTGTTATTGCAGTATTAGGAATAGATAGTTGGAATGTTAGAAAGGATTGAAGAGTGGTGAATTGCCAAAAATTAAATTCAAGCCAAAGAAAAAGAATTATTCATCACTCAGAAGTGAGGCCTGAAGCTGTTGAGTTTGTGGTTACACAACAAAATATCCAGTGTCTTAGAAGCATGAAAATTGTTGGAAGGTAATGGTATGAAATATTTATGATAAAGGAAAATTAAAGCAAGTGCAAGTGCTCATGGAGGATTATTTCAGTTCATGTATAAAACAAGTTTGCCAGGAAGATACAAAGTGCACATCTTCCAGTTTGGCTAGATGCCATGATTGCTGGGATTTTTTTTATTCGTTCAAGGGATGTGGGCGTCGCTGGCTAAACCAGCATTTATTGCTCATCCCTAATTGCCCTTGAGAAGGTGGTGATGAGTTGCCTTCTTGAACTGCTGTAGTCCCTGTGGTGTAGGTACACCCACAGTGCTGTTAGGGAGGGAATTCTAGGATTTTGACCCAGCGACAGTGAAGGAACAGCGATATAGGGAAAAATTTTCCTCCGTTGTGGGGGAAGTGCGGGAGTGGGTGCGGGCGGGCGGGCCTCTGATCAGTGTCCCCAATCGGGGGCGCACCGCCATTTTACATGGGCAGGCCAATTAAGGCCCACCCAGTGTGACGACCACCAGGAAGCGCTATGTGCTCCCTGTGCAGGCAGGGGGGATTCCCTGAGCTGGGAGTATGCTCTTTCACGCATGTGCACGAAAGAGCGCACTCATCTCCCTGAGGCTAAGTGCTGCCTCAGGGAGATCGGCTCTGAATTAAAATTTGCAATAAAAATTATAGGAAAATTTCCCTGACATGCACCCTCATGTGATACTGTCACATGAGTTGGGACATGTCCATAACTTTAACTGAAATCTTTATTTAAAATTTAAATACCCTCATGAAACCTCATCCCGCCTGTGGATGAGGTTTCATGCTTTTTCTGAAGCCCGCCAGGGCTCCCGGCTTGCCAGCCAACCTTGAGGTTGGATGGGCAGGTTATTTACGATTTTAATTAGTGTCTCAATGGCCTCAATTGGCCATTGACAGGTCGGCAGGCACGCAGCTGACTCAGCTGCACCCCCGCCAACCTGAAAATGGAAATGACGTGGGGTGACGTCAGGAGTTCCACCTGACATCATACTATTTCATTTTATGTGTCAGCGAGCGGGCCCCGCCCCCGCTCATGGACTGGAAGATCCTGCCATAGTTCCAAGTCAGGATGGGGTGTAGCTTGGAGGGGAACTTGCAGATGGTAGCTTTCCCATGTATCTGCTGCCCTTGTCCTTCTAGATGGTAGCAGTTGTGGGTTTGGAAGATGCTGCTTTAGGAGCCTTGATAAGTTTCTGCAGTGCATCTTGTAGATGGTACACACTGCTGCTACTGTGCGTCATTTGTGAATGTGGTGCCAATCAAGTGGATTGCTTTGTCTTGGATGGTGCTAAGCTTCTTGAGTGTTGTTGGAGCCGCACTCATCCAGGGAAGTGAGGAGTATTCCATCACACTCCTGACTTGTGCCTTGTAGATGGTGGACAGGGTTTGGGGAGTCAAGAAGTGAGTTACTCACCACAGGATTCCTAGCCTCTGACCTGTAGCCACAGTATTTATATGGCTAGTCCAGTTCTGTTTCAGATCAATGGTAACCCCCAGGAGGTTGATAGTGGGAGATTCAGTGACGATAATGCCATTGAATGTCAACGGGCAATATTTGGATCAAGGCTGTAATGAGGTTAGGAGCTGAGTGGACCTGTCAGAACCCAAATTGAGTGTCAGTGAGCAGGATATTGCTGAATAAGTGCCGCTTCTTAGAGCTGTCGATGATACCTTCTATCACTTTGCTGATTATCGAGAATAGTTTGATCGGGCAGTAATTGGCCAGGATGGATTTGTCCTGTTTTTTGTGGGCAGGGCGTTGCAGGGTAGATGTCAGTGTTGTAGCTGTACAAGAACAGCTTGGATAGGGATGTGGCTAGTTCTGGAGCACAAGTCTTCAGTACTATTGCCAGAGTATTGTCAGGGCCCATAAGCTTTGCAGTATCTAGAGCCTTCAGCCATTTCTTGATATCACGTGGAGTGAATCAAATTGGCTGAAGACTGGCATCTATGATGCTGGAGACCTCTGGTGGAGACCAAAGTGGATCATCCACCGAGCACTTCTTGCGGAAGATGGTCGCAAATGCTTCAGCCTTGTCTTTTGCACTGATGTGTTGGGCTTGCCCATCATTGAGAATGGGGTTACTTGTGGAACATCCTCCTCCAGTGAGCTGTTTAATTGTCCACCACTATTCACGACTGGATGTGACAGGACTGCAAAGCTTAGATCTGATCCGTTGGTTGTGGGATCGCTTAGCTCTGTCTATCGCTTGCTGCGTATGCTCTTTGGCACACAAGCATTCCTGTGTAGTAAATTTACCAGGTTGACACCACATTTTTAGGTATGCCTGGTGCTGCTGCTCCTTGCATGCCCTCCTGCACTCTTCACTGAACCAGGGTTGATCCCTCGGCTTGGTGGTAATGGTAGAGTGGGGGATATGGCAGGGCATGAGGTTACAGATTGTGATTGAATACAATTCTGCTGCTGCTGATGGCCCCCAGCAATTCATGGACGCGCAGTTTTTAGTTGGTAGATCTATTCAAAATCAATCCCATTTAGCATGGTGGTCATGCTACATAACTCATGAAGCGTACCCTCAATGTGAAGGTGGGACATAATCTCTACAAGGATTGTGCAATTGTCGCTCCTACCAATACTGTCATGGGCAGATGCATCTGCGACATGTAGATTGGTGAGGATGGAGGTCAAGTAGATTTTTCCCTCTTGTTGGTTCCTTCACCACCTACTGCAGACCCAATCTAGCAGCCACGTCCTTTAGGACTCAGCCAGTCCGGTCAGCAGTGGTGTTACCGAGTCACTCTTTGTGATGGACATTGAAGTCGCCCACCAGGAGTACATTCTGTGCCCTTGCCACTCTCAGTGTTTTTTCCAATTGATGTTCCATATGGAGGAATACAGATTCAACTTGTGGCATTAGGGATTTGCAGAAACAAGTCAGGGCATGGCAGGAACAAATGCAAGTAGGAGGAGAGGGTTCAGACAGAACAATTGCTAACTAATGTAGTGGAAAGCAGTCAGCATATAAATGATAGGTGGAAGACAGCCCAACTTAATAACTTGCAGATATAAAAACAAAAAACTGCGGATGCTGGAAATCCAAAACAAAAACAGAATTACCTGGAAAAACTCAGCAGGTCTGGCAGCATCGGCGGAGAAGAAAAGAGTTGACGTTTCGAGTCCTCATGACCCTTCAACAGAACTGGTTGTTCTGTTGAAGGGTCATGAGGACTCGAAACGTCAACTCTTTTCTTCTCCGCCGATGCTGCCAGACCTGCTGAGTTTTTCCAGGTAATTCTGTTTTTGTTTTCAATAACTTGCATGTTGTTGGAGCAGCAGCCTTAGTGTAAAACTCAAGATCATAAATCATACATACATAGAACAGAATCTTATTGTTTTAGTTTTTACAAGCAGGGCAGGACTTCTATGTCCCGACCCCAATGTTTTCTGAAGTCTTCCCACCTGCAGGATCTGCCCAGGAGCAGCTAATTAACAGGCCACCTCCGGGAGCCCTGTCCAAATAAAGATAGTGCAGGTGGGAGGGACAATGGAGCATCCAAGTTTCTGGGCAGCTTGCAGCTCCAATGGATAAGATTGACACTCCATTGTAGGTGATGGACCGTGACTAATGACTTTCAAATGCTTAAAAATAAACTGTGGGCCATCAAGCCATCAGGCCATCAGTTTGGAGGGGGGACCCCTCCGTAGGATGGCCTGTGGCTGCAACTGTGGCCCTCTGACACCTGCCGTTCTGGGGAGAGGGTTAATTAAAGGACGCCTCATTTGGCACAGCCGTAACCCCCACCCCCACCCACCCACTCCCTGCCGGGAGTCCACCTCCAAATCCCAACCGGGCTTTGGCCTCAGCAGGGGGCCCATCTGCTGCTGGTAACATCATGGGGCATCCCCAATTTACCCCCAAGTGGGCCATTAATTGCTGATAATCAGCTACCTGCTGTAGCCGGGCGGCTAGACAACACGCAGATTTCAAAACTCCCCCACAGTCCAACCTCCAAAGCTCCTTCCACATGGCTGAAAAGATTTCATCTATTTTGACCGTATTGCACATTGATTTTAGTTTTATACATTCTTTAGACAAAATGGAAAAGATTAATGCCTATGTCAAAGGTAGACTGCACTTTACTTTTAGTATCACTCCAATTACTGTAAATTGTATTAATGGAAATATTCAGCCAATAGCATTCATGGTATGCCTTTACATTCCCAGGAGTAGCATGAATAAAAGCCATTGAATTCATTCATCATCAAGAACTGTGGAAATAAGACACTTTTCTTATTCATCCAACACCTGTCAAATCGAGGACTGATGTATTTCTTACTCTCCATTCTATCCCAATAAGGAAACTATCACTAAGAAAGCTGTACTATAATAGCTACTAACCAGCTGTTGCTCCAAGTAGTTACTAATTTTAGTAGAAAAGTTTAAGTGGGGGCTTTCTATTATTAACAGTGGCTAAATGTAAAGCTTCAAACAGAGACTCACAATTAATTGCTGGTGTAACTTTATTCTATGCAAAAGAAAAGGTTATGTATTTTAATTTTGCATTATCACTATTATTTACATAACCAAATAAATAATTAATTGGAATGATAAGTGATTGCTAAAAATATGAGCAGCCACCATCTGAAGGTGAAAAACCCAGGCTATCTTTGGCTTTGTTAAATAGCAGCAGTCAGAGACCTGTACAGAAACAACAATGCAAAACTTTTAAACAAAAACAAAACTACCTGGAAAAACTCAGCAGGTCTGACAGCATCTGCGGAGAGGGACACAGTTAACGTTTCAAGTCTGTATGACTCTTCAACAGAACTAAGGAAAAATAGAAGAGAGGTGAAATATAAGCTGGTTTAAAGGGGGGTGGGCCAGGTAGAGCTGGATAGAGGGCCAGTGATAGGTGGAGATAACCAAAAGACGTCATAGACAAAAGGACAAAGAGGTGTTGACGATGGTGATATTATCTAAGGAATGTGATAATAAAGGTACAGATAGCCCTAGTGGGGGTGGGGTGGGGGGAAGGGATGGAAATAGGCTAAAAGGTAGAGATAAAACAATGGATGGAAATACATTTAAAAATAATGGAAATAGGTGGGAAAAGAAAAATCTATATAAATTATTGGAAAAAAGGGGGATCGGAAAGGGGTGGGGATGGAGGAGAGAGTTCATGATCTAAATTGTTGAACTCAATATTCAGTCCGGAAGGCTGTAAAGTGCCTAGTCGGAAGATGAGGTGCTGTTCCTCCAGTTTGCGTTGAGCTTCACTGGAACAATGCAGCAGGCCAAGGATGGACGTATGGGCATGAGAGCAGGGTGGAGTGTTGAAATGGCAAGCGACAGGGAGGTCTGGGTAATGCTTGCAGACAGACCGAAGGTGTTCTGCAAAGTGGTTACCCAGTCTGTGTTTGGTCTCTCCAATGTAGAGGAAACCGCATTGGGAGCAACGAATGCAGTAGACTAAATTGAGGGAAGTGCAAGTGAAATGCTGCTTCACTTGAAAGGAGTGTTTGGGCCCTTGGACAGTGAGGAGAGGGGAAGGGAAGGGGCAGATGTTACACCTTCTGCGGTTGCATGGGAAGGTGCCGTGGGAGGGGGTTGAGGTGTTGGGGGTGATGGAGGAGTGGACCAGGGTATCCCGGAGGGAACGATCCCTGCGGAATGCCACCAGCGGGGTGAAGGGAAGATGTGTTTGGTGGTGGCATCATGTTGGAGTTGGCGGAAATGGCGGAGGATGATCCTTTGAATGCGGAGGCTGGTGGGGTGATAAGTGAGGACAAGAGGGACCCTATCATGGTTCTGGGAGAGAGAGGAAGGTGTGAGGGCGGATGCTCGGGAGATGGGCTGGACACGGTTGAGGGCCCTGTCAACCACCGTGGGTGGAAAACCTTGGTCAAGGAAGAAGGAAGACATGTCAGAGGAACTGCTTTTGAAAGTGGCAATATCAGAACAGATGCGATGGAGGTGAAGGAACTGAGAGACTGGGATGGACTCCTGGAAGAGGGGTGTGAGGAGCTGTAGTCAATGCAAAACTCTTTCTCCCCAGAAGTAAATAACAATTAAATTACTTCTAATGCCCATAGGAAATCATAGGATGTTCATTTAAGACTTAGATTCAGCAGCTTTTGCATTAAACCAAGATGGCAAGAGGTGAAGCAAACTACTGAAATTGTTACATTAGTGAGAGCCATGCCCTTAGGAAATAGTAAATAGTGCAACTAAACAAATCATATATATACTAACACACCTATGCTTAGTCAACCTGACTTCATGCTTCCCACATCATTCATTATTGTTGAGATTAAATGGCTCTCTGGTGATTAAAGTTAATTCAATGGCTAGTAACGAGTTTCAGCATAAGTTTAGGAATATTGTGCGGTATACATTGTAAAGGCGTGTCCAAGTAAGGGCCACAGATCAGACATATGCGCAGTACTTCTAGTAGCCAGTGAGAAGCTCATAGACATGAAAAATAATAAATGAATATCAATCAGTTTTTTTATTATTTACACAAGGAGAGAAAGTGCATAAAATTCCATATAAAACTTCTCGGTATCATTAAGACCTGTTGATTTGTGAATCACAATTCCTCCAATATAACAAGCTTATTTTCATCCACTTAGGAGGAGCTAAGGTGCTGTACACATTTAATCTGCTTATTCAAATTTTGTTGCATAAATAAAACATGAACAAGCCTGCTCCACTTGCTCCTCCCCACTTTTTCAACAGCATAAAACCCATCACATCCCTACCTCTTTCCAGTTCTGAGGAAGAATTTTATTGGACTCAAAACGTTAACTCTGTTTCTCTCTCCACAGATGCTGCCAGACCTGATGATTTTTTTCTCGCCTACTGTTTTTATTTCAGAGCATCAGCATCCGCAGTATTTTGCTTTTATGAACAAATTTAAGGTTCGCTCATAGCAGCCCCTGTTCAAATGTGCTTTCAGCAGTTAGTGTAGCAATGTGTTGACATCAGAAAGAAAACAGGAACTGGCATGCTGTGCTTCTGTTTGCTAAGACAATTATTAAAGCGGCTATAATTTGCATTCATTAATTGCCTAACATATAGGCAAGAATTTTCCCGTTGGCGAGTGGGGGCGGGGCCCGCTCATCAACGTGTAAAATGACGTGGAATGACGTTGGGCAGAACTCCCGACGTCATCCCGCGTCATTTGCATTTTCAGGTCGGCGAGGGCGCAGCCGAGTCAGATGTGCACCAGCTGACCTGTCAACAGCCTATTGAGGTCATTCAAAAAGCAATTATTGCAATTAGTGGACCTGCCCGTCCAACCTTAAGGTTGGCGAGCAGGGCGGGAGTGCTGGCAGCCACCTGAAAAAGCATAAAACCTCATCCACGGGCGGGATGAGGTTTCATGACGGAATTTAAGAATTAAGATTAACTTTTACTTAAAGTTATGTTCATGTCCCAACTCATGTGACATTGTCACATGAGGGGACATGGATGGTAAATGAAATTTTTGAAAAATAACTTTTTCACTTTGGGAACCAATCTCCCTGAGGCAGCCTTAGTCTCAGGGAGATTGGAGCGCGCTTCCGCATTTGCCATTCCCCCCACCCACACAGGGAGCGCATAGCGCTTCCGTGCGGACATCATACTGGGTGGGCCAATGAAAAATATTGGCGCGCCCCCAGTTGGGGACACTGATCGGAGGGCCACTCGCCCACACCCGCTCCCGCACTTTCCACCCCGATGAGGGGAAAATTTTGCCCATAAACTGTGTTTGATAGGGATTTATGATTCCTTTTGCCATCGCTGCCAAATAATCAATAAACTGGTGATCACACATATTAACTTATTGCTTATGACACTGTTCAGTGAGGGGGATTGGCTGAGCAATCATTCTAATAATTAAAAAATGTTAGGTTACAAGGGTAGGGACATGGCCCAAGTGTGTGGGCAGATTTCATGATATAACAATTCTCTGCTTCCGATGCTATATTACCTACCTTCTTACAATATAGAATCCTATGTTTTGTAAGGCAACTGCATCCCTTAAAATTAAATCTTGAATAAAGATTTCCTTGTGAAATACAGTAACTTTTAAAATGCTATCTTTATCTAAATCTGTAGTTCGTCTAATGTTATTGCGGTTATTCTATGAATCATCATTTTGTTGATGCCATTTCAACCTTTGCTTATACCTGAATATATGGTTGGCTGTGTCTCACACAGATACTAGATCAAATAAGGTTGATTTGGATTTGCACAACTAATTTCTATTGTGAAAATAAAATGGATATCAAAATTGTAAAATTATAATGAGGACTAATTTAAACCTAACTCACCAGATAGTAAACTGACAAGATTGGATCAAGCACCCATTTTATACACCACCTAATATTAATTTCCAATGAAATTGGAACATAGGAAGAGTAGGCCATTTAGCCTCTGGAGCCTAGTCCACCATTCAGTTAGATCATGATTGGATCTGCATCTGAACTTCATTACCCCTCCTTGGCTCCATATTCCTTAGAACCCCTACCTAAATAAAAAACAATTCTGCAATCTGCAATTTTCAATTGACCTAACCTCAACAATGTTTTGGGGGAAGAGTGTTTCAGATTTCTGTTTCCCTTTATGTGAAGAAGTATTTCCTAACACCAACCCCTAAAAGGCCTAACTCTAATTTTAAGGTTATGCCTTCATGTTCCGGATTCCCCCACGGCAGAAAATAGTTTCTCTCTATCTACCCTATTAAATCCTTTAATCGTTTTGAACACATCAATTAGATCACCACTTAAGCTGGATTGCACTGAGCCACTTCCTCTTCCTGGATCTTCTAACTGAGCAAGTGAGACAGGAAGCACCATGGTCAATGATGCTTGCAGATGACACTGAGCTATGTAGTGGGATGATGTGAACGTGACTGAATGTCTGAAGCACTGGAGAAAAGCACTGGCAGATAAGGATATGAAGATCAGTGGACCAAAAACTCAACACATGGCCTGTCAGTTGAGCCTAGGGAAGAGGTTCGGAGTAAAGATTGTGGGTGAAAGACCTGGAGAAAGTGAATAGCTTCAAGTACCTGGGGGTCAGTGATGGCAGAAGATGGAAGCATGGTACTGGAAAGTAAGAAACGGATCAGCTCTAGTTGGAGTAATTGTAAGAAGTGCAGTGGAGTGTTTTGTGATAGAAAAGTATCGCTGATACTGAAAGGAAGAATCTACAAGACAGTTGTGAGACCAGTCTTGTTATATAGTGCAGAAACTTGGGCAACACCAAGAAGAAAGGAACAATGACCAGATGCTGAGATGGAGTGATGAGAAAGGACAAGATCAGGAACCAGTTCATCAGGGGATCAATGAAGATTGGTGAAGCATTGAAGAAAGTAGCTGAGAAGAGATTGAAGTGGCATGGTCATCTGTTGTGGAGAGAGGATATGTGAGTGATGGAGACTGCCAGGAAGAAGGAGAACATGAAGGCCAAAGACCAGATGGAAAGATGTGATGGTGAGAGATTTAAACACAGCGGGATTGGAAGAAGAATGAATGACTGACAGGACGATATGGAGAAGGGTGATCACCAAGCATTATGGCGACCCCAAGGAAAATGGAAGAAGTTGAAAGAGGAAGCGAATTAGATTACCACTTAATCTTCTACACTCAAGTGAATACAAATCTAGTCGATACAACCTGTCCTCATAATTTAACCCTTTGAGCTCCTGTATTGTTGTTATTGTAAAATGAGCAGTTGGTATGATCTTGTCAGTTTCTGCCTGACCTGAGTTGGTTAAAATTACCCCTTTCTGGTATGCAATGAAAAAAAATAGCTGGGAACTTTCATTACTTAAAAAAATGCTTCCTGTGAAGGATTCAAGTGCATACAGAATGCTGACTTTTAGCTCACCTAACACTACATAAGAAATTAAAGTGGATTTTTTTTCCCCCTAACAATGGCCTCAATTTTAACTGCCAGCAGGTTAATGATGGGAAACCATGCCAGCGAGTTAGCTTTCTGCCCACCCATCACAATGTGAAACACGGCCAATTTTAACAGCTGGGTCTTATTTAAATCTTGTAAGCTAATTCCTCACTCATTCCAAGCAGGAAGAGGAAAAACAAAACACAGTTTGGAGACAGCTCACTGACACCAAGTGAGTGATAGTACGTTACCAGGGACATCTTACAATCGGGAAGGTATAGGAAGGAAAAGAAGCCGTGTCTTGGGAGGCCTAAGCTTTCTTTGTGGGGCCTGAAGATGTTCCATTTGGAACTTATTTGGTCTTGGCTGTCTTTATCTTATGGTGTTCAGACTGTGCAGTTAAAACTATAATTGGATGTCAATGACGCCATTAGGATCTGACATGCATGTGTGAAGAAAGTATCCTGCTTTGGTGAAGCATCATTGCCATCTGCTTAGTAGAGCAGTTAGTATCCACTGGCTCTAGAACAGATGAGTAACTTGGGCAATTTGAAATGAGCTGCCTGTCATCTCTGCGGGCTCCTCTCAGGGCGCTTTGGATGAAGGCAGCAGCTCCTCCGCCCCTCTGCCAGTGACCGTGGCATCTGATGAGGCTGCGGCAACTGGGGAGGTGCCAGCCATGCCACTGGCCACTCCCTTCCAGTCAGGGCCAGCACAGGCTCCACTGGCCCGCCAAAGTCATCAAGGCCAACAGGACAGTAGAGTGAGCAGGCTGTCTCCAATGCCGGTGCCAGCAAAGAGGGAGCACCTAGACCTGACACCCGCAAGCGTAAACGTAAAGCACCTTAAGCACAACACAGGCTTATCACTGGTGGTTTTCTTTTGCCTCACTTTTACGTTACTTTTAAGTTGGTGTGCTGTTCAACGCTTTTAATGTACTTTGATTTCTGTATGCAAGTTGGCAGGAGGTTGCGTGTCTTGGGCTACAGGAAGATATAGACAGGATAGTCAAACGGCAGATAAGTGGCAGATGGAATTTAACCCTGAAAAGTGTGAGGTGATACACTTTGGAAGGAGTAATTTGACAAGGAAGTATTCAATGAACGGCATGACACTAGGAAGTTCTGAGGAACAAAGGGGCCTCGGCATGTGTGTCCATAGATCTCTGAAGGCGGAGGGGCATGTTAGTGGGGTGGTGAAAAAGGCATATGGGACACCTTTATCAATCGAGGCATAGATTACAAAAGTAGGGAGGTCATGTTGGAGTTGTATAGAAGCTTAGTGAGGCCACAGCTGGAGTACTGCGTGCAGTTCTAGTCACCACATTATAGGAAGGATGTGATTGCACTGGAGAGGATGCAGAGGAGATTCACCAGGATGTTACCTGGGATGAAACATTTAAGTTATGAAGAGAGATTGGATAGACTTGGGTTGTTTTCGTTGGAGCAGAGAAGACTGAGAGGCGACCTGATCGAGGTGTACAAGATTGAGGGGCATGGACAGGGTGGATAGGGAGCAGCTGTTCCCCTTAGTTGAAGGGTCAGTCACAAGGGGGCATAAGTTCAAGATGAGGGGCAGGAGATTTAGGGGGGATGTGAGGAAAAACTTTTTTACCCAGAGGATGGTGAAGGTCTGGAATGTACTGCCTGGGAGGGTGGTGGAGGCGGGTTGCCTCACATCCTTTAAAAAGTACTTGGCACGTCATAACATTCAAGGCTATGGGCCAAGTGCTGGTAAATGGGGTTAGGTAGGTAGGTCAGGTGTTTCTCACGTGTCGGTGCAGACTCGATGGGCTGAAGGGCCTCTTCTGCACTGTGATTCTGTGAAATGTTTTGGTTCTCAACAAGCCTCTGGGTGCTTCATTAGTTCTGCAGGTGAAGGGGAACCCATGATGTTCTGAGTGACTTGTTTGCCTTTGAGCTTTATTGACAAGGCACATAGTTTATGTTGCTGACCAAGCAAATGTTGCTCTCAGGTATCGAGTATGGAACCTGCAGCCCTGGCGTGTGTTGGTGGTTCATCTTTGGTAGGCCAGCTGAAGGAGCTTTGGATCAAAGCCTCCCAGGTGTCCCTGCCTCCCTGGAGGTTGCCCAGGTCAGCGTCTATCCCCTCAGCGTTCTCCTAACCGTGCTCATCCTCGGACTCACTACTGGACTCATCGTCTGCTGCCAGAGCAGCTGACTCCACTGTGTTCCCCCCTTTCCAGCGCCAGATTGTGGAGAGCGCAGCATGCAACCAGTATCAGTGACACACAATCTGGGGGGTATTGCAGTGCACCCCCGAACGGCTCAGGCATCAGAAGCACATCTTGAGAAGACCGATGGCTCTCTCCACCACATCCCTTGTGGTGCCATAGCTCCTGTTGTACCGCTGCTCGGCCTCTGTTCTTGGATGGCAGAGAGGCGTCATGAGCCACCTTTTGAGGGCTAGCCCTTCTCACCCAGCAGCCATCCATCCAGCCAGGCTGGAGCACTGAAGAGCCCCGGCACTTGGGAGTGTCTCAGGAAGTATGTGTCATGGGAGCTGCGTGGGTACCTTGCACAGACTTGCAGAATCTGCATCCTGTGATCACATACTATCTGCACGTTCATGGAGTGGAAGCCTTTCATGTTGATGAAGGCTCCCAGCTGACCTGCTGGTGCCTTGATGGCCACATGTGTGCAGTCTATTGCACCCTGGATGCGGGGAAAGCCAGCAATCGCTACAAAGCCTCTGGCTCGTTCCGCCTGGCTGGCCTCCATCCAAGCAGTAGTGAATGAAAATCAATGCACTCCTGAACAGAGCGTCTGTCACCAGCTTGACACAACTGTGGACAGCTGATTGGGAGACTCCACAAAGATCACCCACTGACCACTGGAAAGAGCCGGAAACATAGAAGTTGAGGGCAACTGTGACCTTCGGCACCTCAGGTTGGGGTGTCCACCCACACAGTTGGAACTGATCTCAGTGCCAAACATCTGACAGATGGAGGGCACTATATCCCATGAGAGACGGAGCCTCCTTCGGCACTGCATCTTAGACATTTTGAGGTAGCTGTATCGCCACCTGTAAACCCTGGCAGCAGGATAGTGGCATCTTCTGCAGCCCCTTCCATCTTGGACTTCCTGTTGGCCCTGTGCACCTTGTGCCTGCTTCTCTCCTCTCAGAGGTGGCTTCCCTGGAGGCTGAATGTGGACTCCTGGCCTCCTTCCCCTTCTGGCCCTCTCTTCCTCCTCAGAGAGGTGCCTCCAGCAGAGACCAAAGACCCCATTCCCAGGGTAAGAGAAGGCTGTCTGATACCTGGAAGGCCCCAAGTGTTATGATTCCTCCAGAGTCCTGAACTGAAGCCTGTTATTTCTGTCAAAGCAGCTCTGAAGCGAAATGAAGTTGTCCTGTTCACACACGTAAGTAGCAATAATAAACCAAAGTTCCAACAACTCACATTAGTGAGCCCACTCACCCCTCTTATCCCGCACGTGGATGAGGTTTTTGAAAATGTGGCCTACCCGCCTGCCCATTGCGCCTGCGCGACGCCCTGAAAATCCCACGGGCTGCGAAAAATCATCTTCAATTGCTGCCTCAAGGGCTTTAACTAGCCCGTTAATTAATGGCAGGCACGCCTCGGAACTCATAGCGCACCCGCCTACCGAAATATCGCGATGGCGCGCGGTAACGTCAGGACGCACGCCCATGACTTTACACGTCGCGTGTTGGGCTCGCCCCCGTATGCTGACTGGAAAATTCTCCCCTATGCTTTTAAACTTAAATAAGGGCAATTATAAGGGCATGAAAGCAGAGCTGGCTAAAGTGATTTGGCAAATTCGGTTAAGGGATAGGTCAACAGAGATGCTGTGACAAACATTTAAAGGAATATTTCAGAATACACAGAGGAGATACCTTCCAACAAGTGAGAAAAAGTCTAAGAGACGGACACAGTATCCGTGGTTAACTAGAAAGGTTAAAGATAGCATCAAACTTAAAGAAAAGGTATATAATTATGCAAAGATAGGTGGAAGGCCAGAAGATTGGACGGAATATAAGGAACAGCAACGGATGAATATAAGACTAATAAGGAGAGAAAAATTAGAGTATGAGAGAAAGCTAGCCAGTAATATAAAAACAGAAAGTAAGAGTTTCTATAAATGTGTAAAAAAGAAACGGGATAACAAAGTGAGCGTTGGTCCAAGAGAAAGTGAGTCTGGAAAATTGATAATGGAAGACAAGGAAATGGCAGATGAATTGAACAAGTAATTTGCATCAGTCTTCACTGTAGAGGATACAAGTAGCATCCCAGAAACAGCTATAAATCAGGAAATGGAAGAGAGGGAGGAACTCGGGAAAATTACAATCACCAGAGAAGTGGCACTGAGTAAATTGTTGGAGCTGCGGGCTGACAAGTGGCCAGGTCCTGATGGACTTCATCCTAGGGTCTTAAAAGAAGTGGCAATTGAGATAGTTGATGCATTGGTTTTAATTTTCTGGAACTCCCTATATTTGGAGAAAGTCCCATTAGATTGGAAGATGACAAATGTAACTTCATTATTCGAAAAGGGAGATAGAAAACGGAAAACTACAGGCCAGTTAGCTTAACACCTGTCATAGGAAAAAATGTTAGAAGCTATTATTAAAGAAGCAGAGCACTTGGAAAAGTTCAAGGTAATCAAGCAGAGTCAACATGGTTTTGTGAAAGGGAAATCATGCTTAACCAATTTTTTGGAGTAAAGTGCATAATCATGTTTACTTTTAACAATCCCAAAAGATGCTTTATCTCTCTCAAAGGTGTCCTGGGACCATATCCAAAGGGGTACCTTATCTCACCTTCACTATACAAACGAGTCCACTAAGTTCAGATCTCCTCTTGCTTGTTCTAATCTGCACACTCTGGGTTTCACACTGCTGGCCTACCAAAATCACATTCCATGGAGGCAGCTGATGATTTAAATGACCATTGTGCATGCACAAACCCCGGCCCAACTCTACTCCTGCCCCCACAAAAACGGAACATGTTGTGATCGAGGGCGGGACTTAGAATCTTTGGCCAATTCTGTGTTTTTTGCAATGACCAAGAGCCTCTCCATTGTGGTGAAAATCTGGGCCATAGGGTTAGTAATAGACCAATCGGTATGAGTACAAGTGCTATTATCAATAATGGACAGTTCAGTGACCATGTTAATATAGATTTATTGATATCTTACTTTCACTGGCTCTCTGGTACTCTGTAAATGCACACTCATTTTATGTTAGATGTCTTCACTCTAGAATACAACACAGAAATTGTGGTTGCATAAAGAGGCATTATGTTTTGTTGAACACTTGGAGGGAGAGACAAAGAATAGGTACAGGCTGCAGCAATGTGGACCCTGCCACTATTATTATATGGATAAACGGTAATACTGAGGGATACCAGAGAGAATGCACACCAGAGCAAATGAAATCAGTAGGAGTAAATTGGCTAATGCCCCGTGTTCCACTCATGGTATCCAAAGATGTCCAAATATAACTCCTGAAAATATTCATGTGTTGTATCCAGTAATTTCCAGTTCTTTATATAAAGTGGTCTTGAAAATCATAATAGAAAGGAATAATAACACGTTTGAAGCAGAAATTGGTCAAACGCAGTCTGGATTTAGACCTGGGATAGGATTTTTCAGAAGGTGGCATTCCCACCACTTGAAGAGTCAGCGGAGAGCTCATCCCTACCAATACTGGCAGCTCTACAGCCATTTAATGCTTCAAGGAGCATTAATTGGCTGTAGACAGGACTTCTGCACCTCACTCAGGAGCATGTCCCGCCTCTGACAGCTGCCAGTTAATCTTATTAGTCGACAGCTCTGTAGTCGCAGCAGTGCCAGTAGCAACAGTGACCAGGATTGGGACTACAAGCAGTGCCCAGGTTCTAAGTCCTTAAACCTGTGGGTGGAGCTAGAGATTTAAGTAACTGACACCTTACAGGGGGTTCTGGAAAGATCTGGGTTGTGGCTGAGACCATGGCCAGAATTTTACGTGGCCCGATTGAGCGCGCGGCTGACCCGAATTCATGTAAATTGGAAGACAAAACGTGGGCCGGGTGTCCCGACATCATCGTGCTGCCGCACCATATTATGGTCGGCGGGTGCACACGGGAGTCGGAAGCCCAGCTGCTGACAATTAAAAGCGGAATTAAGGCCATTAAAAAGCCAACTGTTTAGAATTTTATGTGGCCTGTGCAATTTTGCGGTCAGCGCACGGGCCATACAGGCAGCAGCCATCCTGTTTTTCACGCAAGCTCAATCCAGGGCAGGATAACGGGCGATCCGAGCCGTGGCTCTGTGAGTAGGTCGGAGTTTAGGTGAGAGTTGGTTGCAGGTGCTTTTCTGACAGTTCATTGCATTTTCTGTGTTTTTTGAAGGACTCTTTGGTGCACTAGCTTTCTTATAGGCTTTCTGCTGTACATTCTTCAGGATATTATCCTGCGTCATCAGAGGTGGAGGAGAGGTACAATGGCAGTCATGCCTCTACAAGGGCAGAAATTGAGAGGACTATTGGCCTGCTCAAGATGAGGTTCTGCTGCCTGGACTGATCAGGGGGAGCACTGTAATATCCTCCAGAGCGCGTCTCACTTATTGTCGCTGTGTGCTGCACTCTGCACAGTCTGGCTTTCTCAAAGGGGGACCTATTGGAGGATGAAGAGAGCGAGGCAGCTCCCCAGGCCAAAGAGGCCAACTCAACTGATGGGTCTGAAGGGGAGCTGGTGGAGGCCCAGGGTGAGGACGTGGCTGCAGAAGTGATGAACCTTGTGGGAGGCAGGAAGACCAGGGAGGCCTTGATTCTCTGTTCATTCAACTAGGCATCCAAGGCTTGGCATGAAAGTGAGAGCAAGGGTGACACCTCCTTGCTGAACATTCCTGATGAGACTATCCTGTGACCCAAATGTCAACTAACTACCTCTGAAATAATGTCACAAGCCACTCCCATGCCCATCACCTATGAGAAACATGAAACACAATCAGGCCATGAAATATCATAACATCTTTAACTGGTGGTCATATTTACACACTTTGAACATAGAACGTTTCAGCTGAGGTTATATCAGCCGTGACAGCCCCTTTTGTGTTTATAGTGCCTTAAACTTCCGTTTGCAAGTGCTACGTCTGGGTGCCCCCCCCCATCGCTCGCAGCGGCATTGGAGGCAACCTGCTGAGTGTTATGTCCTGTCTGCCCTGATGACCTTGGTGGACACCTTTGTCCAGCGGAACCTGTGCAGACCCCGCCTGGGATAGAGCATCTAGTGCCACGTCTCAGCACTCCTCATGCATTGTGGCCTCATTAGATGCCATGGACACTAGCAGAGGGGTGGAGGAGCTGTTGCCTTTGTCTGGAGCTCCCTGAGAGGAGCCCGCAAATAAAATATGCTGCTCGTCCACCAGCATGGAATTGCTTTGAACCTTCCTGCTGACTATTGATGGACGGACAGCTAGCACCTAGTGACTAGGTGCCTCATCCATCTCTCACACTGGTAGCGTGTTGGCTTATAGGTCCGAGCGCAGCCCCAGAAACCTCTAATTGAGTTCTTGGAGCTGTCTCTCCATGAGAATCATCATTCTCTCAATGGAGGAGGCTGTGTGCTAGGAGCTCCAGGTCAATGCACTGCTCATGCTCTACATGGGCTCCTCCAGGACAGAGGCCATGGAATGCCGAACTCCAGGGATCTCTGCCAGATCTTCACGTGCAACCCACTGCACAGTCAGCACCTGCCACTTGATGGACAACTCCAGAGGTTCATCATCTGCCTTGGACTCAGTATGGTCCTGGTCTCCAGCAGTCCTACGACTGCCGGCACCCTGGGCACTCTCTGCCTCCGCCAGATCCTCTTGTGAGTGTGATGTGCCCTCACCACAGTGCACTACAAATTGAGCCAGTGCACCACTACCAACCAACGTGCCTGTATCTGAGTTGGTGCTTGATGCAGAGAGCGGGTGTGATGCAGGTGCATCGGTCAGCTGTTCCTCCTTGGGTGTCATGGAGGTCCTCGGGGTCAGCCTCAGCCTTGTGAAGATGACATTTCTGAAGGTGGAACAGAATAAGTCAGTTGGGAACATCATAACAAAGTGTCTGTGCAAGGAAATGGTTGTTTGCCACAACGGACAACTGAGGCACTGTGATTGGACAAGCAATGGGTACTCTGGATTTGAATTTTTCATTGGACGTCCAGGGCGTCCATCTCAAACCTGGAGAGAATCAGGATGTTGGGCACCCCACCACCCGTTCGTGCACGCTCCAGCGCTTTATAGCTTCTCTTCTCCTGCACAGTCACAAGTGAATTCATTAGAACACCCTTTACCTGCATCACAATTCCAGCCTCGCAACCCACCCCCCAGGAGAGCCAACTTGAGGTGCCTGGCACACTGGCACACTTCAATCTTCCATATACTCAAAGTAAGTAGACACATCTGCCACCCTTGGCAGGCGCAGGGATATGTGCTATTTGGCACTATGCATCCCACCCCTGTGTGCCACGAATAATGGTCACCCTCCAAGACATCTATACTCAGTTCCATACCATGTTGGTACTCATCTTTGTGCAGCGCAGAAGATCATTGAACCGTTTCCAGTTCTGGATCCATGTGCGGCACACAACATCATGCCTGCTCACCTGGGCAGCCACCTCCATCCAGTCCTTCTTCGTCAGGTGGGGTGGCCCCCCTCTTGCCATCCCACGACATGTGTATTTCACACCAGGCACACACTGCCTCCACTAGAGTGTGCAGGCACTCAACTGAAAATCATGCGGCAGAGTGCCCACTGGCATTGCCCACCCACCTACCATGCCCACCAATTGCTGAGGCCATCACTGCTGCCAAATATTTGAGTCCCTTGTGGACAGCTCCTTGAGGCTCCTCCACAACTCCTGGCAGCCTTCAGGGCGCTGCCTGGGCTCTTTTTATACGCCCCTCCAGGTCAACATTTGACCTGGCACCCGCCATGCTCCCACCCCCACCAGCAGCACTGTGCTAATGTCCGGGCGTGTTTCATGCTGGCTGGCTCGAAATTGGCCAGTCAGCAGGAAATCACGTGTCAAATGTGATCCCGGTCGGAAGTGGATATCATGTCCGCTTCTGATCCTGCTGAGTGCACACGCACAATGTGTGCAAAATTCATGCCTGTGTGCGTAGAAATCTTGTGAGTTCTAAGGTATTTGTAAATATGTAAGTGAACCTGTTGTAGCTTCAGAACTAGTTCCATTGCTTTAAAATGATCAGTTATATAAGATATACAGCAAACCAGAGAATACATAATAGGGGAGAGAGAGGTGGGGGTCTTAATGGAGAAGCCAGTGGGGGGAGGAAGAACCCAGGAGGCAGACCTTGGGGGGGGAGGGTGTGTGCCAGAGGTGGAAAGGATGCCGTTGAGTGAGGCAAACCCCCTTCCTGCCTGAGGCCCGAGTAGAGTGGCTTGGTAGGCTTCCCCCTGGCCCACGAACTACTCCTGTCAGCCTCAAAATTGAGGCCAGGTGGGAAACTGACCTTAAATTGTCATTAACTGCCCACTTGGGAGGCAAGGATAGGCATCCTAGGCCTCACCCATCCCACTGTAAGATTGTGAACCAGTTAGGGGGGCAGGAGGGTGGTGTGGAGAGCAGGAGGGTGTTGGGAAGGCCATCGGAGGAATTTTATGGGCACCTCCCACTGACAAGCCTGCCAGCAAGAGATCATAAAATTATGCTCCTGGAGTAGAAACAAGAGCGGGAATTTTAACCCACAATCTTTGATAAATATTTAGAAGTAAACAAGGACATATGCTTCCTAGTCTATGAAAAAGCGTTTGATCGTGTTTATTACCAAAAACTAATAGATGTGCTATTGAAATGTGACGTTGACTGTAAAGATGTGAGATTTATCCAGACCCTGTATTGGCACCAAACAGCAAGCGTCAGACTAGAAGATGAACAATCAGATGTGTTTCAAGTGAAGATAGGAGTATGACAAGGCTGTGTACTGTCACCAAAATAATTCAGTTTGTATACAGAACAACTATTCATTGTCAGATGTACTTCCAGATGTAAATATTGGAGGCAAGAAAATAACAAACTTGCACTTCATGCAGAATCAGGAGGCCCTACAAAATATCGTAGATCAAGTAAAATACAGAATCTTAGAATATGGATTGAGTATGAACACTGCTGCTATCTCAGTAGAGGCCCAGTGGCCTGAATTTTTAAGGCGGCGGGCAGGTTTGGCGGGAGCGGGCGGAGGCGGTCGTGGAGCTGATCGCCACCCGCAATAAGCTCCGCGCCGCCATTTTACTCAGGTGGGCCAATTAAGGCCCACCCAGCGTAATACGTGAGCGGTAGCTCAGTGCTACCTGTGTGGTGGGGGGAGGAGGGAGAGTTGGGGCCAGCGCTCTTTCACACATGAGCGCGAAAGAACCCTTCTATCTCCCTGAGGCACGGAGCTACCTCAGGGAGATTGAATTGATGTTCAAAAACTTAAATAAAATGTTTAAAAATTTATTTAAACATGTCCCCTAATCTGACTGTGTCACATGAGGTGGGATGTGTTTTTATATGATTAAAATTTTAAAAATTTATTTAATGAAAGCTTTAGGAAACCTCATACCACTTGTGGATGAGGTTTCCTAAAAACACAAAAGCCTCTTGGGCTTTTCGCCTGCCCGCCAAACTTAAGGTTGGATGGGCAGCGTTAACAATGACGATAATTGTTTTGTTAATGGCCTTAATAGGCCGTTTACATTTCAGCGGGTGCACAGCAGACTCCGGTGTGCGCCCGCCGAATGAAATATCGCGCGTCGTTGTACACGTCAGTGTGTCAGGCCCACCCCCGCATGCCAACTGAAAATCTTGCCCATTGCATATATCTAGTTCATGGCTCATGTTAATACTTTCGAGGTAATTTTTAGTTCTGAATTAAAGTTGTAAAGGTAAGAAAAATAAAATTCTGGGCTTTAGAGATTGCCAGAATAAGTCAAGAAATGACAGTTCAAAAGGACCTCATATTTGTTTAATAAAGTCAGAAGAGTTAAGACAGCAGGCGGACTTACTTAGCTAAAGAACTGGAGACATGACGTGCAATCCTTGCATAATGCTATTTTCCTGATAGGCTGTAAAACCTATTTACTTCATCAGATCAAAGATTAAATTGTAAGTGAGGGATAATTAACCTAAGGGACAGTTTGAGTGCAGCCCAGAGCAGGCTATGTTGTCATGGAGATGTCTCTTTTAATTGAACCAATTAAACTAAATTAACATAATGAGGGACAAAGTAAAAGGCAGCCCCATAAAGCGATGTTGCAAAAAGAAAATCAAAATCTTAAAGAAAACTTGCAAACATCAAATTAAAATGTGTTTAAAGGGATCGATAAAACACCCCAGTCCCCAGCGAGCGCAGAAAGCTTCAATCGTTCCAGTGGACACCGTGTGCTCCCTCTCCAAGGACACCTGTCCGCGAACATAGCTGTGGAAGAGAGGCAGACAGTCGGTCTGGATGACCCTCTCGATCACCCATTGCCTGGACCTGCTAATGGCCAACTTGGCCGGGCCCAGGAGCAGGTTCAAAAAGTGGTCCTCCTCCCTCCCTACCCGAAGATCAGGGGTGTGGAACTGAAGAGCAAAAAAGACAAAAGTAACAGGTTTTTGAAGTAACTAAAAAGGGGATGCTGCCTACAGCAACTAACATATGCGTGGTCCATGGACTCCACAAGGCCACAAAACACACAGGCATCTTGGGAGTCCATGAACCAACACATCCTACGATTGTATGGGACTGCTGCGTGCAACACCCTCCACCCCAGGTCCCCAATGGCAAGGGGGAGGACTCCCGAGTAGAGAGCCCTCCACTGGGGACCTCCGCCATCAGACGGCAACAGGGCATGTCCAGGCTGCGGGCGAAGGTAAGGAGATGAAGGGTGTGCAGCAGCAGCCAATACAGGAAATCCCTCCGTGCTGAGCTAAAGGGCACAAAGGGCGAATCCTCAAGGCGACTCAGGTTGTGGGGCTCCGGCTCCCGAGGGAGGGTTCAGGGCTGGGGGCACATGTAAATTCTATCTGAGCAGGGGTTCATTCAGATGGGAGTCCACCACAGACCTGAGCCTCCTCGAGACCAAGTATGGCATCGGTGCCAAGCACGACCATTCTAAGGTCATGGATGGCATTGGCCACAAGCTGGATGTCCACCGACGCATGATGCACCAACTCCTGTGGTATCATCCATCTCACTCCTCCAGCACCCAGCACATCCCCAATTCTGGTCACCCAAGCTGCTGCAGCACTCCCCTCTACCAGCTACCTGAAATGGTGCAGCTGCACATTATTGTCATGGAGATGGGTGGAGCTTAGGAAGGTTCTCTAGTTTCAATTTATCTTAGTGTTTGCTGAGATTTTTTAGTTGCAGTTTGGACCTCATGTTGTTTGCAGCTCACTGAGAGAAGCTAGCCAAAATAAATGGCAGTTATATAGGCCTGCACTCCAAGTAGAGTAAAACCTAACTTCATCATTCACCACATTGAATGTGAGTGAGGCTTAATCTCAGTTTGAATTTTGTGAGGGAACAGAAGCTGGAAGATTGCCTAGTTTGAAACTAGTGGAAGATTCTACAGTGATCCCCCACAGGGAGTTGTGCCAATGAAAACAACAAGCAGATTAGCTAGGATGTATTAGAAAAGTATCCAGAACAAGAAACTGAGCATCCACAGTCAAGAAAATTAAAGTTTTACCTTTGAGAATAGCTGGTGCTGAGGAGAATTCTCCAGAGAACTATGACATATTTATGGGAGGTCCCTACAGAAGTAAATACTTTTAAGACTGAGGTGTTTTATCAGAGAATTCTGAGTACATAACATGCATAGTTATAAACTGTATTGTTAAATTAATAGTGGTTGTTTCATTTAATTATTTTATGTACAATGAAATTTGTTTTGTTAAAAAAAAAGCGAACTCTTGTGGTGTAGTTCTAGTGATTAAAACAAGATGTTCATACTTCTCTTTAAATGCTAATGGTCCCTAACAGGATTGAAACAGAGCAGTAGCATTCTTTTGAAGGAAGACAAAATTCAAAATGCCAGTTATTTATTAAAATAATGAAACCATAAGATTCTACGGTTTAAAACATGAGAATTTTTACTATACAAGAGTCAACAAAGCAAATACTAAATACTATCTATCCTATGCTCTAATATCCAGGATTAACATGAGTTAAGCACGAATTAACAAGCAAAACTGTATTCAAATATAAACAATAAATTGCACCTATTTGGCAGATACAACTCAGACAGATCATACAAATTGGCTCAGCTGTTCACTCAGATTTTGGTGATCGCACTCAGTCACAAAGTTCGTTAAACTATGTCTTCCTCCAAAGGAAGTTCAGCCTCTCTCCTTCGAAGAGCTGATTTAATCCCCAGCCAACAGCAGTGCACAACCAACCCGAGTTCCATGGGCACAGTCTTCACCATAAATGTCTCACATCTGCAAAACCTGCTCAGCTTGGTCTGGATAGGCTAGACCCATCAATGTTGTCTTCAAGAAACAGAAACAGCTGCAGAAACTTATTCTCAGCTTCTGAATCTGGACACTGACTTCCTCAGTCTTCTTCAGCTTGCCTATGCTGCACCAATGGACACATCAACTGCTACTGCCCAGATTGGACTGATCTGTGTCCTTTCATATCTTTCAAACATGTTTAGTTTGACAGAAGTTTTGATTTCCAAACCTCAGTTTGTTTTTGTTTCCTTTCCATATTTACCTGTTCTGTTTCCCTTTCTATTCCCTTTTAAGTTCAGTTTTCATTTTAGTTAGGCTCTGCCTCAAAAATTACAAATTAAATTTAAAAACACAGATGCCTGAGTGAGAAGAATGATGGAGATAGACAGAAGTAACATCATGAAGATATAGAATGTGTTAACAACAAGAAAACACAAGCCTGTAACAAGGAAAAAAGTCATAAAATGCTACATTCTATCGACTTTCCTCTATGCCACAGAAACCTGAACAATAAATGAAGACCTGTACAAGAAAATAGAAGCCTTTGAAATATTGTTGCTAAGATGGATGCTTAAAATTCTATACACAGACCATATGACAAATGAAGAGGTGCTTGGAATTGTATGAACAAAAATAAATCTGAAAAGTAACATACAGAAAAGAAAATGTCAGTATTTTGGCCATTTGATCAAAGCTGAAAAACTAGAGATCTATGCTAGAGGGCAAAGTGGAGAGCAGCAGAGAGGGGCTGACCCAGGAGTGATTGGATGATGGACATCACTAAGTGGTTGCAGACGAGCTACAGTGGATGTGTAAGGATAGTGCAAAATTGAGGAGTGTGACATACCAGGACAACAGATCTCCTGGTAGGAGTAACTACAAGCAGAGAGAGAGAGAGAGAGACAATACAAATATAATTTCAACATTCCTTTAGTGAATATTAGTTATTTTACATTGGCAGCACCATGGGCTATACTGAGTTCAATGTTCATTCTGGAAACCTAGAAAACCATATTAATATAACTATGATAAATAATGTGCTTTTGCATTCCCTAAAATCTAACTTCATTTTTTAATACCTAAAAAAGTTCTAACATGTTATCAATTGTTAAAATATATTTAGTCATTTGGTAGTACAGAACTTGAGAATTTCTAAAAAAAAAGAGACATGTCAAAGCTTTTCATCTCGTACTCATCAGGACATTTTGCGAGAATACCAATATAAGGGGAAAACAACAATTTATACTGTATGAGAAGAGAGGGCTAATTGGTTGGCAAGTGGACTCTGATTGGTTGTCATGGAGAATGCACTATTATCTACCTGTGCTGTCAGCCTCACATCCACCTCTCTCTGCCTCAGCATACCTCCAGCTATTCGGCTATGACAGGCACATTACCCAAACACAGTGCTGTACAATTACTCACATTCTGCACTCTCTTGGCACAAAATAAAAGGGAGCAGAGTGGAACTGGCAGGGGACAAGGATGTCTGAATCTCCTGATCCTTTCAAAAGGAGTTGGTTCTCTGCTTCATGGGGCCAGCTGTGACAGGGCCCATGGCATCCAGTATCACTGAGAATATTAAGAATGATGGTATGCTCTTGCTTTATGTCTTTTTTTAACCTTCAGCTCACCCTCATTCTGCAATCTGGCATCATGTACAACCTGCTCACCATGGACCTTTTTATTCCCACCCCACCCCACTAACATCTTTTCCTTCCGAGTTCTTGCTACCTGTCCAGCAACAGCAGCTCCACGAGGAGGAGAGAGAGCAACAGCACAGCACTGATGAAGAGGCCTCATCAGTTGATTTGATACTTGCAGCCACCAGCTCAGACATTGGAACTACACATACCGTAAAGGCTAGTACAGAGTCAGGATCAGCATGTGATGAGTCACTAAGCATGAGCAGGCTACAGTCACGCCAGGGGTAAAGGATGGTTTGATTGCCAGCTCATCAGGGTGCACAGTTACAGATGAGTTCTGTTACTGAGGACTCAGATGAGGACCTCGATGAAGCAACATATAGGAGAGTACTGATATATATGGACACTGAGATGCTGGGTGAATTGGCTGGCCTGCCAGACAGCCTCCTGTCACTGTCAAGGAACATGGAGAAGTCCGTCTCCAACTTAGCAGAGGACATGGCTTAGAGCTTGCCCCCACCATAGCCTCTGCTCCATTTCCCTGTCCCAATGCTACTGTTGCCCCCATGCATGTTGTAACCTTTGTGTGGAGAGATTACCCTAATGCTCTGGACCCCACTGAAGATGTGGCAGCACTCTTTAGCAAATTAGTAACACATCAAAACACCTCCAGAAATGCACCAGTGTATTTCCATGAGCTTTGCAACAGGAAAAGTTTCCCAAAAAAACACCGAGATGGTTCCTCCAATGAGGAGGGTGTTGAAGGGGATGGAGCTGATAAGGGCCAAATCAGGGCTATGAGGTGGCAATCTGATAACTACCAGATTCCAGACAAAGTAAGCTGTGACACATTTCTTTAACTTTTTGTTTTTCCACCCTCTGCTGGCTGGGAGGCCCCATCACCATTTTGTTTATAGACATTATTTTTCTCTAATATTCCTTAATTTTGAGAACTGAATTAAATTGCACTAGTTACCACTAGTAACTAGTTACCACTTTTGGAAGCAATATCAAATCTAAACTGGCCAGAGATGTACTCATGTCACCCTGACACCTGCTCCCAAAGGGGGGCTGACCTGGCAGAGCGTTCTTTCAGGCAGAACCAGTTAGATAGGTCCACATGGAGGAGCAGCGTGAGAACACCATTTGGCCTCTCGAAATCGCTGCTCCATGCAGATTGATGAGGGATGATCGTGTTCCTACCACCTCCACCCCGCCAACCCTGATCACCACTCACACTTCATAAGCCCATATCCCTTGACACCTTTATCATGCTGAGAAGTTTTGAAATAACTTTGGAGCCCACTCACTGAGAGTGCCTTGCTTGTTCTATGGGTTGCTGAGGTGCAACCACTCCAGACCCCCCAACCACAGAGACCCCTTCAAGTCTCAGTCCTAGATGGCCTTGTCATTAGTGCAAGACTGTGATTCGTCATTGTGGACACTCCAGACAAAGTAAACTTCTTTCCTGCATGGACCCTGCAGAGACCTGCTAGGGCTGCTGATGCTTCTCATGAAAAGCCTCAGGGTCCTCGACATGATCCAGCCCACAGGCCCATTCTACTCCCACTCTCCGCATTGACTGAAACCTCGGTCCTTCAATGATGTCCAATACACTTTGGTTGTTAACCCTTTAGGCGAGGTCTACTGTCACCTTTGATAAAGAGATGAACAGGCCACACAAATCCCCATATGAAGTCTGACAAAGGCTTCAGCCAACTGCACACACACCTCTGAAATCCTACACTCAAATTCCCCTTGCAGTCAAGGCTAATGTGTCCATTGCCTTCTTACTTGCTGCCTTCACCTGTATGTCAGCTCAAAATGACAAATCACCAAGGAAGGCCATTCACGATTGAACATGCCCACCATAGCTTCCTCCAGGCATGTAGGGCAGCCTCTGGTTTTCTACTGTTAATAAAATACTGCGGAGCTTCAGTCTCTCAGCCCTGAAATGACATCTACAGTGTTCCTTGCCACTCACAGCAGATTTTACTCCTCTTGAGTATACGTGCCATCCACTACATCTGACATCAGAGCAACAACAGCAGGAGATGCAATTACCTTGATGAACACATTTTCAGAGGTCAGAACATGGTGAGCTGCAAATAATGGCTTGTGTAAGGCAAGGCCAGGCCACACACACAACTGATGGCCAGTGCTTAATTGTCAATTAAAGACACTGGGCAGAATTTTGCCCTTGGTGGGCGTGCAGGCCCCACTGGCTTAGCAGCGGGCGGACAGCTGACCCCCACCACCAAAACGGGGCCTGCCGCCATTTTGAGTGGGCGGGCCAATTAAAGCCCACCCAGCGGCCTTCCTGTGCAGGGGAGGAAGGGAATTCCCAGCTGTCAAAGTGCACTCTGAGACAAAGTACTATCTCAGGGAGATTACCGACAGTGTACAAAAGTTAAAAAAATAGAGAAATAAAAATATTATTAACATGTCTCCCTCATGTGACAATGTCATACGAGGTGGGACATGTTAATAAATATCACATTACATTTATTAAAGTTTTTAAAAAGGAAAATTAAACCTCATCCCGCCGGTGGATGAGGTTTTGTGTTTTTTCAGGAGCCGACTGGGGCTCCTGGCCTGCCCACAAGTCTTAAGGTTGGCCGGGCAGGGCCTTTAATTACTTTAATTACCCTGTCAATGGCCTCAATTGGCCATTGACAGATCGGCAGGTGGACAGCTGATTTCGCTGTCTGCCCGCCTTCCTGAAAATTTAAAGGGACCGGGATCGGTTTCCTCCCGATGTCATCCCGCGTCATTTTCCCATCGGTGAGCAGGCCCTGCCCCCAAATCGCCGACGGGAAAATTCTGGCCACTAGGTGGGGCCCTGAGTCTGAAATGCCAATAGGAGGCCAACCAGCACCAACAGATCAGCAACCCCATAGGGGTCATAGGTGGGAGCTGCTGAAGTAGGTAGAGAAGTTCAAAGCAACTTTATTCCCAGTAACCAGTCACACATGAGGTAAAAAGGCCAAAAATGTTAGGGGCTTCATATATCAGGGGGCATCCTCCCCACCACCCCACAGTAATGGGCACTGCCATGATTGCGACCAATTTTCAAAGTGGAAAATAAAATTGAGCCTCTAGCTCTGATATCTAACCATTCTGCTGCTGAGAGGCTGCCAAGGTTTCACGGATGACCTCCTGATACGAAGGATACCCCATGCGCTGGATTGAAAATCTGGTCAGGGTTGGGAGAGTGCCATTAATTAGGGGGCTTAATTGGTTACCCACCACGTTCAGGCAGGTGGTTTGTATACAGGGCCCGCTGCCTCTACCAAAATCACTTGAGGCTGGATGGCATCGGAAATCTGGCACGTTGCTTGGGGGTGTCAAATTGCGGCCTCACCCAGCTCCAGACATACAAATATTCAGCCCTCTCTCTCTCTCTCTCCCTCTCATATGAATCAGAAGTAGGAGTAGGCCATTCGACCCCTCCAGCCTGCTCCGCCATTCTATAAGACCTGGCTGATCTGATTGTGACCTCAACTCTGCATTCTGCCTATCCCCAATAACCTTTGACTCCATTGTTAGTCAAAAATCCATCTACTTCTACCTTAAAAATAGTCAATGGCCCTGTCTCCACCACTCTTTGGGGTAGAGAGTTCCACAGACTATGACCCTCTGAGAAAAGACATCGCCTTCTTATATGGGAAACCCCTCATTTTTAGACTGTGTCCCCTAATTCTAGTATCTCCCATAAGGGGAAACATCCTTTCAGCATCCACCCTATCACGTCCCCTTGGGATCTTATATGTTTCAATAAGATCACCTCTCATTCTTGTAAACTCCAGTGGAAACAGGCCTAATCTGTCCAACCTTTTCTCATAAGGTAACTCAGCCCATCCCAGGAATCCTCTCAAATTCCTTTGCACTCTCACACATGTTCCCTCTGCTTAATCTCACCCCTACACTGCTCTCTCTTCATTTACAATGGTGCACAATATCAAAACCACTCTGCTGAAATTAGGAGCGGGATGGGTCGAGACCCGGGGGTGGTGGGGGAACAACCTTGCACTATGTGGGGAACAACGGTGAATTGGCCAATTAATGACCAGAGGACGGGCTTAGTGTCCAATTATCGAATGCGGACAGGTTCTTGTAGCTAGAAAGCCAATAGGTAACTCTCCAGTAATAAGAAGCAGTAACTTGCAGTTCTGATGAGGCTTGTTAACTTATAAATTTAGAAGTGTCTTAAGCAGGTGGGCCACCATTGTGGAGAGGAAACCCCTCTACGTGGTGACCTGTGGACTCAGCTATTGCCAGGCCAGTGATGAGGGCCCGAAAATAAGCCGCTGGGAGGCTGCCACCAGGCAGCAATTGGCTTAGCCCCAACGAAAATTCCAGTCAGCCTCTGACAATAGGCTTTAAGTGGCCTTTAAAGGTTCTTAATTGGCTACCCTCCACTTGCAGCTGGGTAGCACAGCACTCACCCAATCCTGCCTCCAGGAAAATGCTTTGGGGCGGGATGCTGCTGACTCATGGGCACACCAGCCAGCAGCACAGGTTTTCACACTCACCCCCATCGGGGCCTAAAAGTCCTGTCCTAGGATTCCATAGAAACCACTGGGTAACTTTACTGATGGGAGTAGAGTAGAGCAAGTTTCCAAAAACTTTGCTTTTAGCATCGATGAAGCTGGCTGGAGAAACTTGTCTGCTTTTCACTCTCAGGAGAGGGAGATGTTGTTTATTTTCCCTCACTTCACTGTAACTTGTTGCCATCTCCATTAAATTGGGATCTGCAGTCAATTAGTCATCAGCAGTGATGGCACAGAGGACAGTTAAATAAGGGGGTCTTTGGGTTTGATGGCAGCATTTGATTGGATTTAAACTTTTGGTAAGTGGAGCTGCTGCTTACTTTGTTAAGATAATTTAAAATTAAAAGAAAGATTCACAATTAAGAATATTACCAATAAGGCCAATACTGACCATTCATTACAGGAGTAGTGGAGGCACGACAGAAATATGCTGGAATATCCAGTGGTAAATATGTTCAGTCTTTTAACAAAAAAGTTTTGTTTGTTATTACCTGCGATTTTCTCCTCCTTTATAATGCCCTTTCCCCTACCATTCAAGCTGCTAATTTGGATTTATGTATTAGTTTGTTGGGAGGAATTCAAATCATTTTATGTTTGAAAACAATGATTTTACTGAGAAAATCTTGACTTATTTTCTCCAAATTCACAGGCTGACTGATCCAGTTGCTTTGCAAAATTGATGATTTTTAATAGATTAAACTGGTGCGTGTGTCATCTTAGATTTAGGTGATACTGGCCGGAGATGTCTGTTCTGTATCCACCGAAAAGCAAACTGCTGAATCTGCTACACTTTCACAAACTTTTACCCAGTGAAAGAACAGGAGAACGTCCTGAGCATCTCAATGGATGGTGGACTCACAATTGAGCTCCAATAAAAGCATTTGGCTGAGTTTTCAGTCCAAATACACAGAGTTCTTTAAATTGTTAGCCAGGGCTGTCACCATTGTGATTACCATTTGCTACCATTTATCTGTGTGAAAGTCAATTTTCATCACTCAGTGGAATGAAATCAGAGTATCATCAGCATCTTTGTGTAGAAAACAACTCCAAATATTATATACCTATGTTCGGACAAACAACCTTATCTGTCACATTAATAGTGACAAATGCTATTAAGGTAATGTTTAAGTTGTATATGCATTTTATAATCTATAGATTTTGTACAATACCTTGGCAGTAAAGTTCAAATAGCTCAAATATGAAATCTGTATGCTGGAACCAGTACACAGGCAGCTGGTTTATTTGGAAGAGGATACGCAATAAGTTTCTAAATCTTTGTGCTCCAAATCCATGATAGTGGAAATAATGGCCTTGATATTCATCCTCGAGGAAGGCATCAGGAGTTGGGAAAATTCCCGGATCGCCCCCACCCTCCTCTCAAGAAAGTGCCTGCAAAAGCAGGATCTTCATGGCCGGGAGGCAATGACCCAGGAAGAAGTTTGGAGGCAGTCATAGGGGCTGCCGGCTGCCAAGGCGGGCTGTTTAAAAGACCCGCCTCGGTGCTGTGGGACTTTATCCCAGTTAAAATAAAAAGACATAGACCCTCCCACCCTCACTCCTTACATCCCCTTCGCCCTCCATACACTGCCCATGCCCCATCCTTGCCACCTCATGTCCCCCACACACCCTTTATGGCCCCTCATGCCCCCTATGTCAATATCTGCCCTTCCACCCAGCCCCATGGCCCTACACGCAAAGCTTTTCCCTTCCACCCACTCCGTATGGCCTACCCGTGCCATGCTATGGCATGTCCATGCCCATTGACCCATATACACTGTCTAGAACCAATGAACCTTATAGTGACAGTCAGATGTGTAAAAAAAAAACTTTGAAAAAGATTAATCCATTCATAAGTTTCTCCTATGTTGAAAAAAAATTAATTTACTATAAGCTAATAAAAGTGTCAAGCATCCAGGCCCTGAAAAGTATCGATAACAAAAAACACAAACCCTTAATACCACTCAACGTTGCGTAAATAAACATTGCAAAATTGACAGCAGAGACCAGAGAGCCTGGGCTGTCAAACAAACAATGTTTCTCTGGGGCGCAACTTTTTCAACAAGCTTAATGATTCTATGGGCATAGGGGCCATAGGAGATGAGTAGAAAGGCAGAGCTTGGCACAGGGGGCATCAAGGGCCATGAGAGTGGGTGGGTGGAAGGGCAGAGCTTGACCTAGGGGGCATGAGGAGGGCCTTTTAAACTCACCTTTTAAAAGGTCCCCTCATTACTGACTAACATTCATGACTCCTCTGAGGGGCCATAAACCACAACTCTTTAAAAACCCTGGCCCAACTCCATGAAAATTGCGGAGGAGTAGGACATGCCTTTCTCCGCAATGGAGCCAGCCAGGTCAGGAATGCCAGAGGTGAGCTTTTGAAAGGAACCAGCCTGCACCCTTTAAAGGCACTCCTGAAAATCAGGGAGCCTGGGAGTAGGATTGGGAATTCCAGAATTGGAACCTGCCCGCCATTTTTAAAGGGCTCCCGAGTCATCCCAACTCAGTGAAAATCCGGGCCAGTGTTTCAGTTTGGACTCATGCTTGTGGATAAAATGGTAGTAATTTTAATTTATGGCTAAACTAAAACTCGTAAGCAAACAGAGATAAAGATTCTGGGTAAGACCTAAGGTTGGCTTTGTCAGAATGCCAAGTCAAATAGAGTTGGTCAAAAGAAGAAATTAGCAATTCATTAAATCTGCAGGCTGAAACCAGACTAGTAACAGTAAAACCTATGCTCTGATTTTAAATAGTCAGTACTTTAATTTGAGGAGGAGCATATGAAGATCCATATGAAGGTGTAACTGGGCATGATTTTGAAATAAGTTGCATAAAATGAGACACAAAGGAGTGATCTCCTAACTACCTAAATACAAGCAACTGCAAATGTAGAGCTACATTGAACTAAGTTTTAAAATATTGTCCAATAAATGTTGGAGATTCTACAGAAAATGAGTACACTACAAACCAGAAACTTCCACAGGCTCAATAGAATTAGTTGCTCCTGTCAACAAATCTCATGTGTCTTTGCATTGCAGAGTTGCCCACGCTGCCTCATTTCTTATATGATAGTGTAACCTGGGGCATAATGATAGTATCCCATTGTGATCTGATATTCATGTCTCTAGCATGAGCCTGTTCAATAATTGAAACCAGTGAGCCACTGGCGTCTTGCACTGATTGGCACCAGTGACTGCTCAGCAACAATTGAGCAGGTTAGCTTAATTTCTTAGGTTTACCGTGCTGTGGTATTAATGTGGAAGGCAGATTGTAGCTATTCCATCATTACCACTCCCTTTAGCTTTGCTTCATGAGACCTTTTGTCATTTAATCTCTCCTGCCCTCCATCCTATCACTGACCTTCATTTTTGTTCTTCCCACCTACTGCACCCCCACTTTTACTTGCTCAAAACCTATTACATTTTTAACTTTTCCCAGTTCTGATGAAAGGTCACTAACCTGAAACATAGGGCAGAATTTAATGGGTGGCAAGGGATCCCGCCCCGCCACCCAAACAGTCAACGGGGGATGCATCCCCCCAGAGCAGTGGCTACTGCTGGAACTACATGCAATTCCCAGGGTCTAAGTCTCAGAGTCCTGGGCTGGGTAAGTGCAGGGGGTCTTATGTTGGGGAGGGGAGATGAGGCCTGGAGGAGGTGGGAAGAAGGAGATGGTGGGTCTTAATGGAGAGACTGGGGTGGAGAGGGAGCACCTGGGAAGGCAGCAGACGTTGGGGGTGGGGGAATTGCCTGATGCAGAAAGGGAGCCCTTAAAGTAAGCCCCCCAACCGCACCCCCCCCCACAACAACTTTCCTCCCAAGACCCAAGCAGGGTATCCTGCTGGGCTCCCTCCCCACCCGTGACTTCCTCTCATCTACCTCAAAATTGAGGCCGGGCAGGAAGTGGCCCTTAAGTGGCCATTTATTACTGGAGGCGAGGCAGGCCCAAGGCCTCAACCAGTCCCCATAAAATTGGGGAGAGTTCAGAAGTGGGCAGGAGGGCTGCAGGAAGACTACCCAACCAGTTTAATGTCTCCCTCACTTGCAAACCTGCCAACAGGGGAACTCGCTCTCCACAGGTGCCGCCAGACCAGCTACACACTTACAGCATTTTCTGCTTTTAGAATCCCTTATCAAATTGAAGATGATCATTCAAACATAACCAAATTGAGCATTAACAGTCCACTCGCAGCTCCAATTGGTGGTACCTATAGCTGGTGGTGTTTTGTTGTGTGCAACATACCCAAGCAGGCAAATCATTTAAAACAAAAACAGAATTACCTGGAAAAACTCAGCAGGTCTGGCAGCATCGGTGGAGAAAAGAGCTGACGTTTCGGGTCCACATGACCCTTCAACAGAACTGAAGTATAGTTAGGAGAGGGGTGAAATATAAGCTGGTTTAAGGTGGGGGGCGGGGGGAGAGAGAAGTTGAGGGTGGGGTGGTTGTAGGGACAAGCAAGCAGTGATAGGAGCAGATAATCAAAAGATGTCACAGACAAAAGGATCAAAGAGGTGTTGAAGGTGGTGATATTATCTAAGAAAAGTGCTAATTAAGAATGGATGGCAGGATACTCAAGGTACAGCTCTAGTGGGGGTGGGGTGGAAAGACTAACAAGGTATTAGTTGTAGATTTAAAAATAATGGAAATAGGTGGGAAAAGAAGAATCTATATAAATTATTGAAAAAAAAAGGGAGGGGGAAGAAACGGGGTGGGGATGGGGGGAGGGGGAGTTTAAGATCTAAAGTTGTTGAATTCAATATTCAGCCCGGAAGGCTGTAAAGTGCCTAGTCGGAAGATGAGGTGCTGTTCCTCCAGTTTGCGTTGGGCTTCACTGGAACAATGCAGCAAGCCAAGGACAGACATGTGGGCAAGAGAGCAGGGTGGAGTGTTAAAATGACAAGCGACAGGGAGGTTTGGGTCTTTCTTGCGGACAGACCGTAGGTGTTCTGTAAAGCGGTCGCCCAGTTTGCGTTGGGCTTCACTGGAACAATGCAGCAAGCCAAGGACAAACATGTGGGCAAGAGAGCAGGGTGGAGTGTTAAAATGGCAAGCGACAGGGAGGTTTGGGTCTTTCTTGCGGACAGACCGCAGGTGTTCTGCAAAGCGGTCGCCCAGTTTGCGTTTGGTCTCTCCAATGTAGAGGAGACCGCATTGAAAGCAACGAATGCAGTAGACTAAGTTAGGGGAAATGCAAGTGAAATGCTACTTCACTTGAAAGGAGTGTTTGGGCCCTTGGACGGTGAGGAGAGAGGAAGTGAAGGGGCAGGTGTTGCATCTTCTGCGTGGGCATGGGGAGGTGCCATAGGTGGGGGTTGAGGAGTAGGGGGTGATGGAGGAGTGGACCAGGGTGTCCCGGAGGGAACGATCCCTACGGAATGCCGCCAGTGGGGTGAAGGGAAGATGTGTTTGGTGGTGGCATCATGCTGGAGTTGGCGGAAATGGCGGAGGATGATCCTTTGAATGCGGAGGCTGGTGGGGTGATAAGTGAGGACAAGGGGGACCCTATCATGTTTCTGGGAGGGAGGAGAAGGCGTGAGGGCGGATGCGCGGGATATGGGCCGGACATGGTTGAGGGCCCTGTCAATGACCGTGGGTGGAAAACCTCGGTTAAGGAAGAAGGAGGACATGTCAGAGGAGCTGTTTTTGAAGGTAGCGTCATCAGGACAGATGCAACGGAGGCGAGGGAACTTAGAGAATGGGATGGAGTCCTTACAGGAAGCGGGGTGTGAGGAGCTGTAGTCGAGGTCGCTGTGGGAGTCGGTAGGCTTGTAATGGATATTGGTGGACAGTCTATCATCAGAAATTGAGACAGAGAGGTCAAGGAAGGGAAGAGAAGTGTCAGAGATGGACCATGTGAAAATGATGGAGGGGTGGAGATTGGAAGCAAAATTAATAAATTTTTCCAGGTCCCGACGAGAGCATGAAGCAGCACCGAAGTAATCATCGATGTACCGGAGAAACAGTTGTGGGAGGGGGCCGGAGTAGGGCTGGAACAAGGAATGTTCCACATACCCCATAAAGAGACAGGCATAGCTGGGGCCCATGCGGGTACCCATAGCCACATCTTTTATTTGGAGGAAGTGAGAGGAGTTAAAGGAGAAATTGTTCAGTGTGAGAACAAGTTCAGCCAGACGGAGGAGAGTAGTGGTGGATGGGGATTGTTCGGGCCTCTATTCAAGGAAGAAGCTAAGGGATCTCAGACCATCCTGGTGGGGGTTGGAGGTGTAGAGGGATTGGACATCCATGGTGAAGAGGAAGCGGTTGGAGCCAGGGAACTGGAAATTGTTGATGTGACGTAAGGTGTCAGAGGAATCACGGATGTAGGTGGGAAGGGACTGGACAAGGGGAGAGAGAAGGGAGTCAAGATAACGAGAAATGAGTTCCGTGGGGCAGGAACAGGCTGACACGATCGGTCTGCCAGGACAGTTCTGTTGGGATTTTGGGTAGGAGGTAGAAGCGGGCCGTCCGAGGTTGCGCGACTATCAGGTTGGAAGCTGTGGGAGGAAGATCTCCAGAGGAGATGAGGTCAGTGACAGTCCTGGAAACAATGGCTCGATGTTCTGTGGTGGGGTCATGGTCCAGGGAGAGGTAGGAGGAAGTGTCTGCGAGTTGACAAATCATTTATCTTGTCATCCTCATTCAATGTCTCGACATCTTCTATCTCCCAGCAGCCACTACCTTTTGAAAAGTCTACTCTGAAAAGCCATAGCCTACAAATCACTGAAGGGATTAATAATAAAGAAATAAGGCTCAGACAAACAATGAGACCAAAAAAAAAATCTAGATTTGCCAATGGTTCCCAAATACTCAACTTATTTAGGCTATGAATACCTGAGCCATCCAATCCAGTTGGTCTCAAGTTTGATCTCCAGTCTCTGCTCAGCTACCTGATCTCAGACAGGAAGAAGGTAGCAACTATATAAATGTATTCAATGTCCTTGAGGCACAAGCATCGATACGGTTCATTGCTTCACACCCATAAAATCAGGCATGCAAAGCAATCACCCTGCCAATTTCCTGATGAACCAAGAGCCTTAACCAATTTCTTCCTGGTTGTGACACAAACAATGATCATTTAAAGAGAAAGTAATGTTTGATCATTCCACTTCCTAAAAATGAGTTTTGACCCTAAAACTACCTGTTCTCCTGAGAGAATCTTAAACTTGCTCAGCCAAGTGATGAATCTCTGAACATTTCGGATATCTCAGAGCCACCATTGCTATTCTTGAAACTTTGGTCACAGCAAACAAAATGCAATGTAAAAGTGCTGGAGCAGGTGCTGAGCATGGTGCTAAGGGCAACACAAGGAAACAAGCCAGTTGCAATATTCAACAAAAGAAAATGGAAAGGATAAGAAGACAAATTAATTTTTTTTTGGTTCTCATTCTGTAGGAGTTGGCTGCTAATTGTGGCTTACTTCGACTGTGGCCCATCACCTTAGCTATTCTTCATGTGCAAACCTAGGCAGCAAATTTTAGCAGCTTATCCAACATGGTGTTCATCACATAATCCCATTCTCACCCGATACCCGCTTATGTACACTTCCAGTTGCGTGCGCTGGGTAGCTATAAGGAACAGAAAACATGGCCAATTTCAACAAAGCACTGGCACTACCTGTGCTATCCTTTGGTAACTTGATTATTTGGGGGAACATGGGAAAGGGGAGGATATCAGGTGTCACTGATACTAAGGCAGTTTGCACTTTGCACTTTTAAAGAAAGTTTGCACTTTGGCTGCATGCAACTTAAAACGGTTTCCAATACTGAAAACGGTAGGAAGAGTTGATGCTGGCTGGATTTCCACCCTCCCCCACCCCCAATCCCCGCCTCAGATTTTTAGCTGCTACTTTGGTGATTCTGGTTGAAGTGACCAGCAGGAGGACACATACTTCCCAACAGAGAGCAGTAGCATCTCTGGACAAGTAGCCTGGCACCAGTGGGGAGAGGTAGCCTGAAAAGGTAAATGAAGTACTTCACAGTACAACTGGATTCACTTAAACTTTAAGCGTTTTAATGATGTTCACATCAAGGGCCTGGTTGCAATGCAGGAAGAGATTTAATGATCTGACCACATTTGCTAAAGGGAGACTCATAATTCTTATCTTTGTTACTCTCTGCTGAGCTCTGCACCACTTACAACCACTTTCCCTTCTCCACCCACCCCCCTCCCCGTGAAAGCAGCACATTATGACCTCAACTAACACACTATTAGAAGAAGGGGCTTGATCAGGATACATGACTCACCAGTTGCACTGCAAAAAAAATTAAACGACATCAGAGAATTATACATTCCAAAAAAAAACCATATATGCACGGCTGGTTAAAATTCACGAATATACCAAAAGATTTTTAAATAATCCAAGATGACAGCATTCAAAAAATGGTACCTTCAGCACAGCTGAAAAAAAAGCCCCGCTTCAGATCAGCATTATCGTAAAACTAACCAAGGCGTTAATGTGTTTCCTTTGCAGAATACAAATTTTCAGGTATTAGACTGACAACACTTACACCTTCAGCCCTCCAGATGGTGCCATTTCTCAGCATTACCAAAAAAAAATGAGCAACACCTCGGGAGAGCGAATATCATTCAATCTTCCCGTGATTTGGAGTTTGCGCTGAAGAGCATTAAAACCTGTATGATTCATATTTAAAATGAAAAAGAATCTCGACCTTGTTTTAACTCAATCAAGTGGAGATTAGCATGCATATTATGTTTATATAGAAATGAGAATATACCCTGTTGCTCAGGAAATGTGTTTTATTGCACAGCGCTAGAACGCAAGTTTAACAAACGCTTCAAAAACTTGTAACATGATCCCCATCCTACTTGCCGTACAAAATAGCTGACAATGCCTGCGCTATCGTGGAAAGCAATCACACATCCTTCAAACGTGACAAAACGCACTTTTATCTCAAACCTACATATAGAGGCGAGCCAGAACGAGCTTTGTTTCGCCTGCGTAGATTTTCCATTACTTTAGTTACTCAATAATTACCAGCACTAGAACTTTTTATTACATGCTAATGACTCAGAACTTATGAATGGTAAAATTAATAGAATTTGTCAACAGGAAGAGACCAATTTATATTTGTATGATGACATTTGTTCCTGTGTGAATGACGTTGAAATGTTTAATGTTTAAGTGAATTCATTTGTGCAGTGAAAAACTCAGCAGTGCGGAGTCCTCCCTATTTTGAAAATGTTTCACCTACACCAATCACAAGACCCTTGTGGGCTAGGGTGGCAAATTGGCTTCATGTCCCACTCCTGGAAATCAAGAACTGTGATTGTACTCAAAAGAGTTGCAATCTGTGACTGTTGATAACTTGAAAGAGTATCATTCATTCAGAGAGGCTTTACAATCTCCCTCATTGCTGAAGATAAGAAAGGACTTGTATTTATACAACCTCTTTCTCAGGAATTCCCAAAGCACTTTACAGCCAATACTTTTGAAGTGCAGTCACATTTTAATATAGGAAATATGGCAGCCAATTTGCAAGCTCCTATAAACAGCCATCTGATAAATCTGTTTTCGTGATGTTAATTGAGGAATAAATATTGGCCAAGATACCAAAGAGAATTCACTTGCTCTTCTTCAAAATAATGCCATGGGATCTTTTGCAACCGTCTGATCTGGCAGAAGGAGCCTTAGTTTAACAATGCATCTGAAGGGTGGCAGTTTAGCACTCCCTCAGTACAGCACTCAAGTGTCAACCTAGCTTCTTTTGCTCAAGCTCCTGGAATGGGGCCCACAACTTCCTGATTCATTTTGAGAGGGCTAACCACTGAACCAAGACTGACCCGCTAATTGTTTCTTAAATTGATGTATCTAATTGTTCCTTAAATGATTGTAGAGCTTTTGCCTCCACCTGCTATATAGAAGTCAATTCAATTCAATTAGTTACCTATTTTGAGAAGAATCATAAAATGGAGGCCATTTAGTCCATCATACCTCTGCTGGTTGTTCGAAAGAACTATTAATTTGGCCCGCAGCCCAGAATTTCTGGATCAACTCCAAAATTACCTTCCACTAGTTTTAGCAAGTCATTTTGTCCTTTGCCCTCTGATTAATTTAAAGTAGTATTACAGATTAACCATATCTTTACTGTATACTATCTAGAACACCTCTACATGTTCATCTCATGGACATATCATTGCCCAGGTGAAAAGTCCAAGTTTCTCCAGTCTTTCCTTATAACTTGATCAACTGGCTGTAGTTGATTGCAAGTGTGAGCAAATCTGTGCTATAGTTTCAGGTTAATTTCCACAAAATTTGTAGTTACATGTTGATCACAGGCACAAAGCAAAATGAGGTAGAGCTTCCACCAGGTATTCAGCTGAAATTGGCTAAACCAGCAGAAAAGATTGAGGGATTCGAGCACAAATTTATATCTGGGCCAAATCAAATTTTCATGATATTTTGCCCTGATTAGACAAAAACATTACACAAAAGTGGCTCTGGCTCCTAGATCGAATTCATCAGCATGGCAGATTTCCAGTACCTGCATCTTTTTGCAGCCCTTCAAGGGAGCTGTTGCAATGGGGCTCGTTTTTGTGGGGGGCAAGGGCAGCAAGTCAGCACCTTTACAAGGTTTTAAATATTAAAATGTTTAATTTATTTTAAAAAACTAGTATATACCAATGAAACGTGTAAATGTTATTTTTAAAATCATTTTCAGTGATTTAAAATCAGGTTTTTCACAGGTGGCGGACTTGACCCTTGTATTAAAAAAGTGCTTATTTTTTATCATAAACCCATCTTCAGCTGTTTTAATAAAACTCTACCAGGTTAACACTCTTAAATATGCCAAGAAATATTTTTAATGCAAGGGAAAAGAATAATTACATACTAAAACGCTGCCCGATTACACTGATGGAAGATTTTAAATTTGTGATTATGCAAATGAGTCCCAGTTGAGTGGAAACTTGAGCAATAAGCTTACTTTGGAAAATCAGCACAACTTTGCACGCAATTTGTGCCCAGATTGCTGATTGTGCCCAGGAGCAAATTCTACCCCTGGCCCCTTCCCACAGTTACCAGTTTTATTGTCACTCTTTAATTCATTTCATCGACTGAATTTTCACAATGCAGTGAGAAACAGGAGCTGGATATGTTTTTGGGTCAGAAACCTGCCTCCAGTGGGAAACTGATCAACTTTCAGATTTTTACATGGGGAAGCCCTTAATTGACATTGGGAGAGGTTTCCTGTCCACTTAGAGCCAGTGGGGAAGAATGGAGGTGGGTCAGATGAAGCGTGGGACACATTTAGACACCCCACAGCAGCCATCACTGAGCCTGAGGGTTGGCCTGAGGGAGAGATCTGCTGTTTGTGCCAAAGCCTTCCTCTGCACTAGAAGGAAGCAAAATGTCACAGGAAAGCCTGAGGCCTGGCACCTGCAGCATGGCATAGCCTCACTTCATCTATGCCAACCTGGATCTAATGTTCGAGGTCTTGAGAGAGTGAAGGGGGGCCCTCTTCCTGAAGGGTGGCAGGAGGAAGCCCACTCATCATTCAGGGGGGCAGCTCTCTGTTCAGCATCATCACCATCTTCCTCCAATTCCTCCCCCCATTTACTTTTTGGTTCTTCCCAATGATCTGTCTCCTTCCAGTGCTGGGCACTGAGTCACCACTCTGTCAGCCACCTGCGCAACATCAAGGGCACCCCTTTATCAAGTGTCCAGACCCCTTTACCCTGCTGATCTTTGTATGGGGCCAGGGTGATGTCCTGAAGTGTGCCCCACCCTCTACCTAATTGGTCAGTTTCTGAATGTGTGGATAAACCTGTCCAGATCCTTTAAAAATTTGAACTTGACCTCATAACAAGCTCTTAATGAGTTTTTTTAACAGTGCTAGTTGGACTCAAGTTGGAGAAAAATAGGGTCCCTGTCCTGCCCTCCTCTCGCCCTGGTGATTGTTGCTGGCACCAGGATCAGTGCCTTGAAATTGACACTAATACTTTTGGGACCCCCACCTACATTCCAGGCTTCAGGGGTGGGCCAAAAATTCAGCCTTATGTGTTTGTCTTTCCCCCATCTTTCTATATGGCTTCCACATTTTATCTCACTGTATATGTACCACATTATGTGTCTTGGACGTTTTCACTCTGTCTCTTTTTGATAGTAAGCACATTGCTATCCTTTCTTTACCATTTTTCGCAAATGTATCTTTTGCTCCTAAAAGCGACAAAAGGTAACGAGATGAATAGAAAAATGTACCTACCCAAAGATTGGGGCTAGGTAAGTAATAAAATATACAGGAATATATATATATATATATATATATAAAACTAACACATGGGACTCAGGGAATGAAAGAGGCTCATATTTAAAGGTATCAATACAACTAGACCTGCAGTCTGTACACCAGACTTCATAACCTTCATGTTGCTAGGGTAGACACTAGCTTTGAGTCCCAACCCTAATCCACAGAAAATAATGTGAAAAGCTGAAGTAGAGAAGGAGCAGGAGCAAAGTAGAACCTGCTGGGTGATCAAAGGCAGACAGGAAGGTGGAGAAAAAAGATGGAAGGGAAATGGGTGACAAGAAAGGAACCTTTAGTGAAGCTGGCCTGTTGGGGGCCAGGCTAACATTCCCAGCATCTGACTGCGATAGCACATATTCTAAGATAACATAAAAGGATGAATTTTACAGCTCCCCCATCAGCGTATTTCAAGGGTGGGGGTGGGGGAGGGGGGTGGTCACGTCAAATAGAGCAGGTGGTCAGCCCACCGCCTTCCCACCCACCCCTGGCTTCATATTATGGGGGGCATGTAAGGTGTCAGGCAGCCCACGCACAAACCTATTGAGGCCCTTAACAAAATTAATGGCCACTTAAGCACCTTACTCCACCTCCACTGCTATAATACATGCAGCTGGAGAGGGTGGAAGTAAGGCGACTAGTCCCGCAGGTTTCACTGCACAGGCTAAAGACAGGAAGGAAGGGGGATACTGCATTTGGGAGGTGCCCTGTGCCCATCAACAGCACATCCCCAAGATGCTACCTCCCTTTTGTGTCTCCTCCCACCCCTTGCTTCCTCCCAGCCTCTAAAACCTCTGATCTCCCTCCCAACCCTTACTGGGATCTCCAATCCCTGCCCAACTAAAATGTCTGGACTTACCTTCCTGGACACTGTGTGTAGTCCCAGCAGTGGCCACTACTTGCTTCTGGTGCTGCTGGGACTACAGAGCTGACTGCCAATCTGATTGGCCGTCAGGGACAGGAAGTCCCACTCTCTCCTCATTAAGGCCGCACCATCCCACCCCCACACTCCAACTTATTATCGCTGTGTGACAGCCAGACTTAAAGTCGGCAAGCTGCTGGGGGCCGGGGGGGGGGGGGGGGGGGGGTGGTGGTGGGGGCGGGGGGGGGTTGGTGATGGGGGGGGCGGCGTGGTTTTGGTGAAGGGGTGAGCAAGGAATATGTCCACCGGTAAAATTCACCCCAAAGGCTCAATGAATGTCAGTGCTTAGTGCTGACTCTGCTTCTTACTTGCCTGAACCAGGAACAGCCTATTCCAAGTCAATGGATTTGTTGTTTCTGAACTTGAGAGATCTTGTGCACTCACTTGGTGAGCAAGGTTGAGAGTGGGGGAGTGTTTGTTAGCCCTATAGGTAGTAAGATGAGTCTAGAAGCAATTGTACTTGTTGGATCAGTGAGGGTGCATTGGAGAGTGGTTTAAGGAGTTAATTGGTAGTGAATGTAAAAAAATGGGAAGTAATCTTTGTTCTCCAGGATGATTCTAGAGCGGTAGAAAGTTTTTAGGTAGAGGAGAGGGAGGCCTGGGGAAGCATGAAGTGCTTCAGCCTGATCTGAAGGCAGCAGTAGCTTGCGTCCCTCACAGCCTTAAACCTGGGGAGCATGGCTTGCAGGTGAAGAACTTTGAAAGACAGATTTGAAGTCACTCAGCAGGAGTATTTTGCTGTGATCGACATTTGAGGAAGAGTGCCGGAATGAAAAGTGGTGAGAAGGAAAATGCTTGGAGCTGAAGACAGTGATAAGCAATTAGGCTACCCCTAAAACCACTCCCAAGGAGGGAAAAAGCAGAGCAATGCAGTGGCTGAAATCTGGCTAAGGTTTGCTAGGGTGCAGAGAGTGGGTGAAGTGGTTTAAATGGTCTTGTGGAAGAAATGGAAACCAGAACCAAAATGCTTTATCTAATAATTTGATTGGTTTATGGAATCAAGCAACAGTTGAGATCAATCATCAATTACAAATGTTACAAATCAGCATACTATTACCAACACAAATGATGAAGTTACAAGGATTAAAACAAAAACAAAATACTGCAGATGCTGGAAACCTGAAATAAAAACAAAAAAAATGCCCTTTGCAAACAGAAAGAACATGTGCATGCATTGCAAGTTTTCAACTAAACAAAAACTTGGAGGACAGCCATTCCCTGGTTCAGTCCCCAAGGCAATGCTTTGATCAGAGTCGACCTGCCTGGTTTGAATTTAAACAAAAGCTTGGCAGTTAACCGTTCCTTGGTGCATTCTCCATGGCAATGTCTCTACCAATGAGGGTCCACTTGCAAACCAATCAGCATCCTCTTCTCATGTAGTATAAATTGCTGTCCCTTTGAAATTTGGTATTCTTGCGAATCTGTCCTGATGAATGCAAGACAAAAAGCTTTAACAGGTTGTCTCTTTTTTTCAGCAATACTCAAGTTCTGTAGTGACTATAAAACAAACAATGCTGGAAATACTCAACAGATCTGACAGTATCTGTGGAAAGAAAAACAGAGCCAGTGCTTCAGGTCAATGACGTTTCCTAACCCAAGAAAGATAATTGACCTGAAAAGTTAACTGTGTTTCCCTCTGACCTACTCTATTTCCAGCATTTTCTGACATCACACCCACAGCTATTGGGATGCTCACTTTATATGAAAAAGGACTTGAATTTCTGTAACATCTTTCACGACCTCAGAACTTCCCAAAGAATGTTACAACAAATGAAGTATTGTTGAAGCAACTGTTGTAAATCAGAAAATACGACAGTCAATTTGTGCACGGTCATCGCCCAGATTGTCAGGTAATTTGCTTTTTCAGTAATGTTGGTTAAGGGATAAATATTTATCCCAGGTCACCTTGCCTTTTGAAATAGAGCCAAATGATCATTTATGTCTGGGCCTCAGTTTAACACCTCATCAGAAAGATGGTACCCCCAACAGCACAGCACATCCTGATCAGTACTACACTGGAGTGTCAGCTTGGACTATTGGCCCAAGTCCCTAGAGCAGGTTTTAAACCCGTGACCGTCTGACTCAGAGGCGAAAACTCCAAGAAGTCAGGCTGCCAAGTTGTTTTCTAACGTTTAAACAGATTAAGGAAACAGAGACTGAGGACCCACATCAACTATGTTTAGCATAGAGAAAATTATGAAAATTGAATGTGATGATTCTGTAGACACATGGCAGGAAGGATTATGAACAGTAGACCAATGTTGCTTTTTGAATGTATTTTGATTATTTTAAAGGGTCTTACTGCAGCATGAGTCATGTAGTATCATAACACTGCAGTTTGAGTCACATGCTGCAATAGCACTGCAGTTGAATTCATGAGATGCAGTTTGCACGTATCTCCTACCAACACATAGCATAAAATCCAAAGATACTAATTTGGTAAGTGGTAAGATTGCTACTTGTATGTTATATAATAAAACATATAGCTGTGTGTAACTGTACATGTGTATAAATTTAGGAGCATATTTTAAACCAGTATCTTTGATAAACTGGTAAGCAAATATATGTTATTGTTTTTAACATGTTCTTCTGTTAATGCCACGTATACCCATTTGCATAGCTGGAAACTACAGCCTGCAAAAACACGTTGAAAAATGAGGCTGGTCTTTTATTCACAGTATAAGACAATTCAAAGTAAATCATAGTTCTATGTAATTTTATGATGAAAACAGAGCTCTATCTTGCTTCAATCTTGCATCCATAAATATCATCACCAAGGAAATTTGATGGTATCACTACAAGCAGTTGGGTTGTCGGAATCAAAGCCAAAGTAACCTTTGAACTTTAGCTGACCAAATGCGATGAATGTTTGATCTAAACCCTCTAAAGACTGTCTGACAATATGAATGGTTAATCTATTGACAACTATAAACATATACAAGCTTGCAAATTGCAGCAGTAGACATCTATCGAACAGCTGCAAGGGATATTTTGAAAGAAATGTAGTTATTGTCCCAAGATTAATACCCATTAAATAAATGCAAGGCTTCTTAATGGCACAAATACAGCCTAGTAAGTCTAGTTCACTTTATGCTGTGTCTAGCGGCAATGGCTGGGCTCAGTGGTAGAAGATAGCAACATCACTGCATGCATTTAAAAACATCAAAAAATCTCCAAATTTGGTATCTTCCAGCTGTTCACTGGACTGCGTGCAAAAATTATGCTTTACTCTTAGCAACTTATTCAGTTGTTGTTGTTGTAAGTACTAATTCCCGAAGCCTTATGCTGTTTTCTTCTGAATGTGTTAAAAATAATGTAATTAACTTGAGCCTGGCGAGGAAGATCCAACAGCATAGTCTGCTGCTTTTCAGAGAGGACAGGAGTATACAGTGGGCTAGTGGTAAACATTGAAGGGCAGTTGATAGTCACAATACACATAACAGCATATATTTCTGATTGAAAGAATAATTTAATCATATTTAATCTGAAAACGAATAGTTGGGAATGATCAATTGTAATAATTTACACTCAATGTAGGCATGTTAATACGTTTTTCAAGTAAAATCATAAGCTTTATAGTTACTTTTTTTCTCTTCTTCCCCAACCTATTCAATGTCAATGTTATATTTTCTCTTTTGAAGGTTTTGATTCCTGGCTAGGTTCCACAGAAGTCAATACCCTTCCAATGTCACACCCAAGTGGCAATTATTCACAAGTGTGCATGAACAGCAAGTGCTGGCAGACTATTTGGCCTCAAGAGAGTATCACAAGAAAATTTATGCCTACTGTTACTTGAAGTCATCCCGACACTCCCACAAAGAGTTAACAGGCAGAAATACTAAGAACCCAATTTTATTTTTCCCTCCCCAGTCCAATGGCACTGATAGCTTTGCCAACAATCACTAGTTCAGGCTAGACCCCATCAATGTCTACCAGGCCTCCCTTTCCCCTACCAAAATCATCTCCTATCCAAGAATCATCCTGGAGAGTAAATGTCATTCCCCATTTTTTAGTTTTACTACAAAATGTCTCCTTAAACTACTCTCCCATGCACCCTCGCTTCCAACAAGTGCAAGAACTCATGGGCTTCTTTGTCACCAATAGCGAGATATCAATTCAGCTACCTCTTTGACTTCTCCCCTTACCCAAGTAAAATGTGTCCCCCCGCCATGGCCTGAACCTCTGCCTCTTTGTAGTCTCTCTCTTTTCCCTCATGCTCATTTCGAGCTCATCTTGTCCATGAGACCTGTCACCCGCCATTTAACTCCATTCCCACCAAACTGCTGATTACACAATTTTTTATCCTGGGTTTTTAATCTGGTTTTTTTGGCCTTCCTCAGAAGATTAAATGGCTTCTCAGTTAGTTAAGGAATGGATGTATTGTGATGCACAGGATATCACAATTTTATGGGGGAGTCTGATTAGACTAAATGGATCTTTCCCTGTCTGTCATTTTTCTTATAATTTGAAATCTCGCTTTACCACAAAGTGAGATCTGCCACAATTTAATCCATGGGAAATTACATGATAGTTTAAGCACCTTAGCTCACCTGATTTGTTTGCCATGTGGTTCTCATCTAGTGCTTTCCATATTTCCCAGCTTCATTTAGTAATAAGGATCTGGCACATATAGGGTTAATGTGGGACTGAGTACAGTACTGCCCACACAGTGATGTAAGAAAGCACACCCACATCCAGGGTCAGCCTAGTGTTGGCCAGAGCCTTGTGCATCAGCAAGCATAGAGACAGCTCCCAGCTTGTACCCTTTACTGTACATTTGTAAATAGTTCAAGGGTCAATAAGACTTGCAGTTAACCTACATATGACTACAAAGACTTCTTCAGACCTACTAAACTGTAACCAACACCCTACAACACATTTCTCCATTGCAAACCATCTTCTCAAACCTCTTTCCCAAACCCCCTTCCCAATCCCCCTACACTCACCTCCAAGAATAAGTGTGAGGAGCTCTTGGAGTTCTTTGTCACTATGATCAGGACAATTAGATCAGCTGCATCTGCCACTTCTCTCCCTTTCCCAAGCACCCTGGGCCAAACCTCCTCTAAAGCTCCCCCCATTTCCTGCTCCCTTGACCTTATTCCCACTAAACTGCTGACCACCCACCTTCCGTTCCTGGTTCACATGTTAGCTGATATTAACAGCTCCCTCACTTCAGGTTCCAACCCTCCTTTAAATCTGCCATCATCACCCCTCTCCTAAAAAAAAACACCCTTGAGCCCACTGTCCTTGCAAACAAAGGTTCCATCTCCAACCTCCCTTTCCTTTCCAAAGTCCTCAAACCTGTTGTCACCTCTCAAATCTCTGCCCAGTTTGCCTGGTATTCCATGTTTGAATCCCTCCAATTGGGTTTCCATCCCTGCCATAGTACTGAAAGGGCTCTTATCAAAGTTACAAATGACTTCTCATGGGTGTGACAAAGGTAAACTTCCCATCCTAGTTGTTCTCAACCTACATGCAGCCTTTGACATAGTTCACCATATATCCTCCTCCATTGCCTCTCCACTGTTATCCAGCTGGGTGAAACCACTCTCACCCGATTCCATTCTTATCTAAGTTTAGCCATTGTATCACTTGCAATGGCGTTTCTTGCTGCTCCTGCTCTGTTACCTCTGGTGTCTCCCAAGGATTCATCCTTGGTCCCCTCCCATTTCACATCAACATGCTTGGCAGCATCATCCAAAAGCACAACATTAGTTTTCACATGTAACCTGACGATACTGAGCTTTACCTCACCACCACCTCTCTTGGCTCCTCCACTGTTGCTAAATTATCAGACTACACCATATGTTTTTGGTTCCCAATCCAAACTCTGCTCCCTAGCTACTGACTCAATCTCTCACCCTAGCAACAGTCTGAGATTAAGCCAACCTATTCGCAATTTTGGTAACATATTTGACCTCATCTACATATTTGCGCCTTCATTAAGACCATCTATTTCCACCTCCGTAACATCACCTGACTTCACCCATCTCAGCTCATCTGCTGCTGAGATCTTCATTGTCATTCTTATCTCTACACTTCACGATTCCAACACACTCTTGGCTGATCTCCCACATGTGCCCTCCATAAACTTGAGGTCATCTGAAACTCTGCTCCCTGTAACTTGCACCAAGTCCCGATCACCTATAACCCTGTACTCACTGACCTACATTCCCCCTGGTCAAGCAATGTCTTGATATTAAAACTCACATCCTTGTTTTCAAATTCCTTCATGGCCCACCCCTGATCCCTATCTGTAAACTCCTTCAATATCTCAAACCTCAGGGATTCTTTCATATTCATTCATGGGGTGTGTATGTTGCTGGCTAGACCAGCATTGATTGCCCATCCCTAATTGCCCTTGAGAAAGGTGGTTGAGAGCCACTTTCTTGAACCACTGCAGTCCACATGTTGTAGGAATACCCACAGTGCGGTAGGAAGGGGTTCCAGAATTTTGATCCAGCAACAGTGAGGGAACGGTGAAATAGTTCCAAATCAGGATGGTGAGCGGTTTGGAGAGAAACTGCAGGTGCTGGTGTTCCCGTGTCTTTCTAGGTGGTAGAGGTTGTGGGTTAGGAAGGTGCTGTCAAAGAAGCCTTGGTGAGTTGCTGCAGTGCATCTTGTAGATGGTACACAGTGCATGGCTGGTGGGAGAAGTGAATGTTTATTGTGATGGATGGGTGCTAATCAAAGGGGTTGCTTTGTCCTTGATGATGTCGAGCTTCTTAAGTGTTGCTGGAGCTTCACCTGTCTAGGCAAATGGAGAGTATTCCATCACACTCCTGACTTGTGCCTTGTAGATGGTGGACAGGCTTTGGAGAGTCAGGGGGTGAGTTATTCTCTGCAGAATTCCCAACCTCTGACCTGCTCTTGTAGCCACAGTATTTATATGGCTGGTCCAGTTCAGTTTCTGGTCAATGATAACCCCAGGATATGGATAGCAGGGGATTCAGAGACGGTAATGCCATTGAATGTCAGGGGGAGATGGTTAGATTCTCTCTTTTGGGATATCTGCGCTCATCTATTTCTGTCCTCTTGAGTATCCCTGATCTTAATTGCTCCACCATTGGCGGCTGCGCCTTCAGTTGCCTTATCCCTAAGATCTGTGACTCCCTCCCTGCACTGCTGCACCTTGCTTTCCTCCTTTAAGACATTCCTTAAAACCCACCTCTTCAATCAAACTTTTGTTCTTTTTTCCTACTATCTCCTAATGTGGATAAATATCATATTTTGTTTAATAATGCTCGTATGAAGCACCTTGGCGTGTTGGTTAAAGGCACTATATAAACATAAGTCCCTGTTTTTGTTTGTCTGAACACATCATAAATATGATAAATGTGACTGAGCTATTCTAATATAACCAATTCAAGCTGCAGGTGTGTTCTGGTTCTAGATTGCTTGGGAAACAGACAGACCAGTTCCAAACAGTTGGTGGTTGAGTAAAGGACAACAGACTATAGGTTACTGTTTAAAAAAACAAGAAATAATCTGAAGCAAAGCTATAAAGCTGTGTAAAATGGTAACATGGAAAATGTTGGCTGAAGAATTAAAGAAAAATTGGTAAGAGCAAAAGTGATGTTTCACTTTATATTATTTTAGAAAATTCTAAATTGTATTCTATCAATTACAGTAATATAATAAAGTGAACTGCTGACATCTCAATCTCATTACCACCATGTTATGCAATTCTTCAGTTTCACTGTGTAAGCTGAAATACATGAACTTGTTGAGTCTGTCAAAGGTGTGGGAACTGCAGTATCGGTAGAAAATGCATCAGACATGACAGGTACAACCGGTTTCTTCACAATAAGCATAATGCATTAATGACCTTTCAACTTTTGGGAGCGATATATGCCACGCTTTTTCATAACCTCTTGTGGAAAAACACAGTTTGGAGTTCCTTGCTTTTGATCCAAACATTCTGCATGATAACATTTGCAACAAAATGGTCCTTGGACCTCACAAAACTTCATTTTGATGTTCTAAAAGCAAACAGAGCAGTGCAACAGAAAACAGAACCTGTACAAAATACTTGCCTAAAACAGCCAGAATGGCATTCCAGTTGAGCTGAACCAGCTCCAACAAGTTCAGTCCAAGCAACTCATTCAAGTGAATTCTGCATCATCTGTTCCAAAAGTAAATTAAATAGGGAGTAACACAAACTCAGAGGTACACCCAAACCAGAGACGTTAAACAGGTGAACACTGTGGTGTGTGAGAGGAGTCAACTTTATATTGTGTACATATATCTATAGATAGGAAGAAGATTCAGAGGTAATTGTAGCTGTAGGGAACTACAATGTGTTGAGATTATTAGAAACATGACTAATCCAGAGAATAAAAATGAACACTATATTAAGGAGTATAAAGTGTATAGAAAAAAGCATGGGCAGAAAAAGGAGGTGGTGTTATCTGTATGTCAGGGGCAGCTGACAGAAAGTCTATCCTGTAAGAGGTGGAAGGCTGCGAAATAAATGACTTTAGTTGGACATTATGCTAAAATAAATCCAAACAAACATTTGGACTGTGCAACAGATCACATGACCAACATAAGGATGACGGTAATTTTCTGCATACAAGAGCAGGAATGTTACTTCAATGAGATTTCAATCAAACATAAATTTGGTGAGTCCATTGAAACTATTGGGGGTCCTGTGCGCAGTGGGTAACGTTCCTGCTTCTGTGTCAGGAGTTCTGGGTTTGAGTTCCACCCCAGGGCTTGATGGCCAAGGAAGGTACATTTGTAATGCAGCCAAAGAGGTTGATTATCAATCTGCAAATCCACCCAACACATGCCAATGACAGGTAATAAGAGTGGGAGAGATTCCTGAGCAGCCATGTGGTGGAAAGAAATTTGCAGCCTCTATCATTACTATCCATAGCTCCAGATTACAAAGTGCATGTTGCTATAGCAACTTGGACTCCGAGTGATCTGTAACATGCCACATCATTAAAAGCATTGTATTAGCTCACGAGTTGTGGTGGGGCAAGATTTCCAGCATTAATGCAGTAAACAAAACCTATTTATGCAGGAAAATCAACTGCTTTAGAGTCAGTTGATAGGTCTGGTGCATCATTACGTTTTGAAGTACTATGAAGTACTTCATAGCCAACAAGATACTTAGAACAGCATAATCATTGTGGTAATATAGGACAGCTACATTAATAAGGTTAAATTAGGTCAAAAATTAATATTCAATATCAGCACAGTGATTTTCATAAGTTTCCAGACTTGGTTGGACCACCTAAAACAATATTGGGTTCTGTTCTCAGTTGCCAAAACTGCTCGCCTTTGCAAGATCACAGTGGAACGTAATGATAATCTGCAGCTTCTTTTTGCCACTGCAAACTATCTTTCTAAACCCCTCTCCCATGTTTCCTTCCCCTCACCGCCAACAAGTGTGAGGTGAAGTGCATTAAGATAGCCATGGCCTGCAGTGCTCAGCTTTATCTGGTATTCGTTAATGACCAAGGATATGGATGTTGTAGCACCTCTTGGGACATTGACCATAGAATGACCAAGAAGCAAAAACACCACAAGATTTCTAAAGTTGGCTTTTAAATTGGATCCCAAAATCAGATGACACACTAGGTTGATTAGTGTCTCTTCAGATTAACTGCTACACACAACCCTCCCCGTCCAGTAAATTCCTATTAAACATACAAGTTAGTTTAGATTACCAGATTTGTTTTGCAAGTTTAGGCTCAACCTTGCCACTGTTCTTGTACTAAATTTTTGATTCAAAAATGATCAGAAACCAGTTGAAGTATTTTCCTTTACTTCAACCAGAGTGTCTGTTGCCATGGATCAGTGAAAAATTCATTTTTGCATTTCACAGGACATTGTGAAAGTGGACCAATTTCCAGTTACCCAGTATGCTGTTTCTAAAGATGATAGAGCTACAAAAATGGTTGCAAATACCAGAGTTCCATTTTGATGCATTATGTTCCTAACAAGACAGGTATAAATAGTGACAAAGACCCACACGCTTATTATTTATAAACCAGCATTAATGCAGAAAGTTAGATTAAAGAATTCTGATTTTTAAACACTTTGGTACATGACATGAAAATCTACATTTCTGTTCTCTTTTAATCATTCTGAATGTTAAAATATATAGTGTGAATACTATTTATTTTTCAACATGTGTGACCTCAATGTCCCAAAGTACTTCATAGCCAACAAGATACTTAAAACAGCATAATCATTGTGGTAATATAGGACAGCTACATTAATAAGGTTAAATTAGGTCAAAAATTAATATTCAATATCAGCACAGTGATTTTCATAAGTTTCCAGACTTGGTTGGACCACCTAAAACAATATTGGGTTCTGTTCTCAGTTGCCAAAACTGCTCGCCATTGCAAGATCATAGTGGAACGTAATGATAATCTGCAGCTTCTTTTTGCCACTGCAAACCATCTTTCTAAACCCCTCTCCCATGTTTCCTTCCCCTCACCCCCAACAAGTGTGAGGTGCTCATGAACTTTTCATTAAGAATGAGGCCATTTGATTAACTGTGTCTATCATTTCCCGCCTTTCCTTTAGTACACCATGCCAAACCTCCTCAAAAGTAACTATCCTAGTCCTGAACTCACATCATTCTCAAGTTTATTTTCTATCTCCATGCCCTCTGAGCTCATTATCTTAATGAGACTCATCTCATGCTCTCTTTACCCAATCCTCACTAAACTGATAATCATCCAACTTCACTTTCTGGCTACCATGTTGGCTGATATTGTAAACCGTTCTCTTTCTTTAGGTACAGTCCTTCTCATTTCTTCCAATCTATAGCCACCACTCCTCTCCACAAAAAAAAACTCTTGCCCCCAACGATCTTGCAAGCTACCATCCCATCTCCAATTTCCTTTTCCTCTCCAAAGTACTTGAACATTTTGTTACCTCCAGATTCTGTGCCCATTTTTCCCAGAGCTACATGCTGAATCTACCCAATCATGTTTACATGGCTGCCACGGTGCCTGGAGTGAAAAAGCTCTGATCAGTTACAAATGACATCTTGTGAGATTGTGACAAAGTGAAACTATCCTTCCTCTCTTCAGTCTTTGACTCACCATCCTTCTCCAAAGTCATCCAGCTGGGTGGGACTGCACTCTCTTGGTTCCATTCTTATCCATCCATCTAAGGGTGTGACGGTAAATACAGGAAGGATATCTCCCATGGCTGGGGGTCTAGAGCCAGGGGACAGAGTCTCAAATAAAAAGGTAGACCATTTGAGACTGAGCTGAGGGGGAATTTCTTCACTCAGAGGGTGAAATTCTTTGGAATTCTCTACACTAGAGGGATGTGGAGGCTCAGTACAGCTGAGTACATTCAATTCAGGAGGTTAATAGATTTCTAAATATTAAAGTTAGTACAAGAAAATGGCGTTGAAATAGAAAATCAGCCATGATCTAGTTGACTGGCAGAGCAGGCTCATGGGGCCAAATGGCCTACTCCTGTTCCTAATTCCTATGTTCCTAATCATGGCCAGAAAAACATCTGCAATTGCTTCTCTTCCTGCTTTCACATCTTCACCTCTGGTATCCGCCAAGGATTTATCCTTGACCCCCTTCCATTTCTCATCCACATGCTGTCCCTTGGCAAAATCATTTGAAAATAGTGTCAGTTTACACATGTATACTGATAACACAGGGACTGTAGCAGTTCAAGATCACAGCGTACCACCACTTTCTCAAGGGCAATTAGGGTTGGGCAATAAATGCTGGTCTAGCCAGCGATGCCCACATCCCATGAACAAATAAAAAACACCCAGCTCTACCTCATCACCATCGATCTTAACTCAACTGTTTCAGACTGCTTGCTCAATATCCACTGGATGAGCAGAAATTTCCTCCAATTAAATATTGGGAAGACTAAACCTCTCGAACCATGTTCCTTAGCCAGCAACTCCATTCCTCTCAGTAGAAACTGAGGCAAACCCAGGTCATTAACGATCTGGAGATGAACTTTGGGCCACATTCCTGCAACATTGTCAGACTCTACTTCTGTTCCACGTCAAATGCTGCTTAAGTGCTTCACCATACCTATCTTACCTCTAGACTTGGCTCTTCTAATGCACTCCTGGATGACCTCCCACATTTGACCCTCTGTCAACTTGAGGTCATGCAAAACTTTGCTGCCCGAGTAAGGACTCAGGCACCAAGATCGATTTAACTGTCGCCCGTGTTTGTTGCCCTACGTTAGCCCCTATTTAAGCAATACTTAGATCTTAAAATCCTCATCCTCATTTGCAAATTCCTCCATGGCCTTAACCCTCCCACTCATTGTAATTTCCTCCAACCTCATAACCCTCCAAGATATCTGCACTCCTCTAATTCTGGTCTCTTGACTATCCCTGATTTGAATTACTCCATGATTGTGCCTTCAGCTGTCAAAGCCATAAGATTTGGAATTCCTGCTTTAAACCCTCGCCATCTTTTTCCCTCCTTTAAAACTACCTCTTCAACCAAGCTTTTGGTCATCAGCCCTGATATTTCATGTGGCTTGGTGTCAAATTTTGCCTTATAACATTGCTGTGAAATGCCTTGGGACATTTTATGTTAGAGGTGTTACAGAATACAAATACAAGTCGTTGCAGAGAAATGATGAGCGCTCACATTTCTAGGCTGAGCGCTAGTTTTGGCACTGTACTTCAAGGAGTAATCCATATTTCTAACAAAACCAAGCCCTCCTAAATTTATTTGACCTGCAAATTTCAATGTGGCTCCCAGTTCTAATAATACCACAACCATAAAATAAATCTGTCCAGAAATCTTCCCAGGCTGGAGTTAGGCTGATGGCCGGGGTGAATTTATTTTGGGAAGTGACCATCTTTTGGAGGGGATTCTTTATTTCGATAGGAGTGTGCGAGAAATGGGTGTACGACCATGTGGAACAAAATATATCCTTGCTTTCCCCTCACCACTGGTAATGCTACTGTGTTTCCCCATCATCAAAAGGGTGGGGCAAAAGACAGAAATTGGGGGATGTTGGTGGAGTAGCGTTTAATAAATTTCACTTTAACCACAGAATTTCAGAAGCAAGTGATTAGCAATAGTAAAGTTAGATGCTAAAGATATGCATTGATAGAAAAATTCTGAGGGTTGGGTGACTTTGGAACTCTGCCTCAAAAGGTGGTGGAGGCGGGGTCATTGAATATTTTTAAGGCAGAGGTAGATAGATTCTTGTTAGGCAAGGGAATCAAAGGTTGTTGGTGGTAGATGGGAATGTGGAAATTGAAACACAAGAAGATCAGCCATGATCTTATAGAATGGCGGGGCATGTTCGAGGGGACGAATGGTCTACTCCTGTTCCTATTTCTAATGCTTGAGCTAAAAATTGAACAATATTTTATTTTTTTTGTCTTCCTATCTCTTGTGACTACCTAGAAATGATAATGAGCAGCAATTCAGTTGTCTCACTACTAGTCTGAGTTGAGGAAAGAAAAAATAAAAAAGGAAAATGGTTATCTCTGCCTCTTAGCTGTTAATCTTGAGAAAGTCAAAGGTTTAAGTTAACAGGTTTAAGTTTTGCTAGAGCTTTGGGATTCAAATAGGCAGGAGAGGTGCTAGAGGAATGGGATACAGTGAAGTGGCATATTTAACATTAGGACCTTTTCTGTGCCATTTTGTACTGGAGAAAACTGGTCTCTCATCGGCATGCGATTGTGATATTGTAAAACAAAACAAAAACAGAATTACCTGGAAAAACTCAGCAAGTCTGGCAGCATCGGCGGAGAAGATTGTGATATTGTGTATGATATGAGATCTGGTAAGCTTCAGCCTAAGGGCAAAGGTTAAAACAGATGTCCAAGTGAAAGCAAGCATTCTGGAGAGCCACAACAACTTCCCAGACATACCACATGTATAATTTTTGAACAATGCTCTGACAATGTTTTCACCAAGCAGGCGAATTTTAAAACATTTAACATTTCAAAATGGCAAAGTTCCAAGCTGGGAAAGGGTACCGAGAGAAAGCATTGATCAAGATTAGGTATCGCTGAATGTAAAATTTTATAGCTCATAGGAACATAGGACTAAGGAGGAGTAGGCCATTCGGCCCTTTGAGCCTGCTCCACCATTCAATAAGATCATGGCTGATCTGGTTGTGGTCTCAACTCTACTTTCGTGCCTACACCTCATAACCCACAACTCTCTTGTCTAACTCCCAAGGCCTTCTAGGGAAGAGAATTCCATACTCTAATGACTTGCAGAGAAAAAAAGGTTCTCCTCATGTGTCTTAAAAGGGAGACCTCTTATTCTTAAACTGTGCCCGAGTTCTAGTTTCCCCACAAGAGGAAACATCCTCCTGGTATCCACCCAATCCAGCCCCTTCAAGATCTTATGTTTCAATAAGGTCACTTCTCATACTTCTAAACTCTAATGGCTAAGGGCCTAACCTGTTTAACCTTTCTTTATAAAATAAGCCCTTAATGAATCAAGCTCAGTAAGCTTTACATTTTCTTGGCTACTTACAAGCCTACCCTGAAATATATTCAAATTTTAAAAGGTCTATTATTGCCGTAGAAAAATGTTTGATGTATATTTTCAAAAGGCAATATAACACCACAGTTGTGATATTCACATTTCCTACCGCAGCTGCAGTAATTTGAAAAGCACTAAAAAAAACTTAAATTGCCCAGTGAAGAAGCATATCCCAAAAATTCAATTTTGAACATAACTTAGTTGCTATAGATCTATAGAAAACTGAGAATGAGGATTTCTCCAGAATCCCTACCCACACTCAATGCTAAATGACTCAACTCAAAACCAACTTGCAAATGTGTGAAAGATCCTGACTCTTATTTTCAACAGTATTAAGAATATTTTTAAAATACTCTTACACAAAGTAAGGTTGTTCTGTTAATGCATCTGAAGAGTGCGTATCAGTCCCATTGCTATATTATCAAAATGCATTTTTTTTCTTTCTACATACCAAGGTTTACACCACAATTTAATTTTTTAACCAATTTTCCCATTTCAAATAGTAATCAGCTTGCTTATAAATTATTTAAATAAAACACTACATAAAAAGCAAACCACAAACAGATTTCACAGTGGCTGTTTGTAGGATTATACTGTGCACAAATTGACTGCAAGTGGCTACACTTATGATACCCAATGGCTGATGCACTTTGTTGTCGACATAATTAAGTTCTTCATTTACCAAGGACAAATCTTTTAAGCATCCTGGTGCTAATAAACCATTATTTAACTTCTCACCAGAGAACAGTAAAGAGAAAGCAGTTAGCATGAAGTCTGCACTGTTCCTTAGTACACATTAAACTTAAGAAATCAACAGCAATTCCTTTCATAATCAACATGTTGTCAATTCACTTTTGCTGGCATGTGACTCATTCATGTCGTGCTTCTATATTTGTTAAGTGTACCGTCCTGAAACTCAACATGCTTGTAAAGTGATTCCTCAAACAGGAAACCCTGCTGCTTGCCAGTTTGGTCATGTGGCTTCAAGCCCACTCAATCTCATGACACTGGAGCTTTCAAAGAAATGTTGTCTATAATTTAGAAGTGTACTAAAACGTAACTAATCTAAAGTACAGGGAAACTGTAAAGTGCTGCAATTTTCAGATAAATTAGTGAAAATAAATAGGGAATAAAGAATCAAGTTGTTGCAACTTTGAACCAGATTTGATACCATTACTATTGATCACAATGAAACTCAAGTATTTCATTCCTACTTTTGAAAAACACTATCAGCTGCAAATTTGGACACCAGTATTTTGTTTTGAACTGTTAGGTCAAATCTTCTGTGCCAGAATTCACATTCAAATACGTATACATACACACTGAAATAATCACAGTTTTAACATAAACAGAATCAGACCTTGAGCCTACTCCACTATTCAATAAGATCATGGCTGATCTGATCTTGGCCTCAATTCATTCCCTTAACCCTCGATTCCCCTATATTTCAAGAATCTGTCTATCTCAGCTTCGAATATATTCAATTACTCAACTTCCTTTGCTCTCTGGGGTGGAGAATTCTAAACATTCATGATGCTCAGAAGAAATTCCACCTCCTTTCCAGCTTAAATGGGTTCCCTTCTTCTGAAACTATACCCCCTAGCTCTAGATTCCTCCATTAGGAGAAACATCCTTTCAGCATCATTTCAAGCACCCCCTCAAAATCTAATGTGTTTCAATATCATTTCTCATTCTTCTAAACTCCAATGAGTATGGGCCCAATCTGCTCAACCTCTCCACATAAAACAGGCTCTTCATCCCAGGAATCAACCTAGTGAAACTTCTCTGAACTACCTCCAATGCAAATATATCCCTTCTTAATAAATCATTTATTTCTCAAGAATTTCCAACTAGTAGATTTAACATGTGTTATGAATTATAAAAGTGGGAAAATCTAATTTCAGAGATGGAGGGTTAAAGTTTCTCCATTAGGTACAATTTGCTTAAGATATATTTCCACAGCTGTGCAGGTTTGAAGCTTGAATTCTCTCCTTAAACCTTTTTGCCACTCTTTTGAGATGCTTAAAACCTACCCTTCATTTGGAAAGGCCAGGAGATTAAGTATTAGATGGGGGAGGGGGATGGAGGCAAGTAGAAGGGAGACTGAGGGATAGGAGTTCAAGGATCAGTGGAGAGGGGGGGCCTAAAGAATGGGGAAGCAGATCCACGAGCAGCAGTAGCATGACAAGTAGGAATGGTCTTAAGAGAAGAGCAGCCAGTAAAAGGGTGAACGAAACTATGGGTTTTGCTCTGGGTAAAGTGATTGATTGCTTCCATTGTATGAACGAGCAATGAGCAAGGGGGCAGAGATTGATAACTCTCAATGCTCATGGGAAGCTATAAGCTCTAACCATTCATAACCATTCCCTTGGCTTCTTGTTCAGGGCAAGAAATCTTGGGTTTGATACCCCCATTTAAACTATCAGTTCCTCATTTGGTATCCCAGAGTTTGTAGCCACAGCCAGAGACTCACCCCAAATTGGGTATCAGGACTCATTTTAACGATACATGAGGTACCAGCACATGTTACACCTCCAGAGATGGCTTGCATGATGTTGCCATCAAATTTGGGCCTGCTGTATCACCGCTAACTCCTGGGAGGTTTTCTTCACAGGGAGAGGGATATAAGTGAGAAACCTGACAAGTAAAGGAATGAAAGGCTTTACTCTAGTTTAGGGGCTGCCTCAATGTTTTCAAAGGTTTTCCTCAATTTTAAGATTTATTTCCATCATTCCCGATAGAGGCAAGGGCTGATTTATCAAGCAGTTATCCTCAGAGTGCACATAAACAGCCTTTATATGACAACTTGAGTCTTAAGAAAGCAGGTTAATGGTGCACTCTCCAAAATTTAGTTTTCCACGTGCAGTTGGTATTCCTATAGACCAGCTGTATTGTGGAAGCCCAACACTGCAGGGCCAGCTTTGATTTTTTTTTTTTGCTTGTGTGTATTTATCCTCATAGAGAACAATAACTTTTAAAAAGAAATGAATTTCCCAAATGACCAATGAAAATAACCGCTGGACAAGATTTCACATTTTAAGAATTTTACTGTAACAAACTAGGGGAGGTGATGGCGCAGTGGTATTATTGCTGGACTAGTGATCCAGCGACCCAGGATAATGCTCTGGGGACGTGGGTTCAAATCCTACCATAGCAGATGGTGGAATTTAAATGCAATAAAAATCTGGAATTAAAAGTTTAATGATGACCATGTTTAATGATGAAACCATTGTTGTAAAAATCCATTTCCTTTAGGAAGGAAACCTGCTGTCCTTACCTACATGTGAATCCACACCCTCAGCAATGTGCTTAACTCTTAAATGCCCCCTGAACAAGGGCAACCAGGGAATGGCATTAAATGCTGGCCTAGCCAGTGATGTCCACATCCCATCAACAAATTTAAAAAACCGTTCTTTAGGAAGAGGAGCGCAAAAGGAGCCAGGAGTTGAAAAGAAGCGCGAGAGGAGCCGAGAGTTGAAAAGAAATGCGAGAGGAGCCGAGAGTTGAAAATGAGCTGGGAGAGCAGAGGTGACTGAGGGAGTTCGGTGAGGACGGAACAAGGTGATCCTGTGAGTACCGTGAGTACAGTCGGGCAAGTATTTACTACTTTTATCGCTTATAGTTTGCAAGGTCTTATTTTGTGGTTCAGCATTTGTAAGGGCTATATTCTGTAACAACGAGGAGCAGAGAAGAAGGGCCCTAGAGTAATTGGTATTATTTGATATTAAGTATCTTCCAAAAGGTTTAATTTAATTTAAAGGGATAAGTCAGGGGTAAGAGTGCAAAACCGTGGTGTGCTCCTCCGGCTCTATATGGTAAGCTGGGAACATTTCCAGTGCCCGGGGCCAGCATGTGTGTGGGAAGTATCTCCAGCTGCAGCTCCTGGAAACCCAGGTTTCGGAGCTGGAGCGGTGGCTGGGGACACCGTGGAGCATCCGCCAGGCGGAGTGTGTTGTGGATAGCACATATAGAGAGGTGGTCACACCGCAGGCTAAGAGTCCACAGGCAGGAGGGGAATGGGTGACCACCAGGCAGAGCAAGAGGACTAGGCAGACAGTGCAGGAATCTCCTGTGGCTATTGCCCTGCAAAACAGATATACCACTTTGGATATTGTTGGGGGGAATGGCCTCTCAGGGGAAAGCAGCAACAGCCAAATTCGTTGCACCACGGTTGGTTCTGCTGCACAGGGGAGGAGTAAAAAGTGTGGGAACGCAATAGTTATAGGGGATTCAGTTATAAGAGGAATAGATAGGCATTTCTGTGGCCACAAACAAGACGCCAGGATGATATGTTGCCTCCCTGATGCTAGGGTCAAGGATGTTTCAGAGCAGCTATGGGACATTCTGAAGGGGGAGGGTGAACAGCCAGTGGTCGTGGTACACATTGGTACAAACAACATAGGTAAAAAAAGGGATGAGGCCCTAAAAGCAGAATATGAGTTAGGAAGTAAGTTGAAAAGTAGGACCTCAGGATTACTACCAGTGCCACATGCTGAGTAGTGCCACTAGTCAGAGTAGAAATAGCAGGATATATTGGATGAATATGTGGCTGAAGAGATGGTGTGAGTGTTTCAGATTCCTGGGACATTTGGACTGGTTCTGGGGGAGGTGGGACCAGTACAAACTGGACAGGTTACAACTGGGCAGGACCAGGACTGATGTCCTAGGGGAAATATTTGCTAGAGTGGTTGGGGAGGGTTTAAACTAAAATGGCAAGGGGGTGGGAACCTATGCAAGGAATCAAAGGAGGGGGAATCGAGGACAAGAACAAAAGACAGAAAGGGGAATAAGAAAAGTGATAGGCAGAGAAATCAAGGACAAGAATCAAACAGGGCCTCAGTGAAAAATAGTGGGAAGGGGACAAGTAATGTTAAAAAGACAAGCCTTAAGGCTTTATGCCTTAATGCGAGGAGCATTCGCAATAAAGTGGATGAATTAACCGCGCAAATAGATATAAACAGGTATGATATAGCTGGGATTACGGAGAGATGGCTGCAGGGTGACCAGGAATGGGAACTGAACACCCAGGGGTATTCAGTATTTAGGAAGGACAGACAAAATGGAAAAGGCGGTGGAGTTGCATTGCTGGTTAAAGAGGAAATTAATGCAATAGTGAAGAAAGATATTAGCTCTGACAATGTGGAATCTGTATGGGTAGAGCTGAGAAACACTAAGGGGCAAAAAACATTAGTGGGGGTTGTATATAGGCCCCCAAACTGTAGTGATGTTGTTGGTAATAGCATTAAACAGGAAATTAGAGATGCATGCAATAAAGGAACATCTGTAATTATGGGTGACTTTAATCTGCATATAGATTGGGCAAATCAAATTAGTAACAATACCGTAGAGGAGGAATTCATGGCGTGTATACGGGATGGGTTTTCTGGACCAATACGTTGAGAAACCAACTAGAGAACAGGCCATCCTTGACTGAGTATTGTGCAATGAAAAAGGAATAATTGGCAATCTAGTTGTGAGACGCCCCTTGGGGATAAGCAACCATAATATGATAGAATTCTTCATCAAGATGGAGAGTGACGTAGTTGATTCTGAGACTAGGGTCCTGAATCTTAATAAAGGAAACTACAATGGTATGAGACACGAGTTGGCTATGATGGATTGGGGAACGTTACTTAAAAGGGGTGACGGTGGATAGGCAATGGCAAACGTTCAAAGAGCGCGTGGGTGAACTGCAACAATTGTTTATTCCTGTCTGGCGCAAAAGTAAAATAGAAAAGGTGGCCAAACCATGGCTTACAAGGGAAATTAGAAATAGTATTAGATCCAAGGAAGAGGCATACAAATTGGCCAGAAAAAACAACAGACTTGAGGATTGGGAGCACTTTAGAATTCAGCAAAGGAGGACCCAGGGATTGATTAAGAAGGGGAAAATTGAGTACGAGAGTAAGCTTGCGGGGAACATAAAAACTGACTTCTAATGGTATGTGAAGAGAAAAAGATTGGTGAAGACAAATGTAGGTCCCTTACAGTCTGAAACAGGGAATTTATAATGGGGAACAAAGAAATGGCTGACCAACTAAATACATACTTTGGTTCTGTCTTCACAAAGGAGGACACTAATAACATACCAGGAATGTTGGAGAACACAGGGTTTAGTGAGAGGGAGGAACTGAAATAAATCAGTATTAGTAAGGAAATGGTGTTGGAGAAATTGATGGGATTGAAGGCCGATAAATCCCCAGGGCCTGATAATCTACATCCCAGAGTACTTAAGGAAGTGGCCCTAGAAACAGTGGATACATTGGTGGTCATCTTCCGAGATTCTAAGACTCTGGAACAGTTCCTACAGATTGGAGGGTAGCTAATGTAACCCCACTATTTAAAAAGGGAGGTAGAGAAAAAACAGGAAATTATAGACCAGTCAGCCTGACGTCGGTAGTGGGGAAAATTCTAGGGTCCATTATAAAAGATTTAATAGCTGAGCATTTGGAAAACAGTGGCAGAATCAGACAGAGTCAGCATGGATTTATGAAAAGGAAATCATGTTTGACAAATCTACTGGAATTTTTCAAGAATGTAACTAGTAGAGTTGATGAGGGGGAGCCAGTGGATGTGATTTATTTGGACTTTCAGAAGGCTTTCAACAAAGTCCCACATAAGAGATTAGCATGTAAAATTAAAGCACATGGGATTGGGGGTAGTGTATTGAGATGGATAGAAAACTGATTGGCAGACAGGAAACAAAGAGTAGGAATAAATGGGTCTTTTTCCAAATGGCAGGCAGTGACTAGTGAGGTACCACAGGGATTGGTGCTGGGACCCCAGTTATTCACAATATATATTTATGATTTAGATGAGGGAGCGAAATGTAGTATCTCCAAATTTGCAGATGACACAAAGCTGGGTGGGAGGGTGAGTTGTGAGGAGAATGCAGAGATGCTTCAGTGTGATTTGGACAAGCTGAGTGAGTGGGCGAATGCATGGCAGATGCAATATAATGTGGATAAATGTGAGGTTATCCACTTTGGCATCAAAAACAGGAAGGCAGATTATCTGAATAGCTATAAACCGAGAGGGGGGAATGTGCAACGAGACCTGGATGTCCTCGTACACCAGTCGTTGAAGGTAAGCATGCAGGTGCAGCAGGCGGTAAAGAAGGCCAATGGTATGTTGGCCTTCATAGCGAGAGGATTTGAGTACAGGAGCAGGGCTGTCTTGCTGCAATAATATAAGGCCTTGGTGAGACCACACTTGGAATATTTGTGTGCAGTTTTGGTCTCCTTATCTGAGGAAGGATGTTCTTGCTATAGAGGGAGTGCAGTGAAGGTTTACCAGACTCATTCTTGGGGCGAAACGGATCAAAGGATATGGGGAGAAAGAGGAAGCAGGCTATTGAGTTGCATGATCAGCCATGATCATAATGAATGGCGGAGCAGGCTCGAAGGGCTGAATGGCCTACTCCTGCTCCTATTTTCTATGTTTCTAAACTAAAATCAACACAAATCTTACATTACTTAAAAGGAACCAACACACAAAGCTAAAGAAAAGGTACTTTTGCATTAACTAACACAATCAAGATACATCTTAATTACTGTGCACTGCACTTCTGGTAGATTTATAGCATTACAAGAACAAGTCCAATGTTACTCCCAGCTTTCCAGCAGGCTCACTTCAACCTGCCACGTTGGGTTGAAACTTCAAGTGTCCTTCAAAAGTCGTTCCACTCAGCCAGAGTTGTCCAGAGTCGACTTTGATCAGCAAGACCCACCTTGGCAACTCCTTATTCTTTCAATCTCCAAGTCCTCTCTGTTCTGTTCCCCTTTCAAACAGAAAACACTCTTTACAAGCATCCTGCTTTTCCATGGCCGTAGCTACTTTGGTTCTGCACACAGCAGCAATTGCTTCCTGTGTCTCTCAAAGCAGCTGAGTTGTATCAAGGTGTGAAAACTGGCACTTGTTTTCAACAAGTTTTTGTTTGAGTTTCACTCCCACGGCAACCACGTAGTCATGTTTCTGAGCTGGGGTGTTTCTCGGATTCCCAATTTTACCTTAAATGAAAGGAGACATTTTAAATAGGGTGACTAGAGATTTCCAAAAGTCAAAACCAGGGCACCTTGAAAAACTTTTGGAAGGTGGGGCTCCATGATTTGACCTGTTGGGCGACCAATGGCAGGAGTCAGGGGGAGGGATAATTTAAAGTAGGCCATGTGATGACATCCCCCAGAATATGTCCAGCTGGAGTTGGCAACTCTATTAAGACACCCAGTTATTGAAGATAGCAGTTTTGAACCACAGACCTTTGTTTCAGTGACATTAATATCCCATTTTCTTTAAAAACTGAACCAAGGCTTCATTTATCACAAGATCCCAAAATCCTCCATTCTGCTCATTTTTACTGTGCAAATGCACAACAGTGAGACTAAACTCCATTGAAGAGCTTTGTTTATTTTCATTGTCATATTGGGTTGTAACAATAGATGTTTTCAGCCAGTAGCTGGAATTTAAACTAGTGAATGAACCTCAAATGTGGTAGATTTTGTTTGCAATCAGAGCTGCAAGTCGGAAAGCTCTCAATCTTTCAATGAGATGTTTTGTTGAACCTGCCATGACTCAACCGAACTTATCTGCAACCTCCCTCAGCGTTGATCGGCGGTTCCGAATGGGGGCCATCTGACTACTTCAAGTCCGGCTTGCGGTTGGTAGACACCGCTGTCAATCTTTTGTCGTCACCCAGAGACCAATTCCTTCCTCGTTCCCAATTACCCTCATGACCTCCTATAAATCACCTCCAGTGCCTCCTATAAATTACCATCAGCACCTTCACCCCTAATTATTTCACAAATATTTTGCATTCAAAGTTGCTTTCAGAATATTTTAATCTGAGCCAATTTTCCTCCTAAGGCATGCAGTTCAAACAGCAAGAGTGATTTTCATAAAGTTTGGTAAAAGGCAAATCATTCCAAACAGTAGCCTCCATTAGGCCACGTGCGTACCTTCACACCAGCGCATCCCATAGAATCCCCGATTAGCCAGAGTGCTCTGATGAAATGGCCAACCAGGGCACTGAAAGGCGAACATGAGGGAAAAGAGAATTTGCCCCAGCCCTGGATGCTGATGAGAAGCCTTTCAGTGCGTGGAGTGGCATTCTGATTCCCAGGGGTGCACCACAGCGCTAGTGGGTTTTTTTGAGGTTTGCCAACAGCAAATGGAACACAAAGGGCAAGGTAAAGGAGGGGACTCTGGGAAGAGAAAGTGAGGAGTCAAAACAGGGACTTTGAGTAATTTGGAGAAAACTGTCACGACACTGGGTCATTTAGTGAAAAAACTGGGACTGTCCCAGTTGGCAAAACCAGGGCATCTGGTCACAGAAATTAAGACATAACCATCTTGTAAAGTCTAGTGTTTGTAACCCACTGACAAATGGATCTTTGCTGAAGTTATAATAAAGTCAGGTTGACATTGTGGCTACCAGCTGTGGGAAGTCAGCAATGAGAGACAGTTGGCGGAGAGCAATGTAAAAGAGGTTTTAATATTGCTGTTTAGCCACCAGTTCTCATAGCTTAAGCATTATCAGTGCAGTTTTTCTTTAAGTCTGGCCAAAAAGACTTTCTATAAAACACCCTTTCAGTCTCATCAAATATGGTAGACCTCCTTACTAACATTTGATAGCTAGTGCTAAAATTGGGAGAACTCTGTCTCACAGACTAGTCAAGCAACAGCCTGACATAGTCATCCTCATGGAATCATACCTGACAGATAATGTCTCCGATTCCACCATCACCATCCCTGGGTATGTCCTATCCCACCAGCAGGACAGACTCAGCAGAGGTGGCAGCACAATGTTATACACTCGGGAGGGAGTTGCCCTGGGAGTCCTCAACATTGACTCTGGACCCCATGAAGTCTCATGGCATCAGATCAAATATGGGCAAAGAAACCTCCTGCTGATTACCATGTGCCGATCTTCCTCAGCTGATGAATCAGTGCTTCTCCATGTTGAACATCGCTTGGAGGAAGCACTGAGAGTGGCAATGGTGCAGAATGTTCTTTGGGTGAGGTAGACTTCAATGTCCATCACCAAGAGTGGCTCAGTAGCACCATTACTGACCAAGCTGGCAGATTCCTAAATGACATAGCTGCTATAATAAAAGCAAAAAACTGCGGATGCTAGAAATCCAAAACAAAAACAAAAATACCTGGAAAAACTCAGCAGGTCTGGCAGCATCTGTGGAGAGGAACACAGTTAACGTTTCGAGCCCGCATGACTCTTCAACAGAACTAAGGAAAAATAGAAAAGGGGTGAAATATAAGCTGGTTTAAGGTGGGGGGGGCGGAGACAAGAAGAGCTGGATAGAGGGCCAGTGATAGGTGGAGATAACCAAAAGATGTCACAGACAAAAGGATGATATAAAAGGATGATATAAAAGGTGGTGATATTATCTAAAGGAATGTGCTAATTAAGGGTAGAAAGCAGGACAAGCAAGGTACAGATGGCCCTAGTAGGGGTGGGGTGGGGTGAAGGAATCGAAAAAGGCTAAAAGGTAGAGATAAAATAATGGATGGAAATACATTTAAAAATAATGGAAATAGATGGGGAAAAAAAATCTAGAAAAATTATTGGAAAAAGCAAAAAGGAGGGGGACAATCGGAAAGAGGGTGGGGATGGAGGAGAGTTCATGATCTAAAATTGTTGAACTCAATATTCAGTTCGGAAGGCTGTAAAGTGCCTAGTCGGAAGATGAGGTGCTGTTCCTCCAGTTTGCATTGAGCTTCACTGGAACAATGCAGCAAACCAAGGACGGACATGTGGGCATGAGAGCAGGGTGGAGTGTTGAAATGGCAAGCGACAGGGAGGTCTGGGTCTGCGGACAGACTGAAGGTGTTCTGCAAAGCGGTCACCCAGTCTGCGTTTTGTCTCTCCAATGTAGAGGAAACCACATTGGGAGCAACGAATGCAGTAGACTAAGTTGAGGGAAGTGCAAGTGAAGTGCTGCTTCACTTGAAATGAGTGTTTGGGCCCTTGGACGGTGAGGAGAGGGGAAGTAAAGAGGCAGGTGTCGCATCTTCTGCGGTTGCATGGGAAGGTGCCGCCGGCGGGGTGATGGAGGAGTGGACCAGGGTGTCATGGAGGGAACGATCCCTACGGAATGCCGCCAGGTGGGGTGAAGGGAAGATGTGTTTGGTGGTGGCATCATGCTGGAGTTGGCGGAAATGGCGGAGGATGATCCTTTGAATGCGGAGGCTGGTGGGGGGATATGTGAGGACAAGGGGGACCCTATCGTGTTTCTGGGAGGGAGAAGGTGGTGTGAGGGTGGATGCGTGGGAGATGGGCCGGACACGGTTGAGGGCCCTGTCAACCACCGTGGGTGGAAAACCTCGGTTAAGGAAGAAGGAGGACATGTCAGAGGAACTGTTTTTGAAAGTGGCATCATCAGAACAGATGCGATGGAGGCAAAGGAACTGAGAGAATGGGATGGAGTCCTTACAGGAAGTAGGGTGTGAGGAGCTGTAGTCGAGGTAGCTGTGGGAGTCGGTAGGCTTGTAATGGATATTGGTGGACAGTCTAGCACCAGAAATTAAGACAGAGAGGTCAAGGAAGGGAAGGGAAGTGTCAGAGATGGACCATGTGAAAATGTTGGAGGGGTGGAAATTGGAAGCAAAATTAATAAATTTTTCCAGGTCCAGATGAGAGCATGAAGCAACACCGAAGTAATCATCGATGTACCGGAGAAAGAGTTATGGGATGGGGCCGGAGTAGGACTGGAACAAGGAATTTTCCACATACCCCATAAAGAGACAGGCATAGCTGGGGCCCATGCAGGTACCCATAGCCACACCTTTTATTTGGAGGAAGTGAGAGGAGTTTAAGGAGCAATTGTTCAGTGTGAGAACAAGTTCAGCCAGATGGAGGAGAGTAGTGGTGGACGGGAATTGTTCGAGGAAGAAGCAGAGAGCCATCAGACGATCCCGGTGGGGGATGGAGGTGTAGAGGGATTGGACGTCCATGGTGAAGAGGAGGCGGTTGGGGCCAGGGAACTGGAAATTGTTGATATGACGTAGGGTGTCAGAGGAACCACGGATGTCGGTGGGAAGGGACTGGACAAGGGGAGAGAGAATGGAGTCAAGATAGCAAGAATTGAGTTCCGTGGGGCAGGAACAGGCTGACATGATCGGTCTGCTGGGACAGTCCTGTTTGTGGATTTTGGGTAGGAGGTAGAAGCGGGCTGTCCGAGGTTGGGAGACTATCAGGTTGGAAGCTGTGGGAGGAAGATCTCCAGAGGAGATGAGGTCAGTAACAGTCCTGGAAACAATGGCTTGATGTTCGGTGGTGGGGTCATGGTCCAGGGGGAGGTAGGAGGAAGTGTCTGCAAGTTGTCGCTCAGCCTCTGCGAGGTAGAGGTCAGTGCGCCAGACAACAGCACCACCCTTGTCAGCAGGTTTGACCTGAGGGAACGGAGTGCAGCAAGTTCAGAGAGAGACAGGTTAGAATGGGTGACAGGAGCAGAGCAATTGAGATGACCAATGTCACGAGAATGTTGAGAACTGTCAGCGTGACATTAGTTTCCAGGGCTGTTACTGACCTCATCTCCTCTGGAGATCTTCCTTCCACAGCTTCCAACCTGATAGTCTCCCAACCTCGGATGGCCCGCTTCTACTTCCTACCCAAAATCCACAAACAGGACTGTCCCGGCAGACCGATCGTGTCAGCCTGTTCCTGCCCCACGGAACTCATTTCTTGCTATCTTGACTCCATTCTCTCTCCCTTTGTCCAGTCCCTTCCCACCTACATCCGTGATTCCTCTGACATCCCACATCATATCAACAATTTCCAATTCCCTGGCCTCAACCGCCTCCTCTTCACCATGGACGTCCAATCCCTCTACACCTCCATCCCCCACCGGGATGGTCTGATGGCTCTCCACATCTTCCTCGAACAGAGGCCCGAACTATCCCCATCCACCACTACTCTCCTCCGTCTGGCTGAACTTGTTCTCACACTGAACAATTTCTCCTTAAACTCCTCTCACTTCCTCTAAATAAAAGGTGTGGCTATGGGTACCCGCATGGGCCCCAGCTATGCCCGTCTCTTTATAGGGGATGTGGAACATTCCTCGTTCCAGTCCTACTCCGGCCCCCTCCCACAACTGTTTCTCCGGTACATCGATGATTACTTCGGTGCTGCTTCATGCTCTCGTCGGGACCTGGAAAAATTTATTAATTTTGCTTGCAATTTCCACCCCTCCAACATTTTCACATGGTCCATCTCTGACACTTCCCTTCCCTTCCTTGACCTCTCTGTCTCAATTTCTGGTGATAGGCTGTCCACCAATATCCATTACAAGCCTACCGACTCCCACAGCGACCTCGACTACAGCTCCTCACACCCTGCTTCCTGTAAGGACTCCATCCCATTCTCTCAGTTCCTTTGCCTCCGTCGCATCTGTTCTGATGATGCCACTTCCAAAAACAGTTCCTCTGACATGTCCTCCTCCTTCCTTAACCGAGGTTTTCCACCCACGGTGGTTGACAGGGCCCTCAACCGTGTCTGGCCCATCTCCCACGCATCCGCCCTCACACCTTCTTCTCCCTCCCAGAAACATGATAGGGTCCCCCTTGTCCTCACTTATCACCCCACCAGCCTCCGCATTCAAAGGATCATCCTCCGCCATTTCCGCCAACTCCAGCATGATGCCACCACCAAATACATCTTCCCTTCACCCCCCCGGCGACATTCCACAGGAATCATTCCCTCCAGGACACCCTGGTCCACTCCTCCATTACCCCCTACACCTCAACCCCCTCCCATGGCACCTTCCCATGCAACCGCAGAAGGAGCAACACCTGCCCCTTTACTTCCCCTCTCCTTACCATCCAAGAGCTCAAATACTCATTTCAAGTGAAGCAGCATTTCACTTGCGCTTCCCTCAATTTAGTCTACTGCATTCGTTGCTCCCAATGCGGTTTCCTCTACATTGGGGAGACCAAACGCAGACTGGGTGACCACTTTGCAGAACACCTTCGGTCTGTCCGCAAGCATTACCCAGACCTCCCTGTCGCTTGCCATTTCAACACTCCACCCTGCTCTCATGCCCACATGTCCGTCCTTGGCTTGCTGCATTGTTCCAGTGAAGCTCAACGCAAACTGGAGGAACAGCACCTCATCTTCCGACTAGGCACTTTACAGCCTTCCGGACTGAATATTGAGTTCAACAATTTTAGATCATGAACTCTCCCCTCCATCCCCACCCCCTTTCCGATCTTCCCCCTCCTTTCTGTTTTTTCCAATAATTTATCTAGATTTTTCTTTTCCCACCTATTTCCATTATTTTTAAATGTATTTCCATCCATTATTTTATCTCTACCTTTTAGCCTTTTTCGATTCCTTCACCCCACCCCACCCCCACTAGGGCTATCTGTACCTTGCTCGTCCTGCTTTCTACCCTTAATTAGCACATTCTTTAGATAATATCACCACCTTCAACACCTCTTTGTCCTTTTGTCTGTGACATCTTTTGGTTATCTCCACCTATCACTGGCCCTCTATCCAACTCTTCTTGTCCCACCACTCCCCCTTAAACCAGCTTATATTTCACCCCTTTTCTATTTTTCCTTAGTTCTGTTGAAGAGTCATGCGGGCTCGAAACGTTAACTGTGTTCCTGTCCACAGATGCTGCCAGACCTGCTGAGTTTTTCCAGGTATTTTTGTTTTTAACATAGCTGCTAGACTTGGTCTGCGGCAGGTGGTGAGGGAATCAACAAGAGGGGAAAACATACTTGACTTCATCCTCACCAACCTGCCTGCCGCAGATGCATCTGTCCATGACAGTAATCGGTAGGAGTGACCACAGCACAGTCATTGTGGAGACGAAGTCCCGCCTTTACATTGAGGATACCCTCCACTGTGTTGTGTGGCACTACCACCGTGCTAAATGGAATAGATTTTGAACAGATATAGCAACTCAAGACTGGGCATCCATGAAGTGCTGTGGGCCATCAACAACAGCAGCATACTCGAACACAATCTGTAACCTCATGGCCTGGCATATCCCCCACTCTACCTGAACCCTGGTTCAGTGAAGAGTGCAGGAAGGCATGCCAGGAGCAGCACCAGGCATACCTAAAAATGTGGTGTCAACCTGGTGAAGCTCTAAAATAGAACTACTCGCATGCCAAACAAGATAAGCAGCAAGTGATAGACAGAGCTGAGCGATCCCACAACCAGCGGAACAGATCTAAGCTCTGCAGTCCTGCCACATCCAGTCGTGAATGGTAGTGGACAATTAAACAACTCACTGGGGGAGGTAGCTCCACAAATATCCCAATCCTCAATGATGGAGGAGCCCAGCACAGCAGTGCAAAAGATAAGGCTGAAGCATTCGCAGTAATCTTCAGCCAGAAGTGCCGAGTGGATGATCCATCTTGGCCTCCTCCGGAGGTCTCCAGCATCACAAATGCCAGTCTTCAGCCAATTCGATTCATTCCACGTGATATCAAGAAACGGCTGAAGGCACTGGATGCTGCAAAGGCTACGGGCCCTGACAACATTCCGGCATTGGTACTGAAGGCCTGTGCTCCAGAACCTGCCGTACACCTAGTCAAGCTGTTCCAGTACAGCTACAACACTGGTTTCTAGCCGGCTATGTGTAAAATTACCCAGGTACGTACAGTACACAAAAAGCAGGACAAATCCAACCCATCCAATTACCGGCCCATCAGTCTACTCTCCATCAAGTAAAATAACGGAAAGGGTCACCAACAATGCTATCAAGCGGCACTTGCTTAGCAATAACCTGCTCACTGATGCCCAGTTTGGGTTCCACCAGGGCCAGTCAGCTCCCAACCTAGTTACAGCGTTGGTTCAAACATGGACAAAAGAGTTGAACTCCCAAGGTGAGGTGAGAGTGACGGCCCTTGACATCAAGGCAGCATTTGACCGAGTGTGACATTAAGGAGCCCTAGAAAAACTGGAGTCAATGGGAATTAGAGAGAAAACTCTCCGCTGGTTGGAGTCATACCTAGCACAAAGGAAGATGGTTGTGATTGTTGGAGGTCAGTCATCTCAGCTCCAGGGCATCACTGCAGGAGTTCCTCAGGGTAGTGTCCTCGGCCCAACCATCTTCAGCTGCTTCATCAATGACCTTCTTTCCATCGTAAGGTCAGAAGTGGGGATGTTCGCTGGTGATTGCACAATGTTCAGCACCATTTGCAACTACTCAGATACTGAAGCAGTGCACGTCCAAATGCAGCAAGACCTGGACAATATCCAGGCTTGGGCTGACAAGTGGCAAGTAATATTCGTGCCACACAAGTGTCAAGCAATGACCACCTCCAACAAGAGAGAATCCAACCATCGTCCCTTGATGTTCAATGGCATTACCATCTCTGAATCACGCACTATCAACATCCTGGGGGTTGCCATTGACCAGAAACTGAACTGGACTAGTCATATAAATACTATGGCTACAAGAGCAGGGTAGAGGCTAGGAATCATGCGATGAGTAACTCACCTCCTGACTCCCCAAAGCCTGTCCACCATCTACAAGGCACGAGTCAGGAGTGTGATGGAACACTCCCCACTTGCCTGGATGAGTACAGCTCCTACAACATTGAAGAAGCTGGACACCGTTCAGGACAAAGCATTCTGCTTGATTGGCACAAACATTCACTCCCTCCACCACTGATGCACAGTGGCAGCAGTGTGTACCATCCGCAAGATGAACTGCAGGAATTCACCAAGGCTTCTTCGACAACACCTTCCAAACCCACAACCACTACCACCTAGAAGGACAAGGGCAGCAGCTAGATGGGAACACCACCACTTGGAAGTTCCCCTTCAAGTCACTCACCATCCTGACTTGGAAATATATCTCTGTTCCTTCACTGTCGCTGGGTCAAAATCCTGGAACTCCCTCCCTAACAGCACTGTGGGTTACCTACACCACATGGACTGCAGCGGTTCAAGGCGGCAGCTCACCACCACCTTCTCAAGGCCAGCTAGGGATGGGCAATAAATGCTGGTCTAGCCAGCAAAGCCCACATCCCGTGAATGAATAAAAAAAAAGATTTGGGGTCATTACTAGCAGTACAGAACCAGTATACATGATCAGTTGGGACAATCATCAATGCCCAGCCCCCCATCCCTCTCACCATACAGTTCAATAGCTTTCTGTCATAAGGCCAATCTCCACATATGAAGGATGGTAAGTGAAGGACTGCCAGCACATGTGGAACCACATCCCAGCAAGAGTCACTACTATCAGGAGAGGTGAGAATAAAAAGAAAAAAAAAGTTAAGATATTTTAACAGCATTGAGAAACTGGAGAAGCAAGCCATGTACTTAGTAGGAACCAAATCACTACCTCCACAACAAAAAATATTGCTACTTGATTCATAAGTAAAATGACTAAATGTCAAATCTCGTGCATTGAACTCCAATTAATTGAAACTGCACACACAATCATTTAGCTTGAGTCAAGGAGTCCGACTGAATTTAAGCATTGTTGACATGACAGGGTGTGGGAAGACAGCCACTCCACGTTTTGCTTTTCCTTCTAGTTGGTGAAGCCACTTTGCAATATAAACAAAATAATTTCCCAAGCACAGTATGGCACCTCCCCGAATACTCAGAACTGAATTCCAGCCCCAGGAGAGGAGATAAATATTTCTTGTAAATATTAGTCTGTAATAATCTGGATAGTATTTTAGTAAACATACCTTTCCTTGCATACTCAAATAAAAGTATGAAATAGAAAAGACAGAGTGTATGATATGCATTTGTCTTATTACTGTCCTCAAGATAGTGTTATGCATGACATCTAACATTAGCTTAGTTCTCAGTCATTTCAATTATGACATAAGGCTAAAGTTGAGCATGTCCTCACTGGAAGAGACTTTGAAATAAGCCAATAGGAATTTTCAAAATGATCAGGATCAATCTACTTCATGCTGACTAAAGCTGCAATAATTAGGTGATAATTTAAAATAAATGAGCAAACAAAAAAATTACAGAATACTTTGTATACTTAATACACAAGTCAAACAGTTCAGGAGACAATTAGCTTTGTTTCTAGAGGAAGAGGCTCAAGAGATACGAAAGAATGCAATAAAAGGGAGCTAAAAATTTTAAAACCTCAAGCTTTCCTGCTCAAGAATTCCTACAACATCGATTGAGATGCACTGTTCCAGTGGAGAAACTTTTTAACAATAAAAATGTGCAACTCATGCTTTGTCCAGATAGCAAATGATGTGGGTGGCCATATTTGACTACAAATAACCTTGGTCATTATACCATTATCTGAGGTCCCTCACCCCAAAAAGCAAACATTACATATAATAAGCATTCAGCTCACATACACAATCTATCTTTAAAGAGGCTTGGTTTCATATTACCACTTAACTGTGAAGCTTGTTATTGATGTTACAGTTCTTTCTCGGCAATCTAACAGCTGTTCCCGTAAAAGGGCATTTATACCCAACAACCTGAAAGGTCTACTTCCTATATAAACAGTTCAGATATGAATTCCAAGATTTAACATTTTGCCCCATTTACAATAACCTACTTACTGGTTTTTATACTGTTTCACACTGAGCATTCAAACACTCTTCAACCTGGCAGATATAACTCCATAATATAAACTTGCAGTTATATAGTACCTTTAACATATTAAAATGCCCCAAACATTTCACATGCATGTAAATCAGCTTCAAGAAAGGGATATTAAGACAAACTTGGTCAAAGAGGTAGGTTTTAATAAGCATCTTAAAAGGGGAGGTCTGTTGGAAGGAATTCCAATGCTCTACACAGACCAGAGATTTACAGAATAAAAATTCCAATAGCTTCAGTGCAATTAGCAAATGAAGTACAAACATCAGAAGTAGTACTGACAAACACAAGGAGCCTATCTGCAGTGAGATAATTACCCCTATTAAACATGGCTTCTGATTTATTTCAAATGCCTGTCAAGTTAACTTTTTTTTTGTTATTTAGCTGCAATTTGAAATACTGCATTAGACAGCAGCTTGACTTTTTACATTGCAGAGAACCAGCACACTGCAATGATAGAATGGACTATTTCAATGTAGCAGTTTAAATTACAATCAAGCGGTCATATTGGGCTTCAGCATACAATGTAATTAATGATTTGTTGATATATAAACTGCAGATTCAAACTTTGCCAGTCACATTCTTTAACCATTGCAATTGAAGATTATTGCAGTATACCGAATTGAACCTTGCGAAGGTTGTGCTATTGCAATTTAGAAACAGCTAGTACGTTGCGTATAATAGTTGGTGTTAACAAATTTCAGGTCCAAACTAATATTCTCATAGTTCAGCACCTCTGATCCCATGTTCCTTATAAACAACTTTGACAATGTGCTGCATTTCATCTGCCTCTCTTACTTTGTTTACCACAATGCTTTCTGCAATCCCAAAGCCCTACCCTAAACCTTCCCCAAACCTCTGTGGCCATCCCAGGCTTGATTCCTGAATGGGTAAGCTTTTTCTCTGTGCCTCTCAGCATTCTCTGAAGGGTCCATAGAGACACATCACTGCCTGGTCACAAGCAACTGTCCCATGCCACCCTCTTACTGATCTTGTCACTCAGAACATCCCTGGGTGGCTAATCTTGCCAATCTATTCATTTTAATTACTTGTGACAGTGTGAACTTTACCAGTAGATCCACAATCACCTACTCTCTCCATTGCACCCTCCAGAATGTCTGTTTGCTTTGCCATCCATGCTCTTACTGTGGAATATCATTTAACACACGACTATACCATCCTCCTCCGACACACCTCTGTCATCCAGCTGGGTGGAACTGCCCTGGTTTGCTTCCATTCTTATCTAATCAAATCATAGCTAGGGAATTCCCTTCCCGTCTTGCACTGTTACCTCTGGTATCCCTCAAGGGTCTATCCTTGGATTCCCTCTCATTTACATGCTACCCTTCAGTGCCATCATCTGAAAATATTTCGATTTCCACATGTATGCTGACAACACCCAGCTTTACCTCAACACCACCTCTCTCAACTCTACCTCTCTCAACTCTACCTCTCTCAACTCTTTCTCTGTCTCTGAACTGTTGGGATTGTTTGTCTGACATGCAACACTGGATGTGTAGTAATTTCCTATTAAATAGTTGAAAAGTCAAGTCATTGTCTCTGTTCCCTAGCCTATGACTCTATTGCTCTTCCTGGCAAGTGAGACTGAACCAGATTGTTTGCAACCTTGATGTAATGTATGACTATGAGCTGAGTTCATAACCATGCCATCACCAAGATTGCCCAGTGCTGGCCCTGCATCAGCTCAACTGCTGTTCAAAGCCTTATCTATGCCTTTGACACCTCCATGCTTGACTGTTCCACTGCATGCTTGGCCAGCGTTCCATATTCTGCCCTTCTCAAACTTATGACCAACCAAAACTGCCACCCATGTCCGAACCTGCACCAAGTACTATTCGCCCATTACCTGTGCTCTCTAACCTACATTGGCTCCTGCTTAAACAATGCCACAATTTTAAATTTCTCCTCCTTATTTTCAAATCCCTCCATGACTTTGCCCCTCCCTTTTTAAAAAATCTCTTTTAGCAGTACAACCCTCCAAGATATCTGCAATTCTCCAATTCAGGCCTGGGTTTTAATTGCATCACCAATGGCATGTAATCCTCACTGCCAAGGCCCTAAGTGCAGAAATACCCTCCCCTAAATCTCTGCCTAATGTATTTAAGAAGCTTTTTTTAAGCACTACCTCTTTGACCAAGTTTTTGGTCATCTGTCTTAATATCTCAAATGGCTCGGTGTGAAACTTTGTTCGATAAGACTCCTGTGAAGTATCTTGGAGTGTTTTACTACATAAAAAAGGTGCTATAGAATTTAAAGTTGTTGTTGATGATTGCCTCGACATCCTGCCTTGACAGAAACTTGACTGATGACACCTTTTCCCCCTTACTGAAAACTCCCTACCTGGCTGGAACTTCTACCCCCATGCCCCACCCAAACTGTCATGGTAGAGGACCTCATTACCAAATCTCACCTTAGTCTATCCCCCTACTCCTCTTGGTGCCTTAAGCACTTCTGAGCACCCAATTTGTTCTACTCCTCTCATCTATCCTTTAAAAATCCTTGTTCTTTATGGGAAATGTTCCCTCTAAACTGCAGCCACACAGCAATCCAGAACATACCATGCAGTGAAACAAACCACCTGCATAAAACAAAGGAAAATCTGAGGGAACATTGTCTTCTGGTCATCCAAAACCCAACTGAAGTTTCTCTCTGGCTTGTGTGTCCTGTGGAGGGCCTTGGGACATTTTCCTACGTGAAAGGTACTGTATAAATGCAAGTTATTGTTTACTGCCCAACAGTTAGCCCTGGAATAGCGTGAACTGAGGATTATCACAATTTAGCCTCTAAATCAACTAGATACTGTAAACTTAAAAAGTGCCCCCGTGTATATTTCTCCTATCTTCTGAAAATCAGATTTATGATCAATGTAATGAGACCAGGCCAACATCAAACCAGCAGGGCAATTTATTCTGCCAATTTAGGAATGAGCAGAGTAACATAGTAAATTTTAACCTGTTTCATAATTTCCTGTTTGAGCCTTTACTCGGTGGGCTAGAGGGAGGGATGTGACAGAGGCAGTTGATCTTCATGTTACGTGACAAAGAGGTCCTTGAACTCTACAAAATTATTGCTGGAGTTGACTCTATATGACTATGATTTGCAATTAGCGGGTGGACACGAGGGAGGGGGAGGGCACAAGAGTGAGGGAGGGGGTGGGCAAGAGAGGGAGGGAGGGAAGGGAGGGGGCAGGCGAGCGAGGGCAGGGGCAAGCGAGACTAATGGTTTACTTGGGAGCTACGGCAAAGGTGATTGGGGGCAAGGGTGCAGTTGAGCAAATTAGTAGCTGCAGAAATGTTGTGACAAGCAGAGGACCAAAGTTAGAGAGTTGGGATTTTGAAAGTGTAGTTGATGGCCGAAGGGCCTCTTCGGCACTGAGATTCTGTAAGTCAATTGAGGGGATAGTTATTTTCATGGGGTGGACACAGAAGGTAGGGTTGGGGTGTGAAAGGGAATGTGGGTGTGAAGAGTGATAGAAAGTGATCAGAGATGGCCTTCCCTTATCTGTGATTGTTATGATGTGATTAGCAAGACCATGTGAAATGGCAAGGTTAAGGATGTGGCAGTGAATATGGATTGGGGAGTTTATATGGACCGAGAGAATTAGGGAGGATAAGAAGGGAGTGAAGAGGAGAGAGAGAGAATGAGGATCTAAGATGGAGATGAAGTCACTGAGTCTTTTGGTGCAGAGGCCGAAGGAGGAAAGGAGTGAAAATATCTCATTAAGAAAATTATCATACTTGAGAGGGGGTAGAGAACAATGGTTTTGAATAAGAAGTGATAAACAAGGTGAGATGCTTAAAGGAGGAAGTGCCAAAAGAGTAGGGGGTCAGCTTTCTGCAGATTGTCCATGGCAGAGTCAGTCACACTGGAAGCCAAAATCTTGATTTGACACCCTCATCCAATGCTGTGCCTGGGGATTGGTCAGTTGACCTTCCAATCAAACCAGCTACTGCCCGTCTCAGCATGAACTTCTATGGCAACAACTCCATTGGCCTCATGAAGTAATTCCACCAGATTAGACAATTTCCTCACTGGCATCTCTAATTAGGACTAAAACAAATGGAATACTCACACAAAATTTCTTAATGATATGAAATGCACTACCACAGGTCATAAATATTTAAAAGGGAGAGATGATTAGTGAAGTAAAACTATCAAGGAGTAAGAATGAACATGGGACTGGGATTAAAATAGAGATGTTAAGTGTCACCTTGGTTATATGACAGCATTCTGATCTAAGTCAGAAGGTAGTGGTTTCAATTTTACATCAGGGCTTGATTGCATAATCTGGGTGATACTTTGATGCAGTCCGAAACATACAATGTTTCGTTGATTTAATATTTCATTCAAAAGGTGAGCCTTGAAGAACTGCCTCAGCTGGATAAATATCCCATGCCATTGCTCAAGGGGAGAGAATTCTCTCGAAGTCTTGGCCAGCATTAATCCTGCAACAAATACAGCATAAACTGGTCATTTATCTCAGTGCTATCTGTGGGACCTTACTGCATGCAAAATGGCTGCCAAATTACTCTACAAAAACATGGAAAGATTGAGAAGACTGGGCCTTATTCTCTAGAGTTTAGAAGAATATGATCTCATTGAAGCATACAAAATTTTTCAGGGCTTGACAGGGTAGATGCAAAAAGAATGTTTCCCCTGGCTGGTGTGCCTAAAACCAGAGACAGTCTCAGAATAAGAGGTAGGCTCTTTAGGACTGAAATGAGGAGGAATTTCTTCACTCTTGAGGATGATGAATCTTTGGAATTCACTACCTGATAGCTGTGGTAGCTTCGTCAATCAGTTCGTTCAAGACAGAGATCAATAGATTTCTAGATATTAAATATATCAAGGGATATGGGGGTAGTGGAGGAAAATGGCATTGAGGTAAATCAGCCATGATCTAGACGAATGGTGGAGCAGATACGAGGGGCCAAAGAGCCCACTGATGCTCTTAATTCCTATAGCAGTACCTATTTTTCAAAAGTAATCCATTATCTGTGAAGCACTTTGGGACATTGAGGACAAGATACTTCAATGCAAGTACAGGGCAGATAGATATGCTCACCCAAGATGACCAATTAGATTTCAAGCTCAAAATACAGGTTGCTTTAATAAATACCTGTATAGCAAAATATTTGTCAACATTGTTCAATAGAAATTACTGATTAGCCACATGCACTATTCGTAGAATAGTCCCTCAATAAACTTGCAATAAAGGTAAATGCACATTGCATGTATGTATTTACATAAACATTTGCCATTCTGTAACTGAAGGCACAAAACACTTGCACACCTTGCATTTTTTCGCCCACTTTGCTGGCAAATGCACATGGGTACACATCTATATACTGTGTGAATGAATACTGAGATCACATGCCCAAGGATGGTGTCCATTACTTTTCTTAAAAAAAACAACCAAATGTAATTTGCCACATCTGGGATTTCTAATTAACCACATGGCCTGAGTGCTTAATGTGTCAGGCAACACTGGTCTATGAAAACACAAATGTGTTAATTGGCTTCCCTTTCCCAGTAATCCCAATTATAGGAATTTATAAAGCGCAATTGCAGTCCACATGTCAAAGTCCAGAGTCTAGGATAAAAGCAAAATACTACGGATACTGGAAATCTGAAACAAAAACAGAAAATTCTGTAAAAACTCAGCAGGTCTAACAGCATCTGCGGAGAGCAAAAAAAAAAGTTAACGTTTCGAGTCCTCATGACTCTTCTTCAGAGCCAAAGAGAAGTAAAGATGTGATTAAATTTATATTGTATAAGTGGGGGTGGAACAGGTGAAGCTGGATAGAAGGCCAGCAATAGGTGGGGCCAAAGGAGAGATTGACAAAGATGTCATGAACAGAAGGACAAAGGGGTAATAATGGTAGTGACACTGGCTAAAGGAGGCACTGATGGTGGCATTAAGGTAAGAAAGCAGAATGTGATAATAGCCTGACAAGGGTAAACACTCTGGAAAGAACATGAACAAGTGACAGATGGCTCTTGTGGGGGTGGGATGGGATGGTGGTGGGAAAAGGATTGAAAATAGGATAAAAGGTGAGGGTAAAACAATGAATAAAAATGAATATTGAAAAAAAAAAAGGGGTGAGGATGGTGGAGAGTGTTCATGGACTGAAATTGTTGAAGTGAATGTTAAGTCTGGAAGGCTGTAATGTGCCTAATCGGAAGATGAGGTGCTGTTCCTCCAGTTTGCATTGGGCTTCACTGGAACATTGCAGCAGGCCAAGGACAGGCATGTGGGCATGAGAACAGGATGGTGTGTTGAATAGCAAGTGACAGGAAGGTCTGGGTCATGCTTGTGGACGGACTGAAGGTGTTCGCAAAGCGGTCACCCAGTCTGCGTTTGGTCTCTCCAATGTAGAGGAGACCGCATTGGGAGCAGTGAATGCAGTAGGCCAAATTGAAGGAGGTGCAAGTTCCGGACTTAACATCGAGTTTAACAACTTCAGACCATGAACTCGCTCCTCCATCCTCACCCCTTTTTTCCCAATATTAATTTTTATTCACTTATTTTTATTTTCATTCGTTGTTTTATCCACACCTTTTATCCTACTTTCAATTTTTTTTCCCCACCACCGTCCTCTTCCCCCTACCTCACCTCCACAAAGGCATCTGTCACTTGTCCATGTTGTTCTTTCCAGAGTGCTTACCCTTGTCAGGCTATTATCACATTCTGCTTTCTTACCTTAATGTCACCATCAGCACCGCCTTTAGCCAGTACAACTACCATCAACACCCCTTTGTCCTTTTGTTCATGACATCTTTGTCAATCTCTCCTATGCCCCCACCTATCGCTGGCCTTCTATCCAGCTTCACCTGCTCCACCCTCCTTATACAGTATAAATTTCATCACACTTTTACTTCTCTTTAGCTCTGAAGAGTCATGCGGACTTGAAATGTTAACTCTGTTTTTTTTCTCTCCACAGATGCTGTTAGGCCTGCTGAGTTTATCCATCATTTTCTGTCCAGACTCTAGGAATTATCTTTGACGACAATCATACAGCTCTATAAATTTTTTTCAGGTACTTATCCAACTCAGCCTTCGATTTGTTGATAAAATCCATATATTTTCAGTATCTGCATAATAAGTTGTCTTTTCATCTTCCTCTACACTTAAACCTACATCTTTGTTGCAGAATCTGAGATTAAGTATATTGATGTTTGTGTCTATGTTGTTCCAATCTCAAAAATGTCTATAAAAAAATTACTCGACCCTGCTCTTTAGCACAAATATTCCTAGCTTCTGCGGTTATGTAGTAAGGTGAAAACTCATTACCCAGAAAGAGTAACTCCCCATGCCAGTGAGATGTTTAGACACGCACAGCCTGCATTAGTCACTTCCTGAATGAATGAGTTTTAAACAGCAAGTGGGCCTTATTGCTTAAGGCTAGGTTGACATGTTAGACAGTAATGGTTCATGACAAGGCCGACTCACATTACTTTTGTTCCACCTATGCCCTGAAATTCTTTCTGCAGTTTAAAATATCTAAGGTAAAATAGGTAGAACATAGGTGAAGTCTTAAAAGTAACTGCATGAAAGCATTATTCATAGCTTATCCATTATAAATTGTAAGTTTATCTCATGAGCATTTGTGTAAAATAAAGTTGCAAGGGCATGACTTGGCTTCGTTGTGATGCCCTATGTGGCTGATAGCTTGCCAACAATGCTTAGGCTGACAGAAAAAGGTTCAAATACACGGTTGAGAAAAGGAGTTCTCCAAAGTAATCCTGTCTGCCTCATGATTTCAGCTCAAGTGGAGCGTATTTCTTCACAAGAGATAAAATGGAATTCAGTATACCACACCTAACAGCATTTTATTATGCAAATGTAACTGCCTTCAGGGGAAATGTGCAAATCAAGGATTGTTCTGATCGTTTTTAAAAAAGAATTCTATTTGAATCACATAACCTCTGCAAAATGCACAAGTTAACGTTGTTCCCAAATGGACAATCAAGATCAATTTAATTTGCTTCAATAAAGTAGACCAACTTTGAGATATAGACAGCTTTGTATTTTAGTCAAGTATTAAACTGCAGAGATATTGGGGAACTGAGTAGGGGAATACATTCCCACTTTTGACAATTTAGGCCCATAAACTCCAAGGCTAATATGCCCTGCCATGCCTGGTCCAACTTGCTACTTAAGACAAAAATGAAAATATAAATAGCATCTACATACATATCACCTCAATATTACAAACTGAGCAAAATACCTGCATCCAGAGGTTATTTCTCCTGGACTTACGTATCCTGATGCTGTGCATATATGAACCACTCACTGAAGTGGTTTCAACATGAAAATCTAAGATGGAAATCCAGTCAAATGTACTCAAAACAGTTTAAAATGAAATATTCTCCCAACAACCTGGACTAAGTGGCTTGTCAAATGTGGCACTAAGCCACACAGTCCAGAAAATGTCAAAGTCAAAGTGAGATGATGAGCTGCTCCCAATTGTTACCCTGCTGAAAAGTCTTCATATATGATCAAGTGAAGACAAGATCTGGCTCTTCAATGATACTCCTATAGTCAAGTAGCCGTCCATCACAATTTGTTTTTATATTGGCCTCAGAAGTACTATTGCTTTTTCCAAACAATGGTGTCACACTTACGCAATATGGACTTAAGTATGAACTGAAATGGACACTTTCCTTTAAAACAAAATGGATTTGACAGTTCAGGTAATATTTTCTTTCCTGCCAATACACATGGAACTACAAGACCCCGAGCTAATCTTCATGTCTGGACAAGTCTTGACGACATCACTAAAATGTAAAGGATCTTTCTGAACATATCTTTGAGAAGTCAAAATGCAAAAAATCTTCTTTTGGTTACTTCTCAAACTCATCTAAAAAATCTGGTGTCACAATACTGTTTGCAGACTCTTCACCTCCAAGGTTGAAATCCAGAAAATGGGTGTGAAAAGCCCCATTTTTCTCATAATGGTATGTGATTCGGCGATACTCAGACTCCATTGTTTGACAATGGCCTAGCCATTAGAAACTATTTGTGAAAATGAAGGAAAGAGATGCTCTGGTCACATGACAGAAACTAGGTTTCTGATAAGAAAATTTATTGGGGTACTATTTTGGAGCAGACAGGGAAAAATACCTGGACCAGTAAAGGAACAAGATGCTGCCCAGGAAACGCCAGTAGGCAGAAATTTGGTTTGCCCTTGACCTCTCCCCTGAGAAACCTGACCAGGGTTTCACAACAGGGCTTTGAAATTGCACCTTGAATGGAGTGGAAGCGAAATATGCTACCGTGAACAAAAAAAAACAGCAAATCAGTATTCCTGAAGCCTCCAGACTTTTCAGTGTACCAAATTAGGATCAGAGGCCTGCATGGTTTTAAGACTTCACCCTGGGGAAAAGCAAGCATGATAAAGAACCCTTGAACTCTAATGACCTAATGGCATCCTACTTTTGTAGTCACAATCTTTTCTGGAGTGTCTGTGTATCTGTATGTGTGTGTGTGGTTGCGTATATATTCGGGTGTTGAAAAATAAACATTTATCTTTCCTTTAAAACTTGAGAAAAGGAAACCATCCCCATCATCTCTCCTCCAGTCTGTAACAATGGGTCTAACACGTGTCCACTGCAAACATGCCAGATTTGTTGGCTATCCAAGACCACTCAAGTGAAAACAGTCCCAGGCTTTGTTGCTATTTTGAGACTTATAGAACTATATCCCAGCTTTAGTCAACAACTTCGGTGAGAGAGATAGATTGGAAACAATTTGTTTCCGAAAAACACAATGATCATCTGCAGTACATTGTAGGTGAAAGATTCCTTATATAAGGAAACTTATTTATTCTGCCACATCCAACATGGCTGTACAACACCACTCCACCCTGAAATGTTTGTTTTTAAGATGGCAATCTTTAATTAGTAGTACAACTGCTAAGAAAACTAAGCATTTGTGTCAAAATGAATCAGTGACAAAAATGTGACACAGCTATTCTCTATTCTCCTTCCATGTCAAAATACAGGCCCTCTAAACAACAGGCTCTGCAGCCAGAATTTTTTCTGCCCTGTATATATATAGAAATCAACATCTGAACTTCAGAAATCGCTCATTTAAAGCAAACATGTTGACTATGTTTGCCATTGAACAGTATTGTTATTAGCAACTGCCTAAAATCACTCATCCATTTCTTCTGCACAATGTTGGAAATTTCCTTCCATTTTGTTGGTCAACAAATAATTAAATATAAATAAATAACATTTTGTCCACTTCAATCATCTTACTTTATGGAAAGAATGAGTGATCATAAAATAAAAACAACTTTATTGCCCAACTTTATTGAACTAAAGCTGGAGAATTCTGTTCACCAACTAATGAGGGGCATGTTATACCCCTAATTGCAAGCGAAACCTGAACTAACATTTGGTTCTTATTTGATGCAATAAACGTTGAAAATCAGAGATTCAAAAAGAGTTGGAGAATTCGCTTTAAAAAAATGTTTTGCAAAAACTAGCAGCGAAAGTGATACAAATGATGGGAAGGAATTGAAAAAGCTGCAGCTGTTATGTCCAAGCTAAGAATTTGTGGAACAGCAACCTGACTAAACACCAACATGCGCAACCAAGCCTGCGTCTTCAGTGCACTTCTCTATAGTGAGACCTAGACAACATATGCTAGGCAGGAGAAAAGGCTGAACAGTTTGCACCTTCGCTCTCTCAGATGTATCCTTGGCATGTCTTGGCAGGACAAGCTCACCAGCTTAGAGGTCCAGGAGCATGCTAATTCCATCAGCATATACTCATTGTTAAGCCAACTATGTCTGCAGTGGCTTGGCCACATTCATCAGATGGATGATGGCCATATATCTAAAGGCCTTCCATATGGTGCATTGGCCATTAGGCTACTACCTCCTCAGTGTCCATACCTCTGTTACAAGGACATCTGCAAGCTGGATATAAAGATGATGGACATTGATGCTGACAACTGAGAGGCAGTCATTGACAGCAGTGACCACTGGAGGCTGAGTTTGGAAGGGCATTGGAACGGTGAGTAGAAATGAAAAGCTCATCTGGCTGAGAAGGCGGCCCAGAGAAAACAGGCCAGTGAATTGTGCACCTTCTCAGCCCGCTGTCTTCCTCTGTAGCAAATGCAGCAGAGATTGAAATGGCCAAGTCGAGCTTGAGTCACACCAGGTGATGTTTTGACCACCACAGCATATACAAACATACAAATTTGGAGGAAGCAGCCACTCTGTTCCTCGAGCCTGCTCTGCTATTCAATAAGATCTTGGCTGATCTGACTAACCTCAACGCCACAAATCATCATCTTACAAGATGGAAGGCTGCCAACACCAATAGGAAAAAAGCATGTCAAAAGTGTCGTTCATAGTGCCCGAAGACATGGTTAGAAAAGCCTCCTTTGCCCTGTTCGCTACTATAATTATAGCAGTTTTCTTAAAAAAGGTCCTGTGATTGAAGACTTTGAAATATAATCACCGTTCCTTCACTGCTGCTGAGTCAAAATCCTGGAACTCTCTTCCTAACAGCACTGTGGGTGTACCTACATCACATGGACTGCAGTGGTTCAAGAAGGCAGCTCACATTCTCAAGGGCAACTAGGGATGGGCAATAAATGCTGGCCCAGCCAACGACGCCCACATCCCATGAATGAACAGTAAAAGCAAAACTTCTGTCTGGCCTGATACCAAATGACAATCATATTGTTTTGTGTTAGTTTATCTTTGCAACACAGTATTAAAAATAGTGCAATCAGGTGGACTGTTTAAAAAAATATATTTTGGATCGTGAAACTGAAGCAAATCTGTGTAGAGATGCTTATTGGTTTGGAGAAAGGATCAGTCACTTGCTTCCCATAATGCCATATAGCTTTTATACTTAAAAGATAATTGCATCAGCAATTCCCTAATGTTCTAAGATATACTAAATTTAAACACTGACATGATTTATTTTAATGCAAGGCTTACATATTAAATGTTTGAAGAGCAAAAATGAAGTCAAACACGAACTACTCTAAGATTTTTAAAAATTATATAGCACAGAAGGCCATTCAGTTCATCATGCTTGTGCTAGCTCTTTGAAAAAGGTAACCAATTAATCTCATTTCCATTTACCATGTAGCCTTGCAAACCTTAGCTTTTCAAATATAGATGTAATTTCTTTTTTGTTATTATTGAATCAGCTTCCATCATCCTTTCAGGTAGTGCCTTCCAGGTCACAGTTCCTCTACAAAACAAAAAAATCCACTCATCTCCTTTCTGGTTCTTTCGCCATTTACATTAAATTGGAGATCTGGTTTCCAAACCACACAAGTTTCTCTTAATTTTGAGCAACTCCAATAAATCTCACCTTAAGCCTTTTCGGCTCCAAGGAGAACAGTGCCAGTTTTTCCACCAATTGCAATTTTGATAAATTTAAATGTGAATCTCCCTTTTCTTTAAACCTCAACTACAGCAGAGGTGTTTGCCCACTTTCTGCTGTGAGGTGCCCTTTACTGGATGGTGATAGAAATATCCAAAAATATGTCAAGTGAATCTACATTGGCAGTGGGCAGGGGTAGATGGAGAAATTGTGTTTATCATACTTTCAAAGTAGCTTGGAGCATTTTAATGCCAGTTTACAGTTTTAGGGATCCAGTTTGCATCCCTACTCACCTTCAACAAGTACCATTATTGACCTTTAGTCGGATCAAGTTTTCTTATACAAATAGTTCTTCAAAACCAATGTTCCCCTTTCTTTAAAAGAGTCTTTCCTCATAGAAAATAGGTAGATTAGGAGCGAGGGAAGAAAAGTTCTTTATGAAAAGTATACAATTTTTGAAACGCACACTTAAAGTGGACAAACAACCGATCTGCGCTTGGCAAGTCCAAACAGCCAGAGGTAAAAGGTCATCAGTTGATTTTCTTTTGTAAAGATGGTTGAAGGAGGGTTGCCATTCAGGACACCTTGCTTTGCAAATAAGAGGGAGGAAAAGTTGAAATTTAAAAATATCAATTATGTTCTTTCAAATTGGAAGCAACCCAAACAAAAACAAAAGGTTGATCTATATTGCTATTGCACTAACAGGTTACCTACATTACAAAAAAGCAAACATTGAGTGAAAAGAAAGCAGGGTGCATGCAAATAAAGACAAATTTAGTAAAACCAAATAATATATTAACTGATCAGAATTTTACTCATGAGGAAATCAAAAACAAGCTACTGGAAACACAAGCTAAGCAATATCTTTGGGGAAAAGTTAACATTTCTGCTGTGGATCCTTCTTCAAGACTAAAGAATAAGAGGGAGATGGGTGAGACGAGCGGAATGGTATAACAGATATTTGTCAACTAATTTGCAAATACATAATCAAAGCTCATCTGCCTGGAATAAAATAGAACCCAGGAATAGTAGCGACACCCAAACTTCTCCTTGCCCATGTATGCGCACATGAACAGGTGGAGCAGTTTTCCTATCTCCTTGATTGGAGTCTGAAAATTATAGGCTTAACCTGCACTACAGATATCAGCACATAATGTACGCTGATAATTTAGTGCCATTTTAAGGAACTGCTGCATTTTCAAAAGCACTACTTTTCAGGAGATATTAAACTGAAGTTCCATGTGTGTTTAGGTCGACATAAAATATATGGCCCTTTAAAAAAAACTACAGAAATACAAGAAAGTCTGCAATACACAACGTGACTGCCAGTCTCTCTCCACTATGATGCAGTATCAAAAGGGTTTAGTACAAATGTTTCAAGGGATGGTATTGGAAGAGCATCTGTTGACTCAAGAAAATGGAAGTAGTCAGTGATCTAAATGTCAAACTTCCTCACAAATCCTGTTGTGATCTGGACAATTCAAAACCGATCTCACGTTTTTGTCCTTTGCAAGAAAGACCTGTCCCTTAGGCATAATATTGCCTTCTATTTAAAATAACACTTATCTGAGCTAGCCACAAAATAGGTATGTAACTCATGGGAAGCTGCCCAATCTCCAACAAAGACTAAAGAAAATTGGAAACTAATCCTCATTTACAGAACAAGAGATTCAGCTCAAAATAACTCAGTAAACTAAAAATTCCATTCAGCCGTGTGATGAGATCCAACTTATCTTCTCCTGGAGCAGGGGCCAGAAACTCCAAGCCCCAACAGGCCTCAGGAGTTTTGTGCATGTGCAGATGGGGAGGTGATGCATGCACAATCCAACATTTTGTAGTTCTTTGGGCCGAGGATGGGCCCAATGTGCCTATGTGAAGAGGAAAAATAGGTGTGAAAACCCAAGTCACGTGACCAGGAATGGAACACATAGCTAAGAGTCCTGGTCAGGGGACATAGAGACAGGATAGGGAGGGGTCCCAGTTAAGAGGAGAACAGAGAAAGAGGCTCCAAGCAAAAAATGGCTGCGGTTGGCAGATTGAGTGGTGAGGGCTCTGGAGAACCGTGGCAATTGAAGAAAGCTCGGGAGAAGCCCTGAAGATCCAAAAAGGCAGCAGAACACCCCCTTTCGAGTAGTGGTGTTCTGTTCGGCATGGCCAAAGAGCTGAAGTTTTGCTTGTGAGTTAGTGCTTGAGTACATACTCGGGAATCCAGGCAAACGGAATCTTGGGAGACGAGATTAAAATCTTGTAAGGAGGGCCATCGTTGATGCCATCCGAGTTGAGCAAGTTTTGAGGAGAATTCCAAGGCAAGATCTTCGAAGGTGAAGACCGAAATCTTTGAGAAAGTTTCAACGAGATTGGTTGACTTACAGTACTTACTGATGTCTGGGTGGGTTGCTAAGAAATCTGTGGACTCTGCCTTGGTCGAATTTGCCATTTAGTGTGCAATGTGGTGTTTGACCACAGTTTGCCCGCTAATTCACATGTATCTTATATTCGAACATTCAGCGTTAATACGAGATAGACATTGTAAATTGTTTTATCTTTCTCACCTTGCATAGTAAAGTTTATTTTTGTTTCAAAGCTGGTGAAATTTTGTTGCTTTATTCCTTATCAAGTGTCTTGAATAACAAATTTTCTATACTTTAAACAAAACATTATTGGCCCCTAACTAGATCTTACCAAAAACTTGGGGGTCTGGTCCAGGATCATACACCTGCCAGAACTATGGCACAAGTTCCAATTCTTCAAACGTAGGTCCTGAAGATCATTAGCACTTCCATTAATTGGCATACATAGATTAGCAACAAGATGCATTCCCCTATTGTGACCATCTAGAATTCACCACAACAAACCTGTGGATAATCTATGAAAAATTCAACATATTTATCTGCAGGCACTGTGCCATCTATAAAATCGCAGAAAAGGAAATCATTTGACCTAATGTGCCTGTGCCGGCTCTTTGAAAGAACTATCCAACTCATCCCACTTGCCTGCCCTTTTAATGCTCTTTTGAAAATTATTGAAAATGTTTCCACAATCTTTTCAAATACTGCATTCCATATCATAGTAACTCTGCATTAAAAAAAATCTCTTGCCAATCATCTTAAATCTGTGTCATCTGGCTACCAACCCATTTGCTGCAAGAAGCAGTTTTCCTTATTCACTATAAAAATAATTCAGGATTTTGAAAACTCCAATAAATCTCCTTACAGCAGGGAAGAACAGCTTCAGTTTCTTTAGTCTCTCCACGTAACTAAGTCTCACATCCTCACTACTAAATATGGACAAGGAAACCTCCAGCCAATTGCCACCTACTGTTCTCTGTGATGATGAATCAGTACTGCTTGATGTTGAACGCCATTTGGAAAAAGCACTGAGGTAGCAAGGGCAGAGATTGTACTCTGGGAGGGGGATTTCAAAGTTTATCAAGAGTGGCTCAGTTAGCACCATTATTGACCAAGCTGATTGAGTCCTGAAGGACATATCTGCCAGACAGGGCCTGCATCAGGTGGTGAGAGAAACAAGGACATAAAAACCTACTTGATCTCATCCTCACTAAGCTACCTGTTGCAGATACATTGATAAGAGTGATCACTGTACAGTATCTTAGGAGACAGGGTCCTGTCTTCCCACTGAGAACATCATCCAATGTGTTGTGTGGCACTACCACTGTGCTAAATGGGACAAACTTAGCAGCTCAAAATTGGAATTCCATGAGGCACTTTGGGTCATCAGCAGCAGCATTGTATTCCACCATGTTATACTTAGAGCATATCCCTTAATCCACCATCATAACGCCAACCCTGAATGAGTATAGGCCAGAACAGTACCAGGCATATCTAAAAATGAAGTGGCAACCTGGTGAAGCTACAAAGGACTACTTGCATATCAAGCAGCCGAAGCAGCATTTTAAAAATTTCTTTCGTGCTATGTGCTAGTATGTGGTGTTGGCTAGGCCAGCATTTATTGCCCTTCCTAATTGCCCTCAAGGTGATTGTTGCAGTGAGCCACATTCTTGAACCGCTGCAGTCTGTGTGATGTTGTTGAGAGTTCTAGGATTTTGACCCAGCAACAGTGAAGGAACTGCGATACAGTTCCAAGTCAGGATGGGGTGTGGCAGAGGGGAACTTGCAAGTAGTGTTCTTATGCATTTTGCTGCCCATGACCTTCTTGGTGGTAGGATCATGGGTTTGGAAGGTATTGTTAATGGATCCTTGGTGAGTTGCTGCAGTGCATCTTGCAGATTGTACACTGCTGCCACTGTACGTTGGTGGTGGAGGGAGTGAATGTCGAGAGTGATGGATGGGCACTAATCAAGAGAGTTGCTTTGTCCTGGATAATGTCAAACTTCTTGAGTATTGTTGGAGCTACGCTCATCCAGGCCAGGCAAGTGGAGAATATTCCATGACACTCCTGACTTGTGCCTTGTGGATGGTGGGCAGGCTTTGGGGAGTCAGAAAGAATTTTACTCACCACAGAATTCCCAGCCTCTGACTTGCTCTTGTAGCCACAATATTTATATGGTTGGTGTGGTTCCATTTCTGGTCAATTGTCACACCCAGGGTGTTGATATTGGGGAATTCAGTGATGGTAATGCCATTGAAAGTCATGGAGATGGTTAGATTCTCTCTTGGAGATTGTCATTGCCTGGCACTTGTGCGGCACGAATGTTACTTGCTACTTGTCAGCCCAAGCCTGAATATTGTCCAGGTCTTGCTGCATGTAAACATGGACTGCTTCAGTATGAGGAGTCAGGAGTGGTGCTGAACACTGTGCAATCATCTGCAAACATCTCCACTTCTGACCTTGTGATGGAGGGAAGGTCATTATGAAGCAGCTGAAGATAATTGAGCCCAGGACACTACCCTTAGGAACTCCTGCAGTGATGTTCTGGGGTTGAGATGATTGGCCTCCAACAACCACAGCCATCTCTTTTTGTGCTAGGTATGACTCCAACCAGTCAATTCCCATTGACTCCAGTTTTGCTAGGGCTCCTTTGCTAGAACCATAGAAAAGTTACGGTGCACAAAGAGGCCATTCAGCCCAAAAAGTGAGAAGAAACTAGCTGCTCATTTTAATCCCACTTTCCAGCACCTGGTCCATAGCCTTACAGGTTACAGTACTTCGGATGCAGATCCAGGTACCTTTTAAATGAGTTGAGCATTTCAGCCTCAACCGCCAACTTGGAGTGAATTCCAGACACCGACCACCCACCGGGTGAAAAGATTTTTCCTCATGTCCCCTCTAATCCTTCCATCAATCACCTTAAATCTATGCCCCCTGGTAATTGATCTCTCAGCTAGGGGAAACAAGTCTTTCCTGCCTACCCTAGCTAGCCCCACAATTTTGTACACCTCAATTAGGTCACCCCTTAGCCTCTTCTGTTCTGAGGCTCGGGTCAATTAAGTCAACCAAGCCTATCCAATCTCTCCTCATAGCTGCAATTCTCAAGCCCTGGCAACTTTGTATATCTCCTCTGCACTCTCTCCAGAGCATTAATGTCCTTCCTGTAATGTGATGTCCAGAACTGTACACAATTACAGTTGTGGTCTAACCAGCGTTTTATACAGTTCCATCATTACATCCCTGCTTTTGTATTCAATACCTCACCCAATAAAGGAAAACATTCTATATGCTTTCTTGTCCACCTTCAAGGACCTGCAGTCCAAGGTCTCTCACTTCCTCAACCCCTTTCAATAACTTCCTGTTTATTGAGTATTTTCTTGCTTTGTTTGCTCTCCGCAAATGCATTAACTCTCACTTTTCAGGATTGAATTCCAATGCCACTGCTCCACTCACTCAACGAAAACATTGATATAATTCTGGAGTTGACAGCTATCCACTTCACTATCAACTACACAGCAAATTTTTGTGTCGTCTGCAAATTTCCCAATCATGCCTCCCACATTTAAGTCTAAATCATTAATATATACAACAAACAGCAAGGGCCCCAACATTGAGCCCTGTGGAACACTACTGGAAACCATTTTCCATTTGCAAAAACATCTATCGACCATTACCCTTTGTTTTCTTGCACTGAGCCATATGAGATCTTACTTTTCTGGTTAGTCTGCCATGTGGGACCTTGATAAATGCCTTACTGAAATCGATGTAAACATCCACTGCACTATCCTCATTAATCCTCCTTATTACTTCCTCAAAAGTTCGATTAAGACAGACACGATCTTCCCCTAACCATGCTGACTATCCCTGATCAAGCTGTACCTAAGTGACAGTTTATCCTGTGTCTCAGAATTGTTTCAAATAATTCCCACCACCAAAGTCAGACTGACCAGCCTGTAATTTTCTGGTCTATCCCTCACACCCTTTTTAAATAATGGTACAACGTTTGCAGACCTCCAATCCTCTGGGACCTCGCCTGTATTTAATGAGGATTGGAAAATAATCTTCAGAATATCTGCTCCTTTCTCCATAGCTTCCTTCTACAGCCTCGGGTACAATCCATCTGGCCCTGGTGATTTACCCAGCTTCAAGGATGCCAGTTCCTCTATTACTGCCCCTCTCACTATGTTTATTGTATCTAATATTTCACACTCCTCTTTAACTAGAATGTCTACATCATCCCTCGCCTTAGTGAAGACAGAGACAAAGTACTCATTGAAAACCCTGTCCACATCTTCTGCATCAGCCAACAAATTACCATGTACATCTCTGATAGGCCCTACCTCTTCCTTTGTTATTCTCTTGCTCCTAATGTACTGGTAAAACATCTTAGGATTTTCTTTGATTTTACCTGCCAATATCTTTTCGTATCCTCTTTGTTTTCCCAATTTCCACTTCACCCCTGTACTGTCTATACTCCTCTAGACTTTCCTAAGACTAGTATTAGGTCTTTTGTGACTGTCAAACATTTTTCTGCTTTACCTTGGTCTGCATGCTTCTGGATAATCAAGGGGCTCTAGATTTGGCAGTACCACCTTTTTCTTTGTGGGGACATGTCAACACTGTGCCCGTAGAATCTCACCTTTGAATGCCTCCCACTGATTTGACATTTTTTCCTTTTAATAGCTGTATCCAGTGCACTCACACCAGCTCACCTCTCAGCTTTGTAAAATTTGTCACAGTATCTTCACAGTGCAGGAGGCAGCCATTTGGCCCATCAAGTTTGCACTGGCTCTCTGGAAGAGCATTCCACCGAGTCCCACTCCCCTGCCTTATCCACTAACCTTCCATATTGTCTTTCAGGCAGCAATCCAATTCCCTTTTGAATATCTCAATCGAACCTGCCTCCGCCACCCTTTCAGGAAGTTTGTTCCAGACTCCAACCACGCTCTGGGTGAAAATGTTTTTTCTCACATCACATTTACTCCTTTTGCCAATTATTTTGAATCTGTGCCCTTTGGTTCTTGATGTGGGAACAGTTTCTCACTATTTACCCTGTCCATACCCCTCAGGATCTTGAATAGCTCTTATCAAGTCTCCTCAGCCTTTTCTCCAAGGAAAACAGTCCCAACCTCTCCCCATAGCTACAGTTCTTCATCCTGGGAATCATTCTTGTGAATCTCCTCTGTACTCTCTCCAATGCCTTCACATTCTTCCTCAAGTATGGCGCCCAGTACTCCAGATGAGGCCTAACTAGAGTCTTATACATGTTCAACATGACCTCCTTACTCTTGTACTCAATGCCCCTATTAAAGCCCAAGATACTACATGCTTCCCCCAATTTAGAACTTTTACTTCTTCCTTTGTCCTTTCCTATTATAATGCTAAATCTAACTATATTATGGTCACTACCTCCAAAATGGTTCCCCATTACTACATCATCCACTTGCTCAGCTAAGACCAAATCTAGGATTGCACCCCCCCTCGTTGGGCTTGTAACGTGTTGGCTAAAAAAGTTCGAATGAAATTCAAGAATTTTGCGCCTTCTGTGCCCTTCACACTGTTTGTATTCCAATTGATAGTAGAGCGGTAAAGTGCCCCTAATGATTACTGCCCTATTGTTTTTGCAGTCAGAAATCCATCTACATATTTGCTCTTCTAACTCCCTTCCACTATTTGGGGGTCGATAGTACACTTCTAGCAGTGTGGCTGCTTTTAAAAAAAAATTTGAACTCAACTCATATGCCCTCATTTGATGCTTCATTTAGTATATCATACCTCCTCACAGCTTGACATCATGGCAGCATTTGACCAAATGTTTAAAAATGGTCAAAGGAGCTGAATTCCGAGTGAAGTGAGAGTGACTGCCCTCGACATTAAGGCAGCATTCAACAGTGAGTGGCCTCAAGGAACACTTGTAAAATTGAAGTCAATGGGAATTGGGGGGGAGGGAAAGCTCTCCACTGGTTGGAGTCATACCTCGCTAGATGCTTGTGGTTGTTGGAGGTCAATCATCTCAGCCCCAGGGCATCACTGCAGGAGTTCCTCAGGGCAACGTCGGTGCCCAACCACCTTCAACCATTTCAATGATGTTCCTTCCATCACAAGGTAAGAAGTGGGGATGTTTGCTGATAATTGCAGTGTTCAATTCCATTGGAAAATCCTCAGATAATGAAGCAGACCATGCCGGCATGGAGCAAGACCTGGACAACATTCAAGCTTGGACTGATTAGTGCCGAGCAACATTTGTTCCTCACCAAGCAAAACTGCCTCCCCATGACATTGAACAGCATTACCAAATCCTGCAACAACATGCTGGGGGTCTCCATTAACCAGGAACTTAACCAGACCAGCTGTGTAACAAGTCAGAGGCTGTCTATTCTGTAGCTAGTGCCTCCCCTCCTGACTCCCCAATGCTTTTCCACCACCTACAAAAAAATTCCCAAGTGTCAGATGGAAGTCTCCACTTGTCTGAATGTGCACAGTTCCAATAATAGTCAAGAAACTCAACACCATTTAGAACAAAGTAGCACAATGAATTGGTACCCCAACCACCACCTTAAACATTCACTCCCTCCATCACCGGTGCATTGTGGTTATACTGTCTACCAGACAAGATGCACTGCAGCAGTTTGCCAAGGCTTTTTCGATAGCACCTCCGAAACACACAACTTTATCACCTAGAAAAACAAAGAAACAGCATCACCTGCAAGCTCTCTCCAAGCTACACAGAACCCTGGCTTGGAAATACCCACTGTTCCTTCATAGTCATCCGGTCAAAATACTGGGATTTCCTACCCAACACTGTGGGTATACCTACAAGACGCACAAATGAAGTAGTTCAATAAGGTAACTAACCATATCCTTCTCAATGTTAATTAAGGATGGGTAAAAAATGCTGGGCTTGTCAGTGACATCCACATCCCATGAATGAAAGAAAGAAGTTACACTTGAAAGAGGTTTAGCTCTTCCCTTAACTGTGCAGATGAACAACTTGCATCATTTAAGTTTGGGTCAGGGCCCTGAAAGTATCTTGTCTTGTTTAAACATACAATTAGTCACTGAACTAATGGGGCCAGCACATAGTGTGATCAAGGGCATGATTCATTCTTGCTTCAGACAAGGGTACATTTTTCTGATAATAGTAATTTTGAAATTCAAAATATCTCTTGAAGGTAGGACTGATTTCTGAAAATGAAAGATTTCCTAATTTACAGTCACAACTCCACACAGTTGTCTCAATAAGAAAGTACAGCGCACTCCAGTTGCACAGAAACTGTGGCTCTATGCAAGCTTTAGATGCATTCAATAAGATTAGAGATCAAGCAGCAAAAATTCAATAAATTTAAATGGAATTTCAAAGCACTCTAAAGGTCACAAGTTAGCGCTCACACAACCCGTTCCTTGAATATAAATGGTTCACTTGCAATACAAGGCTACTCGCTCATAAGACACATTTGAGTGAATACATTTGACTCCAAGATATTTGATATGGTTAACAAAATGATTAGATCTTTACAGTTAGCTGTTTCTAATACAATAATGGAAAAAAGCTACTGATTTTATACTGAATGAAGAGCTTTTTGACTCAATTCTAGTTTGTAACTTCAAGTGTGCAATGGTGCTTAAATCTACTCTATATAATCAATTATTTAAACTGCAAGTCACCCATTTCTTGTATGCATTACACTTCATTAGAGTCTATTTAGTGCCCATTCATTTACTCCTTCCCTCTCAATTGTCCTTAATTTTCATTATTATGTGCATTATTGTGCATCAGCTGTGGATCAGTTGGTAGCCACTTGACTCTGAATCACAAGGTTCTGGGTTCAAGTCCCACTCCAGGGCTTGTGCACAAAAAAAAAGGCTGAAAATCCAGTGCAGTACTAAGAGGGCATTGCACTAATCGGAGGTACCGTCTCTCAGGTGAGACATTAAAACAAGGGCCCATTGGCCTGCTTGGGTGGATGTAAAAGACCTCATATTTCAAAGACGACCAGAGGAGTTAACCCCACGGCTCTGGTCAATATTTATCTCTCAATCCATATAATAATAAACATTACCTTGTCATTATTACATTGCTATTTGAGAGTTTGCTGAGCCAAAATTAGCTTTTGTCTTTCCTACATTATAACAGTGAATCAATATCAAAAAGTACTTCATCAGCGGTGCTTCGAGGCATCCAGCGGTCGTAAAACGCGCTATATAAATGCAAGTCTTTTTTTTAAACCGTATGGATTGTGCTTACATGTCATTTAGTTTCCTATTGTGACATCCAAAGTTCATGTTTAAAGTTGCATAAGAACTTTATAGACAATTTGTATAAGATTAGATTAACAGGCACAAATACATGCAGCTATGACCAAGTGATTGTATTATCAAACTTCTCAAAAGCAGTTAAATACATGAACATGTTTTCTCATTGTAACACCAAATGTTATAAAAATATCATTCATTGTCTTACATTTCAGTTTACTTAAATTGTGAGAAAAAATTCTCCCATTTATCATTACATTTCTGCCTTTTGCTTGCTGTCCATTGTTTTTTCTGTTTTGTGAAGAAATGCAAAATCGTCCAGTTTACCTAAGTTGACACATCCATCAATTAAATCCTACAATGAGATGACTGCAACGGACATCTAATTATTCACTGAACATTCTGTTCTGCATCAAAAATTTGCTTTAAAAATCAATAACTAACTGTAAAAATGAAAAAAAGGCAGAAAGCAACTTTAGGTCCTAAGTGAATAATTTGTCAAGGATGAACACTTTGCTCACCATGCTCTCCATTTTTGGAGGACCATTTGCAATATAGCAAAGCTCTTGACCCATAGTAAATCTACGTTTTGCTGGGAAAACAACTAATCAGAAGTCCTCTGCTTTCTTGCCTGCTCTTCTAGCAGCAGGTTTTGTGCATGAGAAACCATGGACCTTAAAGTGCTGAATCAGATCCATATTAATTGCCTGCCAGGTAGAAATCTGGTTTGGAAACCAGTTATGTTGTGTATCTGTCCCATTTAACATCTGTCTTATATTCCAGATCAGGGAACAAATTTCAAAAGGTCATGTCTAGAGTTCTTGCTCTACTTAAGGATTCCTCCACTTACATCACCATTAGGCCAAACAAAATACTCTAGATGAGAACTGGTGAGTTTCATTCAAAACTTAAAAGCCCCAGGACTGTACAACAGAAAAGTAATCAACCCCAAAAGGGACTGAGACATTATAATGTGCTACCTTGTTTATTTTTAAACTTGTGGTCTTCCTCTTCTGCCCTTCTCAGGGCAGCCTCCAAGTAGCACTGCTCTAATTTTTCTGGTCCATTAAGACAAATGCCTCAGATTGCCTTAATACGTAATCAATTCCTGTCATTTCCAGGTGTGATTGATGTGGCAATTACCAACCATTTCTACTTTGACTAGGAAAAGTGGCTTCATTATATGGACACATATGCGTTGACCACCAACCCAGGTTATTCCAATTACCCCACTCCCTGCAATTTAGACCAGGATCAGCATCAGGATGACACAGTTTTGGTCTGCCTTACTTCCAGTGAAAGATTCTGGAGGGATTCCTCTTGGTCCTCTGAGTAAAACAATAGAATTCGACAAGGGTTATTTATTTTAAATAACCCCTCCCGATTTCTCAAAATCATTAAATACAATAGCCATTTTCCCCAAAGTAGGATTTCAGTTGAGCAATTCCTCACCTTGGACAGTTTAACACTGTGTTGGTGCATTAGTGCCAAAAGTTAAGGGCAATAGTTTGGTCAATTAATGTTTCAGACATCAGCATTTGCTTGCTACAAAACATAATCCAGATATCGCTACTGACAGAGATAGTCATTAATTTTAGTTGTTTGGATTGCTCTTCCTTTAACCCACAAAGTAGGTTGCAATCTGTATCTTATGCAATTCAAAGTCGCAAAAACATTTAACATATTCAAACTGGTTCCTTTGATGTGATAAGTTCCAGGTAGCTTCCAAAGAAATTGCATTAAAAAGGTAGTGGTTGGAAGACAAATCCAGACTTGCCAGACTGCAAAATGAAAAATAATTTTGCTTTCAATACCAAAATGGTTTAATGAATTGCGTGTTAACTTTCAAACAGAGTAATTCTGTAATAGTAGAAATGCATTTAATTTAAAACTTGTTAATTCCACATATAAAAAAACCATGAAGAAAAACAAATTGCAGGTGTATTATCAAAACTATTAAGATGCGATAAAAACTTAACAAAAATCTAACTAAAATAGTTCAACACTGGGACATTCCTAGTACATTAAATACTGACACCCCTGATATGCCTTTAACTTCTGAGAAACAATGCCAGCTACTAACAACAACAAAAAAATAGCATACAGCATCAAAAGTAACATTCAAGTCAATGAATAGAAAAAAGTATAGAGAAACGTGGCATGTAACTTGAGAGACAGTGCAAAGTATGCCTGATGGGAAGTAGTCTGATGACCTTGAAGGCCCGTGGAATAATGGTGTAGATCCTCAAGGTGTCAAGCCAAGTCCGAGAGCCTACACTCTTCATAAACATTCTGAATTATAGGTAGAAGTTATCAAAATATATTTTACACTCCAAGGTGAAAAAAAATCAGATGCATTCTTAAACATTTCTTTCAATTTTGTGATTATCAATTTCTGTCTTTCCAAGAAGTAACACAAGAGGTTGTGTGTCACTCAGAAAATATTTATCATACACAAAACTTATAAAGCATAATCTAAGAATTTTTGTATTTTACAATGTAATGCCTTTAGCAGCAATAATTTTAATTAATTGTCATAAGCAACTAAGTAATTATGTAGTTAATATCACAAAACTGTTGGAATGATAGATAAAGTCTTCCAATACTGCACAAATTCCTTTAATTTAGTACTGATTATAACCAATATTCTGCTTCTTCAGCAAATCCATCTGGCATCTTGAAGATGGTAATTAAGAAGTTACACAAAGCTAAAACTTGTTGTGAACAATCTTTCTAATTTGCTGGACAGTTGCTTCCTATAATCTAGTTTCATTCCAGTATGGATTTGTATTTCTCATCCTGATATCATTTTCAGACAACTGCAGATATAGGAAGAGAAACCCATTTATAAAAAAAACTACAGATTTCCACAGAAGAATCTGAGCAAACGTTTTGTTCAATAGCAGATGAAAGTCAAAGCAGCAGTGATTACGGAGACAGATTCTACATTTAAAATATTTCAACATGTCCACTACATTCTTAACCAGACAGAATATATTAGCAGGTACATCCTTCAAACAATGCATGTAAATCTCTTCACATGAATTTCAATCTTATTCATAATACAGTTGGCAAAAACTACAGGGTAAAGTTATGCAATGGGAAAGTTAAAGCACTTTGTGCTTGGGACCTGCTATCAATCAACATAATTTCCAGAAAAATAAAAACATTATTACCAAATGGTCATTTTGCACGGCAGTAATAAACCAGATACTTCACTACTGCCAGCATGAGTTGTCAGCAAGACCAACAGTACATTTAGGAAAACAATTCAATATTGTCTTTAATCATATTTTCATGTAGCCATGGGGTTCTTCAAACATTCATCTGGTAAACTTTGTTTTGTCAGAATCACACGATCAGCTGGATTGTGTCCTTGGGTACAAGTTAATTTTCACTAGACCACCACCAATTTTAATCAATCCGTACAGGTTAATATCTGATTCCTTTCATGTTAATTCAAAATTTGTATTTTATTTCAGACTTTCAAATAAATGCAACAGAAGGAATACAGCTGTACACTTCAAAAATTGAAAGCTGATTGGCAAACACATCACTGTCTTACCATTAGATGTCACAATATCCCAGTATATACAGATATTTGATATACAAAACCAACAATTGCGCACTCATTCTGAAAAACAAATGATAAAAATTAACTAGAGTAGATAAAAAAAAATGATTAAGAAGCACTAGCTCAGTCTTTCAACAGGGAATAAGAAAAATTGCTATTTGGCAGTATCACTATTTGATATTCAATATTTTTGACAATTAACTGCATTGTCAAAAAGAGAAATCACTGCATCTCTATTTAGCTACCACTTGGCCTTGGACTCAGGATTTTTTTTGTAATTCTTCAATTAGCAATTTTCAGTTTTCCCTCAATGTCTTGGCATTGTCTTAAAATTTTTATTGTAGAACATGGGGGTGCAAGAGAAGGAGAAAGATGCACGGAGCAATATACCTACATTAAAATGCATCTTACCAAATGCAAGATTGCTCTGGCTTTGAATGTGAGCCTGAATAGGATTTACAATTCTTTCTATACTCTTCACTACTATGAAGTAACTAATGATTCCAGCAGTTTGCATCAGTATTTAGAATGTCAAACACCAACTGATCCCAAGAGCCAACCTACAGTGAAACTTAAAGACATGCACTTAATTTTCTATAAGGCACTCAGTTGTGGCCAAATCTCAGAAGTTAATAGGCATGTTTTAAGGTAGTCACTGCTTTTCAAATATTTACACTAGACCCAGCTTAAAGAACTGAATTTTAAAAAAGTTTCGGTCAGGGTTGAAAATAAACAAGGCTCCAAAATGAGAATGTGCATCCAGAACAATTGCAAAAATTATATCTATTTAAACATACAAATTAAAATAGCCCAGTTTAAAAATAAGAGCCAATAGGTCACATTGTTTAATGAAGGAAAAGTTCAGGGGAGTACTTTCCCATTAACAGTACCCTTCCTTTTTGAGTAGAAAATAGTCATCAAGTTTCTTTAACATTTCAATAGAAGTACGAATTTTATCGCCAGCAGACACCATTGAGAAAGTCAACCCTTCCCTGATAAGTTGTGCTAATCATGTCATCAAGCAGGAACATCCTAGTGTTGTTCTCTGCAAAACATAGGGGGTGCTACTTCATACTAGATGGGGATACATTTAAGATATGCTGATTCTGGAGTATTGCACAAGCCAGTTATGAAATTACATTACCAAGCAGTTAGCTTTAGTGTTATTAATTGAAGAGTGTACTGAAGCAGGGCAGCAGGGATAAGCCATACTCAAAGATCTCCACGCTACCAATAACTGAACTCTGAAAGTAATTTATTACTCACGCTTTCTTCCACAAAGGACAAGCAAATAATTTCCTTCCAAAATCTGCTCCAAAGATTAATGGACGATGGGAGGGGAGGAATAAGATCACTATACCATGTGATAAATCATGGAGAAAACAAAATGAATTCAAATTGATTTGATCATATGCATAAGTTTGTTAGAAATATGAATATTACATCTTTGACAGTACTTGCATCATGAATTGGCAAAAACTAAGACTGGTCAGGCGGTTCCGACAAGTAATTTTTAATTTATTCTTACATGCTAAAAAGGAATAAATTACACTGTTAAAGTACTTCCAGCAATTAAAGATTTCAGCTGGGCCAGAATCACAGCCAGCAACAGTTGCCATTTCTGCACTGTACACCTCGACTGCAAAACATCAGTTAATTTTCATTCATTTTACAAGATCAAAAGAAAAGTAAAAAAAAACCTCCAACACGCTTTTTAAATTTCAAAGAAACTCCAAAGTTCAGCCATTGAATATACAATGGTATTTGCTTAGTAGCTGCAGAGGCTCCATCTTGGATACATATTCTTTCTATAACCAATCAATTCACTGCAGCAAGAACAAAGCTAATGCCGCCCCAAAAAAATTACAAAATAACCACCGTATTAAAAAAGGAGAAAGGTACATCCGTCTACAAATCTAAAGCTATCTGTGAAGAAATGCAACATTTTTAAATGAACTGGCTTTTGAAAGTTTGATTTTTTTTTTAAAAAAGTGAAAGTTGAGGGAAGTTGCATTGCAAACAGGGAAATTCAGCACAGCAATATAAAATAACCCTATTCTTTTACAAGAACTGTGTTTTCTTATTCAATTAACATGTAAACAAAAAGCTGACGTCCAAAAACACCGTAAATCTCAGGTCAGAGTAGATGTATACAGTGATTACAATGCTATCTAAGCAATTTACATACAAGGTCAGTCTTAAGTTGTTAGCTAAGCTTGCGATGACTAAGCTTTTCTTTTAACCAAGTACAATATACTTAATGCAGAGTTCTAGATTTATCTAGTAGTCACTACTTTTGTCATTTCTTCACAATAGATGCCAATCTAGCATAAGACAGCAGGCAGAGTCCTTCCAACAGAAAACATGGATTCTTTGGTTGCTATCAGTTTACTACTGGTTGCAGGTGCTTTAATAGAGAAATCCCAGCCTTAAGATATTTACCATTTTCCATTAAACAACAGGAAATTTGGAACACAATACAAGGGAAAAGATAAGTAATGCAGTGCACTTTTCAAGTACAAGTTTGGGCTGAAATTCAGAGACTGCTTACGAAACAGCTTCCATGTGCCACTTAAGAAACATCCTTTAACTTCCAAGCAGTGCAGAAACAAAAAAAGAAAAAAAATTGGCAAATGCACAATGTTAATTTTCTCTCCATGTATCAACCACTTTCTTACATCCCATTTATTGAATAAAGAAAACTGAACACCAGCAAGTCTGCTTCAGTTGCTCTATTTTGAAAGATGAAATTGCGCTTTTCCAGGAATTAGTTTGATTAAAGGCTGCTACAGTTGCAGGTACAGTTTTTATATGCTCTTCCCAGAGTCTGCTGTATCCAGTAGAGTTTAATTCATCAGTTAAATGGTTGTCCACTGAACGGCATGTACATGTGAAACAAAAATCAGAAGGGGAGTGACAAAAGGCAACCTGCTCTCACATGCTGCTTTGCTCCTTCGTTTCAACCTCAAGATCAGAAACCTGAGGAAAATAAAAGGATTAAAGTTATTTAATGTGCTGCATACATCACTCACCTGCATGAATTCTTTGATTGCAGATACATTTCAGCATTAAAAATGTTTCTATATATTGACTGTATGGTTCAACTTCTCAACACACTTAAGGGGTAGAATCTTAGCTATGGCTGGCGAGCGGGGTGGGAGCAGAGCTGATCACTGCCTGTGCACCATTTTACGCGGGTGGGCCAATTAAGGCCTGCCCAGTGTAATGCGTGGCCGGTAGCGTTCAGCACTACCTGTGCGGGCGGGAGGAGGGACAGTCAGGACTCGCCCTTTCGCGAGTGCAACAATCTCCTTGAGGTACAGAGCTGCCTCAGGGAGATTAAGTGGATAATAAATGTTTTTAAAAAATAAAGTAAAAAATTATTTAAACATGCCCCCTCATGTGACAGTGTGGATGAGATTTCCTAAAAAACACGAAGGCTGCTGGGGCTCTTCACCTGCCCGCCAACCTTAATAGGGTAAATTGCTTTCTTAATAGCCTGTCGACAGTTCGGCGGGTGTGCAGCTGCCCCCAGCACACGCCCGCCGAACGCAATATTGAATTGACACGTGATGGTTTCGGGGCGCATGCCCGATGTCAACTCGCGTCATTTTACAGGTCGGTGTGTCAGGCCCAACCCTGCATGCCGATGGCAATATTCTGCCCATGGAAAAAGTCAGCAAGATTACTTTGCACAACATTCATATGAAGTGTACCAAGTCTCTTTCAAGCAATTCATTAGGGAACAAATAAATACAGGCTAAGAAGGGAATGCAGACATTAGAGAGAGGAACAAACACCTAACGCAAAGTCAGTGTAACGGAAAGAGGATTTCTGAGTAGCCAGAGAATGTTTTTCTTTGAGATTAGAAGTCTTGAGAAGTTTATTTCTGGTAAGATTATATGCGACAGCAACATATTTATTAGCAGCTTTAATGCAACAGAACATTTCAAGGGGCCTCACAGATGTATTTTAAAACAAGTATGACAAAGAACCATAGGAGGCATTAGGTCAGGTAACCAAAAGCTTGGCCAAAGTAGTAGGTTTTATGAAGTGCCTTAAAGGAAGAAAGTAAGGTAGGGGAGCACAGAGGTATAGGAAGGGTAGTCCAGAGTTTGAGGCCTAGGCAACTGACGGTGTAGCCACCAAGGGTGGAGCGATTAAAATCGGGGATGCACAAGAGGCCAGAATTAGAGAGCAGATATTTTGGAGGGTTGTGGGTCTGGTGGGGATGATTGTATAGCTGTTTGACCAGGGTCCAACGTAAGTCAGAGCGCACAGGGGTGATAGGGGAACAGGGCTTGCTACAAGTTAAGATACTGGCAGCAGAGTTTTGGATGGCCTCAAGCTTACAGAGCACAGAATATGGGAGACCAGCCAGGACTGTTGGAATAGTCAAGTCTAGAAGTAATGAAGATGTGAATGAGTGTTTCAGCAGCTGAGCAGAGACAAGGGCTAAGTGGGGAGACATTAGAGAGGTGGAAATTTATGAGGAGGTGGTGGCATAGTGGTATTGTCAATGGACTAGTATTCCAGAGGCCCAGGGTAATGCTCTGGGGACCCAGGTTCGAATCCCACCACGGTAGACTGTGTAATAATAATTGATGATGACCACTAAACCATTGCCAATTGTTGTGAAAGCCCATCTGGTTCACTAATGTCCTTTACTGTAGAAAATCTGCTGTCCTTACCTAGTCTGGCCTACATATGACTCCAAACCCACAGCAATGTGGTTGACTAAAAAAAAAAAAGCCCTCTGAACAAGGACGATTAGGGATGGGCAATAAATGCTAGACTAGCCAATGACGCCCACATCTCATGAACAAATTTTTTAAAAAACAGGCAGACTTAGCAATGGCACAAATAAAAGGTTGGAAGCTCATCCCAGCATCAAACGTGACACAAAATGTTGCGAACAAACTGGCTTAATCTCAGACTGTTGCCAGGGGAGGGCTGAAGTCAGTAGCTAGGGATCAGAGCGAGGGCCAAAAACAATGGTTTCAGTCAAATACAGGCATGGCAAAGCACCGCAGTTCTGTTGAGTGAACATCTTGTGCTATATGGTAACTCCAGGACACTTCTAATGTCCCAAGACAGGCAATCACATACATGTACAAGAACTGCTGTCAGCTGGAAGAACCCGAGTTCCAGGTTTCAGAGCTTGAGCAGCTGGCATCAATGCAGCACATCCACAAGGCTAAGAACCATGTGAATACATATTTCAGGAGGTAGTCAACCTGCAGCTTAGGAGCGAGCAGGCAAATAGGAATTGGATGACTACTAAACAGTTAAGGAGAAACAGGTAGGTAGTGCAGGAGTCCAGAGAGCCTTTTGCTCTTTAACCAGTATTCAGTACTGTTTCCTTCACTGGCTCGGCTGTACAGTGGGTGGTTGTGGTAGTGGGTCACGTGAGAAATGAAGAGCAGAAAAGCAACAGTAATACGGGATTCAATAGAATTCAATTCAATAGCTGCAGAAATGACTCCAGAATGCTGTGTTGCCTCTTTAACTTCAGGGTGAAGGATGTCACCGAATGGCTTCAGAACATTCTGGGTAGTGGGGGAAGGGGCGTGGGAAGGGTGAATGGCCAGAGATGAAGGTTCCTATCAGTATCACAGGCAGAAAGAGGGATGAGATCTTGAACATAGCTTTTCGGGAGCTAGGTAGCCGGGATTGCTTCTGGTGGTATATGTGTCACTGCAAGGAGCCTAGTGAACAAGGCAGATGAGTTGAGGGCACAGGTAGACACTTGTAACTAAGTGACAGCTATTACCGAAACAGACTTAAAGGAGGGCAGGAATGGTAGCTCAACATTCCTGGTTATAGGGTTTGTAGGCAACTGGAGCAGGGAGGGAGGGACTGGTCATAATGTTTGTTAAAAGAACAATCACAGCTGTGAGGAGAGATGAGATGCTAGAAGGGTCAACACTGCTGGGAGTGTTCTACAGATCCCTAGCCAAGAGGAGATATAAGAGCAAGTATGTTGGCAAACTCTGGAGAAATGCAAAAATAATATATGGCAGTAATAGTAGGGGGTTTCAACTGGGATGCATTCAACTCTTTTTTTTTAAAGCTAGGTATGTAGCAAGTCAACAATACAAGGGGCAGTTCTGGATTTAGGTTTAGGAAATGAAGCTGAGCAGATGGAAAAGGAATCAGTGGGAGAGCACTTTGGTGGTAGTGATGATAATTCAGCTAAACTTAAGCGTAGTTACGGAAAAAGAAAAGATAAGCCAGGAGTCACAGTCTTACATTGGGTAAAGGCAAAATTTACTAAGCAGAGGTATGATTTAACAAAGGTAGACTGTGGAGGCATTCAAGGAGGAGATAGAGAGGGTTCAGAATAAATATGCTCCTACAAAGAAAAAGGGAGTGCAAATCCCAAATTTAGAGCCCCATGGATGTCAAGGAGCATACAGGGCAGAAAAATGGCCAAAAAAATGAAAGCTTATGTCAACTATTGAGAGTTTAGTGTCACAGAAAGCCTAACGGAGTATAGATAGGGTAAGGTTGAAATTAAAAAAGGAAATTAGAAGCTTAAAGAGAGGGAATGAAAAAATATTGGCAAGTGAAGTCAAGGAAAGCCAAAGGATGTCTTATAAATGCATAAAAAGAGGATAACCATAGGAAAAGTAGGGGCTTTTTGAGGCCAACATGGCGAACTGTGTGTGGAGCGAAGCATGGCTCTTAGTGTTCACTTTGCGCTTATCTTCATGGGGAGGGGGAGGAGGAGGAATGATGTACACACTGTAGTTGCAGTAAGTGCAAAATACTTGATAAGATAAACATACTGAGGGGAGAAAAATTAAGAGGTTTGTATTTTATAATAGATAAATCACCAGGTTCAGGTGAAATGCATCTCAGCTGTTATGAGAAGCAAGGAACAAAATAATGGGCGCTCCAACTATTATTTTCCAATCGTCTCTAGCTGCAGGCATGGTGTCAGAGGCTTGGAAGACTCCTAACACTTTCCCCCCTTTGCAAAAACAGTACAAAGGGATAGACCAAGTAATTACAGGAATTCACCAAGGCTCCTTTGGCAGCACCTTCCAAACCCGTGACCAGCACCATCTAGAAGGACAAGGGCAGCAGATAGATGGGAACACCACCATCTGGAAGTTCCCCTCCAAGTCACTCACCATCCTAACTTGGAAATATGTCACCATTCGTTCACTGTCACTGGGTCAAAATCCTGGAACTCCTTTCCGAACAGCATTATGGGTATACCTACACAATAGGGACTGCAGCAATTCAAGAAAGCAGCTCACTACCACCTTCTCAAGGGCAACTAGGGATGGGCAATAAATGCTGGCCCAGCTAGTGAAGCCCATGTCCCGTGACTGAATAAAAAAAGTCAGCCCTACCTCAGTGGTAGACAAATTAGTGGAAAAAAATTGAGGGCAGCATTAATAAGAAAGACATAAGTCAAGGTCAATCAGCATGGATTTGATAAGGGAAGGCTGTGTTTTACTAAATTGATTGAATGTTTTGAGGTGGTAAGAAGGAATGACAGTAGTACACGATGTAGACACTATAGATTTCAGCAACCTCTTGGGCAAGGTTCCACAGGCAGACTGGTCAGAGAAGTAGAAGCCCATAGTATCTAAGGAAAAGTGGAAAGTTGGATCCAAAATTGGCTCAGTGGCAGGAGTGAAGGGTCCATGGGTGTTTACGTGACCAAAAGGCCAATTGCAGTGGGATTTTGCAGGGCTCAGTACTATGTCTGTTGCTTTTCATGGTGTATACGAATCATTTAGAATGTAAACTGTAGAAAGATGCCAATGGACTGCTCAGGTGGGCAGAAAATTGGCAAATGGAATTCAATTTGGAGGAGTATGTGGTATTGGGGAGAGCAAGCAAGATAAGGAATGCATAAGAAATTATATGGCACTTAAAAGCATAGAGGAGCAGAGGGACCTTGGTGTGCATGTCAATAGGTCATTGAAGGTAGCAGGCAGATAAGGTGGTCAAGGAGGAATATGGAACACTTTCCTCTATTAGATGAGGCATAGAACATAAGAGCAAGGAGCTTATGCCAGAGTTATATAAATAGTTATACTGCTTATAATTTACCCTAGAAAAAAGGTCAATGATCAAAGGGCATAGGTGTCAAGTAATTAGCATAAGAATTAAAGGGGAGCTGAAGAGAAAGAAAGGTGGGGTCCAGAGCCCATGGCTTGGAAGGGTGGCAGTGGCAGAAACCCTAATCACATTTAAAAAGTACTTGAATATGCACTTGAAGTGCTGTAACCTACAAGGCTTCGGACCAGAAGTTGGAAGTGGGATTACGCTGGCTAGCTCAGACATGATGGTCCAAATGGCCTCTCTAAATTTCTGAGACTGACAAGCCCATTAAAAAGGCCTAGTTGTGACCAACCCTAGGCACCACACTTCAGGATGTCAAGGCCTTGGATAGCACGCAAAGGAGATTCGCTGGAATAGTACCCGGGATGAAAGACAATTATGTGGAGAAGAAGCCAAGGTTGTACTTGAAGCAGAGAAGGTTAAGGGGAACTTTGATTCAGGCGCTTAGAATGATGAAGGGTTTTCATAAAGTAAATATGAGGCATCAATTTCCAACCTTCTGCCACTGAAAACAAAGGGCACAGATTTAAGGTAATTAGCAAAAGAACCAGAGCTGACGAAAAAACACACAAGTCGAGAGGCTGTGACCTTGAAAGCAGCGCCTATAAATTAATGGCCTCCTTCTTTAATGTCTCATTCTATGATTAATCTTTGTAATATCTGTCAAAGCCAGGGTTACAGAAAATATTGCATGAAACTATCCAGTAACAGTGCTTTCTTCGATAGATTTCTGGATCTTTAGATACTTGCTGCCATAATTTTGCAGCATGAACTATAGGTTATGCAAACTATAGATCGTCTTATGGATAAAAAAATTGGCCAACCAAGTTTTTTTTGCAAATACCTCTTGTCAAGTAAGCAGCAAATGAAAATCTGTGGATGTCTATCCGATATCCACAATTATAAGTCGTCTTACCTGAGCAAGCTGGTCATTAATGACCTGCACTTGACTGTTGCACTCTGACTTTTGGCTTGAGGTAGCTACCAACCCATTCTACCCCTACCCAAGCTTCTGAATCTTATGGTTACCTGGGGATACATATAATTTGCGAAAGAGAATTCCATTCTGCCTTTTTCTTAAACAAATTTAACTATTCTAAACCAATAAAGAAAGTGAAATGATGGTTTCTTAGCTATCCTGCAATGTTTTAACTGTCTCCAAAATGTCAATTTGTTTCTGTGTTCATAAACAATTTGTAAAATGGGAAAAAAATGCAATTCTCAAGTCCTTTATTGTGCAAACAGAAATTGCCTTGGAGCAATGTTTCCTTGAGAATTTTGTGATATCTGGGTTAAAAATTAATGGTCCAGTTCTAGGTGTGTCTCTTGTGGAGGGACCTTAAAGCTAGAATACTCCTGGCATGTCTGACCTGGGTGGTTCCTTTTCTGCATACGAGCAGTCCTCAGGTCACTAGGAAATTAAGTGTTGAGAATATATTGCCAAAAAGAGTGCAGTTCACCAGGTACACTGGCTGCACAACTAGGACAACATTGTTGGGGCCTTTCATAACCAATCCTTCAAGGCTAAATGAGCTATGTGCCCAGTCTTTAAGCTCACCAAATGCACTGAGGTTCATTGGTGCTTGGTTGATTTTTTATTTCAATTATGGTTTTGAAGCCCTGATCTGAGTAACACCAACATTTGGTAGGAAATGATTTTCAACGCAACAGCATGCATCTCATTAGAGAAAAGCAGGGTTTTTTCAAGTCCAGTTGTAATTTTTCAGTTTCAGGTGGGTTTCTTATCTTGGATTTTACAAATTGCTTGTTTACTACCTCAGAAGCAAATTAACATTTTAGACAGTTAAAACACCGCAGGATAGCCAAGAAACCAACACTTCACTTTTTTCTTTATTGGTTTGAAATGGCTGCTGATATGCTTGATCAAAAAAGACAAAATGAAATTCTCTTATGCAAATTATCTGTATCCCCAGTTCACGATAAGGCTGTTACTTATAAATAGGTTTACTGAGCAATGCCTTAGCATCATCCTTTTAACAACTCAATAGCGTTCACTTCCAGTCATTATGTTGCATTGAGGTGTCAACATCCATTATCCTAGAATTTTGGAAAAAAAAGTGATACTTAGAAAACACACTGCTGTCCTCTTGGATACAAATCCAAGTTAGTAAGCAAAGCACTCAAAATGCATTCAGCTTTGCAGCTTATGGACCACTATGACACTGAGTACTATAGTAACCAAATTCTAGAGAGAAAAACATTTCCAAACAGAAAAAGTATTCTATTTTGAAACAGATTCCAATACAATTACCTCTCTAAACACTGTCCCACTGCTTTAAATGGAAAAAATGACAATTGATGTGATCTTTAGCTCCAGTACAACAATGGAAAACACTGTTCAACTTTTTGGATCATGATTAATACTGTGGTAAAGCTAAAATAAGTTTCTTGCGCTTACTTTCATTCCTTTTTTCTTGTCTGTTCTATCTTTTTAAAAGGTGCTGTTACTACCTTAACCTCAATCATTTGTTTTCTATTTCCTTCATTACCATCAAGTTGAGGTGGAATAAAGTGTTTTTCCCTCTGAAGATATGTTTAGATATATAAATATCTGGTCTAAGTCCAGAAGAGTTGAATCAAATATCAAGTTTAATGTAACAATTTAGAGAAGGGATTTCATACAAGGTACTAAAGTTAAATTAGCCATTATCCTCCTTCTTCAAACAACAATGTACAAGATAATTTAGTTGAATACCTGCTTGATTTAATACTAAAATATGTATGTCACCAACTATCTGCATTGCTTGAAAATTTGCGGTTATATTTTTCAAAAATCATGTGGCTTCTAACCTTTCATGTTGCTCTTGGACTTCTCAGTTTGCTTGCCTGTTGGGGTTTGGGCCTGCTGCCCTTGCCCACTAGACGAAGCTGCCTGTTGTGCTGCCTTTTGCTTCAACATTGTCCAGTCAAAGGTATAGTCATACTGATGATTTAAAGTTCTAAAGAAAGAAAAAAAAAATAGCATATATTAAATACTTTCGGACTAAACCAAAAAATGTTGAGAATTCTGCCAGCAATTTTTTTCTGGGACACTATTTTACTTTCAAGAAAGAGGATGCTGCCGATGTCATGGTAAAGGATGTGAAATTGGAGATATCTGAGGGGTTAAAAATAAAAGTGTGTACTTGCCTGCCTTTTAAGTACCTAAGTAGAAAAGTCACCTTGGTTGGAATGCATCCTAAGTCACTTACAGAAGGAGGAAACTGAAGTATTTCAGGCCATAACCTTTCAATCCTCATTAAATATCAAGTGGTGCCAGAGGACTGAAGCATTGCAAATGTTACACCCTGTTCAAAGGGGAGGAGATGAACCCAGCAACTACAGGACAGTCAGCCGAATGCAAATGGCATTTGAAACAAGAACTTGGGGGCAAAGCTATCACTTGGAAAGGTACAGTTAATAAACAAATGCCCATCATGGATTTGAAGATAAATCACATCTGTGTAACTTCTTTGAACTCTATGAAGTAAAGGAGGGGGTCAATTAGGGTAATGCAGTTGATATTGTGTACATGGACTGTCAAAAGATGTTTGATAGAGTGCCACATAATAGGCTTGTTGGAAATATTGAAGCCCATGGGATTAAAGGGAGATTGGTTGGGTGCATACAAAATTGGTTAAGGAAAGCAGAGAACAATCGTCAATTATTCTTTTAGAGTGGAGGGAGGTATGCAATGATGCTCCCAAAGGGTCAATATCAGAACCACTGCTCTATTTGATACATTAATAGTCTGGGCTTGGGTATAAAAGGGCACAATTTCCAAATGTGAATGACACGAAAGTCAAATTTAGTAAACACTGAGGGTAGTAAGAGGCTTCAGGAGGACAGATAGGCAGAATTATGGCAGGTGGAGCTTAATGCAGAGAATTGTGATGTGATACATTTTGGTAGGAAGAATGGGGAAGAGGCAATTCAAACGAAATGGTGCAATTGTAAATGGAGAGCAAGATCAGAGATCTAGGGTGTATGCACACAAATTTTAAAAGGTGGGAGCACAAGTTAAGGCTGTTTAAAAAATAAACAAGATCTTTGGCCTTTAAAACAAAAAGCTAGATAGACATGCCAAACCTTCATAAAACACTGGTTAGTCTCCAGCTGGACTATTCTGGCCAATTTCCATTTAGAAAGGATGAAAAGACCTTAGAGGGTGCAGAACGATTCACTACAATAGAACAAAGGATGAGGAGCTTCAGTTACATGGAGAGCTGGGGTTGGTCTTCTTAGATCAGAGAGGCTAAGAGGAGATTTGACAGATGCTCAGAATAATGCTTTTGATACAATAAATAAGGAAAAACTGTTTCCAGTGACAAAACAGCTAGTAACCAGAGGACACAGATGCAAGGTAAATGGCAAAGAACCAGAAGCAATGAGGGAAAAGAAATACGCTGAGAGTTGTGATCTGAAATGCACTGCTTGAAAGAGTGATGAACAGGTTAGGCAGCAGCCTTCAAATGGAATTGAATAAATAGTTGAAGGGGACAGATTTTCAGGGCTATAGTAAAATAGCAGTGATGGGAGGTTAATAGGATAGTGCTTTCACCACCGTGATGGGCTAAGTGGCATCCTCCTTTACTGCATGATTTTATGATTCTAACTACAGTTCTTTGCAACATGTGGAAAATGAGGCAATAATGCGCCCAAATAAACATTTAAGACAAATTGTAGTAGCAAGATACAAAAGCAATCTTTTGGTCACTTCCCAAATCCTCCATTTTATTATGATATATCCAAAAAATGCACTGTGGCTTCACAAGTTCACCTGAAAAGAATGCGGAAAAGCTGTCGAAGATACATGTAATCTGGTGCTTCTTCAAAACGTAGTCCACGACAGTAGTTCAGGTACATTGCAAACTCAGCAGGGAACCCCTAATATAGAGATGAAAAAAAGTGTTAACTTTCTATTCACATGACATTTCTCTACTTAACAGGAAAGGATCAGAATCCCCTTTTTAAAAACAAGTTCAACAAATTTAAATTTTCCACACCATCTTTCTTTGCCAGCACCATGTCCTGTAGGCATTTCACACAGCAAGTTGCTTAGACAGTACAAGCCTGGAAGATCTGTTAACATTTCAATCCTCTATCTCCAGGATCACCACCACTCAAAATGCCAGTTGATCTTAATTAAAGTACCCAGTTGAAGATTTAAAAAAGCAATTAAGCATAATCAACATTTTAAAAGAAAATGTTAATACCAGATTCAATAACTTAAAAACAAAACATACCTTACACAAAACCTCAACTGGTGTGGACATCTTCTTCTCACTAATCTTCTCATATTTCTGCTTCTTTGTGGCTGCCTGTGGAATAAATATTTCAGAATGGTTCAAAGTGTACATAGGAATTGAACAGAAAGTTTAAGAAATCAAGCATTAAACATTTTAAGCAACTTATAACACCTCAAGTAGAAAAACACCTGTTGGTTAGTTCTGAAGGTCAATCAGGCTTAAAGAATAGTTATGATGTGAAGAGCAAAATTTACTTTAAAAAATTCAAATGCTGCATTTATATACCAAACAAGTCAGGCCTGCCCACTAATACTAATTTCAATCATTTAGGCTTGGTCACAGCTTGCATACATTTAAGCTTTTGTTGCATTCTCACTTTAAGGGAAGATCCTTATTTGAAAAAAAGACAGTACTACTATGTGAAGAAATTTACAGTCAAAATTGGTGATAGAAATACAAAATTGAGCACTTCTAACCTTCATCTGAAGATCGATGAGCTACATTTTCAGAAAGTAGGAACCGTGAAGGAAGACTGGGGCAAAGCAAATATTTCTAAATTGCAAACTGACTCACCTTTGACCCTGAGTGCTAAGACACACAAAGCTGAAGATCCTAATTTTGGTTACTGATGTGAATTTTAATCTTGGACAAGGCAATAAACAAGGTGCTACAAATTGGCATCAGTACCTCTAGGTTCGGGAGACAGAGGGAAAAAAAAAACAACCCTCCAGTTCACCACCCAAATGTTGGTCAAGCAGCCATCTTGCCTTGCCCTCAAATGAGTACCATAACCACAAGATAGATAGATGCCGTCAAAAAAAAAAGCTAAATGGAATAGCAATTATCTTGAGTAGCAACTTAAAAAGCAGTTAGTGAAGGGGTTAAAACAAATTTCATCCTCATCAGCTCACGTAAGAAGTTAAAATCCGGTGCAAAAATACAAAGTGCTTCCATTACTGAGCCAACAACCGTCCAAAGCTAGCTCAAACCTTATGAAGTTTCTTGTATGCATTTAATGCTGACCATATACTGTCAAACATTCTGGAATCTTTTAAATTTTCAACAGAAAGGTAATCATCTAGTGTAGTACTGGGCTGTACAGAACACCAAGTATCCAATTTAATCTTTGGCCTGTGCCATTAGTTGATCTAGGACAGCGGAACAGTGGTACTACGTTTGAATGGGTAGAGGGAAGGGAGAAAAATCGAGGGAGGAACATGTTTTGTTTAAATAAACAAAAACTTTGTACAAATGAGGGTGTTTTCACAAGTTGAATGGACAAGATTAAAAATAATTCAAAATGCACACTACCAATTTCTGTTAGACAGAAGTTAAAGGAAATAAACAGGAGCAGAAAGCAGACAGTAGTTGTATGGACGCTATCAACGACTTTACTAAACAAGCAATGGCGACTTCAAAATACGTGAATGGCTTTTGGTATAGTGATAGTGGAACATTAATCCATCACTGCCTGATTCAAACGATTGCTAGAATCATTTTGTATCCAGCTGCAATAGTACTTGCAATAATAAAAATGTTGAGGTTTGTCATGTGATAGGAGCTTACAACAAAGATTCATAATTATGATTATAAAATAAAAAAGCAAGCACCATTTACAGAAATGTTATGTCACATGCTTGAGAGCAACATATTCCATGAGCAGAAATAGGAAATTCCAGCTACTGCAACTACTTTTTCCACTGAGACCGACATTTCAATTAAACACTTTAAACGCGGATGGATATAATGTGCTACTGTAAAATATGTCAGTATTTTAAATTTAATCAGCAGTAAAAATGTCTTTTTTGAAAAGGGCTGCATAATTCAATTGGTTTGTTTAAACCCTGCAGAACGAAATGTTTACATATGGGTTTCCTTAAATTATAAATGCTTTAATCATACAAATGTAGCTTTTATCTAAATAGTTAAATTGCAGGCCACGTCTTTTACCTTCCCTTAAACTTACTGATATTGGAAAAAAATCAAGCAACTTTCTTGCATTTAAAATGTAAAAAACAATTTGTCCTAGGGCAGGCTGTATTTACTTATGCTTAAACAAGGCAAGATAGTTTTGGTATTCATCAAATGCACATGGCATTCCAGTTCCATATTGTACGGAGGTGCATAGAAAGACAGAGCAACAACTGAATTGGAAAAGAAATAGTGGGGGTGAAGGTAGGTAATGCGTCTTGGTGGATCATTAGTTAAGGCTGGAGGAAATGAAATCTCATGAAGACAGGTTGTAGGCCTCGTGGGTAGCTCACATCTGGACCTGGTCAATATTTCATAATGCTTTCAAAGATGTTGGTACCCTGCTCGTTACTTGCTGATTGGTAAATACTCCATATGCAACAACCGAGAAGCATCTTTCTGCAGACTTGATCTACAGCAAGTGTCAAGGATTTGCTGCCTTACTGGCAGTAAGCCAAATAAAACGGATTCCTAAAAAAAATATGTTTACACCCGTGAGATTTTTTTCTCCTTTATAATTCATAATAAGCCCGATGCATTCAGAATGTTGCAATAAAAATGTGTAGGGTATGCAAAGTCTATCCAAGGTTCCTCCCCCAAATCGGCATAGCAGATTTTCTTCAAAGATGCAGAATTAATTTATTTCCAAGTATATTATTTTAAATGAATTGGAGTACAAGAACAAGAAAGCCTTGCTACGATTGTATAGAGCTTTGGCGAGACCATGCCTGGAGTACTGTGTGGGGTTTTGGTTTCATATCTAAAAGATATTTTTGCCTTATTGGCTTGCTAACAAAGGATCACTACATTGGTTTCTGGGATGACAGGATTGTCCTATGGTGAGAAGTTGAGTATGTTGGGCTATACTCTCTGGCAGTAAGAAGAATGAGAGCTGATCTCATTGAAACATACAAGATACTAGGGAGCTTGATATGGTAGACATTGAGGGGCTGCACCAGAGCATGGGCTACAATCTCCGGATAAGGGGTCTATCATTTAGGCTGATATAAGGAGAAATTTATTTATTCAAAGCGCTGCGAATCTTTACAATTCTCTATCCAGAGGGTTGTGGATTCTACATCATTTAAGGCGGAGAGAGGGGTCTTCGGTCTCGGGGAATCTAGGGATGTAGGGAGCAGACAGGAAAGTGGAGTGGAGGCTGAAGATCAGCCATAATCATATTGAAGAGCACCAGGCTCAAGGGGCCATATGGTCCACCCCTGTTCCTAATTTTTATGCTAATTTCTTCAGCCACTGACTGAAAATACTGCAATTTTACTGAAGAATTGATTACAAAGATCAGATCCAAATAATTCCAACTATGCAATAACATTAAGGCAGAGCTATGGTGCTACTGAATTATTTCCAAAGTCTCCTCTGGATTTACCTTCAGTCCTTGCCAAGGAAGGCTTGTTCTGTTGAAGTACATCAGTACGTATCCTAGAGATTCCATATCATCACGACGACTGGCGGAAAAAAAGATGAAGTTAAATTTCTTAGGAAGTTGCAAAACAAACAGGCCAATACTTAACCACTTCACCTTGAAAGTACCTGAATCTGTCCTCAATAATGTCAACAACAGCTGAAATACCATACAGCAACCTCCATTCTTTTGCCTCAACAATTTATAGTAGTGCAGCCCAGCTTGGATCCTGACCCAGTGATACCCAATCCAGGGAGAACAAGTTAATATCAGCTGACATTTCACAACCAACATCACAGGAGCAGGTCCAACCATCAATAGAAAACATAATATGGACAATATCCAGGCTCGGGCTTGCCACACAAGTGCCAGACAATGACCACCTCTAACAAGAGAATCTAACCATTGCCCCTTGACATTCAGTGGCATTACCATCACTGAATCCCCCACCATCAACATCATGGGGTCACCATTGACCAGAAACTGAACTGGACTAGCCATATAAATACTGTGGCTGCAAGAGCAGGTCAGAGGCTTGGAATCCTGCAGCAAATAACACTGCCTGAATCCCCAAAGCCTGTCCACCATCTACAAATAACAAGTCTGCAGTGTGATGGAATACTCTCCACTTGCCTGGATGAGTGTAGCTCCAACAACACTCAAGAAGCAGGACATCACCCAGGAGAAAGCAGCCTGCTTGATTGTCACCCCTTCCATAAACATTCACTCCCTTCACCACCGATGAACAATGGCACTGTGTACCATCTACAAGATGCACTGCAAAAACTCACCAAGGCTCCTTAGACAGCACCTTCCAAACCCATGTCCACTACCATCTAAAAAGGACAAAGGCAGCAGATACATGGGAACACCACCCCCAAGCCACACATCATCCTGACCAGGAAATATATCATCGTTTCTTCACTGTCACTGGGTCAAAATCCTGGAACTCCCTCCCTAACAGCACTGTGGGTGTAACTACACCACATGGACTGCAGCAGTTTAAGGCGGCAGCTCGTCACCACCTTCTCAAGAACAATTAGGGATGGGCAATAAATGCTGGCCTAGCCAGCGAAGCCCACATCCCACAAATGAATTAAAAAGATAGAGGTCCCATGCAAAGCATAACCAGCAATATCTTTGAATTTTTAGAAGCATTTGTAGGCAAGTGCTTGATAATGAAAATATCCCCATCCAGCAGGCATTTAGTTGGCCTGATTGTAAAAAATGCAGAGTATTTGTGCTCCTTTCAATTCTAGTTAGGCAACAGCTGGCTTGTGCCAAGCTACTAGCAAAAGCTCACTTGATTAGCCCATTCTTTTTTTTAAACTCATAACAAGGCCTAGCATCTGCCTAAAACTTTTTTTTAACTCCAAGTAAAGTTTTAGTATCTATTGCTACTTTCGCTGACACCAATTTCATTCTTTACCTCAAGCTATACCCACTTTGGCATTATAAAATCATTACAGATGTTGAAAAAGAACTGCTATAAACTTCAAGTCAGTACAGACACACTGACTACACTATGATCCTGTGATAATCTTTAAAATAAATCTCCACTGTTTTCAACAAGCCATGAAACACTGCCCCCACCCAATCCACCATCTTTCTTGGCTATAGCTGGGAAAGCAGTGAAGCTAAAAATAATTGAGCCCTCTATACCAATTTCATCTGTTTCTTGCATTTCAACCAAGGAAGGGAAAACATGAAGAAATTCCAAATAAAAATGATACCAATTTAAAGATGCCATTCATTAATTCCAACGTTTTTAAACTAGACAAAAGTGACCCTAATACGAACATGGACTAGAATATCTGTCCCAAACTACTGCATGCAAAGCACTATTGAATTAGTAGGCAAAACAACATTCAGTGCTGTCTCGTCATCTTTAGAGGTAGTTTGGATGCAGTGCAATTGGATTCCTGAATTGTTTTTAATATTAAATCAAGTCAGTACAAACAAGTATAGCTAAAAATCTACAAACAGCACCCCAGAATGCTTTATTCTATTCCTCAGCTGACAAACCCAAAACAGCCAGAGGCTGGTAAGCCATTTTATGAAAAGAATTTCAATGGCTAAAGCAACCAAGGAATCTTTGTAGGCATATTAGGTATAGTTAAAAGGCCAACATCTCCTATCTTCAGTGGAAAAAGCAACCTTCAAGGCTCTCAATAAATCTCAAGTGACTACCAGATTGTTGGGATAAATTTAATTTAGAAAAAGCAGTTTGCCTTTTTCAAACCCCACATCCAAACAAAATGAAAATTAAATTGTCACAAATTCCAATGCTAATTAGTAACCAGTCATGCCCATACATACTATTACATTTTTTGGTTTTAAGTGAATGAAATACACCCACTAAATTGATTTTATTCCACTTTATTCTGGAGAAACTTATTCTGCCAAAATTGTTTACAAAGGTTTTTAAAAAATTATTTGAGCACATTCAAGAAAATGGGAAATACGACAATTAGTCAACATACCAAAAATTAGATACCAAACTGGTGAAGTTACAACATGCATGTTAAATGGTGAAAACAACATGCATGTTAAATGGTGAAAACAACATGACATTGATTGAGGTAAGTGATCCCATGACCAATGGATCAGATCAAATCTCTGCAGTCCTATCACAAACAATCATGAATGCTGGCCAACAATTAAACAGATGGCGATTCCATGAATATCTCCATCCTTAATGATAGTGGAGCCAAGCACAGTGGTAAAAAATACAAGGCAGCAGCATTTGGTGCTATTTTCAGCCAGAACTGCTGAGTGGATGATCCATCTTCGTCCACAGCATTTGATTCACTCCATGTGATAAAGAAATGGCTGACCACATTAGATACAGGAAGACTATGGAGCCTGGCAACATGCCAGCTTCAATGCAGATTTGTGCTCCAGGATTAGCTTTTTCCCTAAACAAACCATTTCCAGGTCAGCTGCAATATTGGGATCTACTTGGTCAAGTGGAAAATTGCCCACAAAAAAGGACAATTCCAATCCAATGAATTAATGGTACAGTCTAGTATCAATCAGCAAAGTAATGGAAGATGTTTCCAACAGCACTTAGCGATTACCTGCTCAGCAACAGTTTGGGTTCCGCCAAAACCATTACTCCAGGCCTCATTGCAGTCTTGGCTCAAACGTTGAAAAAAGTAGTGAGATGAGATTGACTGCCTGAGACATCAAGGCAGCAGTTGACCTCGTAAAATTGAAGTCAATGAAAATCAGGATACTCTCCACTGTCTGCAGTCATACCACCACAAAGGAGGCCAACCATCTCAGGCCCAGGGCATCGCTAGAGGAGCTCACGGGTCAAGCGTCCCTGTCTTAATCACCTTCAGCTGCTTCCACAAATGACCTCCTTCCCATCATAAAGATCAGAAGTGGCCATCTTTGCTGATGATTGCAGTGTTCAGTTCCATTCACAATTCCTCAGGTACTTAAACAGTGGGTGTCCATATGCAGCAACACCAGGACAACATTCAGGCTTGGGCAGATAAGTGGCAAGTAACATCTGTGCTACACAAATGCCAAGCAAAGACCATCTCCAGCAAAAGAGGATCTAACCATCTCTCCTTGGCATTATTACTGAAGCCTCCACCATCACAATCCTGGGGGTTATCAGTGACCAGAAACTGAACAGGACCAGCCATATAAATACTGACGCTACAAGAGCAGGTCCAAGGCTGGTAATTCTGTGGCAGCTGACTCACAACCTGACTCCCCAAAGCATTTTCACAATCAACAAGGCACAAGTCACAAACGCGATGGAAAATTCTCCACTTGCCTGGATGAATATAGCTCCAACAACACTCAAGGTCGACATAATGCATACCAAACAGCATAAACAACATGCAGTAGACAAACAGTTGTGGTTTTTGGAGGTCAATCATCTCAGTCCCAGGACATCACTGCAGGAGTTCCTCAGGGTAGTGTCCTAGGCCAATCATTTTCAGCTACTTCAATGACCTTCCCTCCATAAAGGTCAGAAATTGGGATGTTCAGCACCATTTGCGACTCCTCAGATACAGAGGTAGTCCATATCCATATGCAGCGAGACCTAGACAATATCCAAGCTTGAGCTGACAAGTGGCAAGTAACATTCACGCCACACAAGTACCGGGCAATGACCACCTCCAACAAGAGAGAACCCAACCATCTCCCCATGACATTCAATGGCATTACCATCGCTGAATCCCCCACTAACATCATTCTGGGGGTTATCATTGATCAGAAACTGAACTGGACCAGCCATATAAATACTGTAATTCATCAGTGAGTAACTCACCTCCTGACTCCCCAAAGCCTGTCCACCACCTACAAGGCACAACTCGAGTGTGATAGAATACTCTCCAATTGCCTAGACACAATGACACAAAAAGCTCAACACCATGCAGGACAAAGCAGCCTGCTTGATTAGCACCCCCTCCACCACCTTCAAAATCCAATCCCTCCATCACCAACACAGTGGCATCATTGTGTACCATCTACAAGATGCACTGCAGCAACTCACCAAGTATCCTTCGACAGCACATTCCAAGCCTGCAACCTCTACCACTTAGACGGACAAGGGCAGCAGATGCATGGGAACACCACTGCCTGCAAGTTCCCTTCCAAACCACACCCCATCTTGACTTGGAATTATATTGCTGTTCCTTCACTATTCCTGGGTCAAAACCCTGCAATTTCCTCCCTAACAGCACCAAGGGTTCATCTACACCATACGGACTGCAGCGGTTCACCACCACCTTCTCAAGGGCAATTAGGGATGGGCAATAAATGCTGGTCTATCCAGTGACACCCACATCCCATGGAAGAATAAAAAATAATCTAGAACAAATCATTCTGCTCGACTTGCACTCTATCCATTCACTCCCTGCGTGATCGGCACAGTGTAGCTACACTGGGTACCTTCCACAAGATGCACTCCAACAACTCAAGGTTGCTACAGCAGCAACCTCTGTTGCCTAGAAGTAACAAGGGCAGGTGGCATGGGAACTCATCACCACCAAACTCTCTACCAAGTCTCAAACTATCCCGACTTGGAACTACATTACTATTCCTTCAGTGTCATTGGGTCAAAATCCTTGGACTACAGACTACAGTCGTTCAAGATGACAGCTCACCATCAGCTTTTCTAAAGGAACCGGTAACAAATGCTGGCAATACACACATCCAAGGAATGAGAAAAAAGTTGTGGACTTGTTTCTCTAACAATTACAACAAATATCTAAAACTTTTAGCCACTTTAAACTCTATATTGCTATCATGGCCTCACCATCTTGCACTGCCTTACGACTCCCAGCCTCAAATCACTGGCAAGGCCCTTCTGCATCCAAACTCACAAAAAAGTTACACTTCAAATTTCCTACTTCCTATTTTTGCCCTGTATTTGCTATAATACCACTGCAGTTGCTGATTTACTTAACACTTCCATCGTTCATTCTCCCATCCTCAAAACATTCACTTCTCCCACCCACTCACTCCCCCACCAAGGTGCATATCTTCATTCCCTCAAGTCTAAGATGTAAACTGGAGTATTTCCCTGCACACAAATGGTTCAGCAATCCATCACCAGATCTATTGGTTTACAACAAGCTCTACCAGCCCTCACTGCCCTGACAAAACTGCTCCAAGGTTATCCTGGTGATGAAAAGTCATTCCTAGCTTTTCTCCTATAAAACGTATCCTTACATCTCTCCCCCAATCTCCTTCACTCTCACCTCCAACAAAAACAATGAATTGACAGATCCTTTTGTCACCAGGAAGGGGACCATCCATTCAGCTGCTGCTGCCACCACCTTGAACCTCCATCCCTTCCAACCCAAAACAACAATAATTGTAATATTAAAGATATTATTAAATGCCTTACCTCTGTTCAATACCTAGATGTGCATTGATGCTGGCATATCGTGCTGTTCCTGTAAGATTTTTGTCTTCCCTGTATGGTATGTGTTGTCTTGTCCTGTTGTCACGGTATTTTTTGGCCAAACCAAAGTCAATCAGAAACAGCTGTAATATGAAGTACAAGACAATATAAAGTGAAATTCAGCATTAGCTTCAACTTTGCAATATATGATATGTTTTGCTTAATTAAATAGCAAAATGATAATATCGCATAACTTGCACAGTGGAGTGGGTCAGCAGGTGAGGTACAAAATAGGAAATTCAAATTAGGCTTCGCTTTATCTAAAATATGAAGATTCTCACTCTTCATGCAAGCAATCACACCTATCGTTGGCGTTCACAATTTGTCCCCCCACTCCACCCTGCAACATTATAATCATTTTCTTCTTTAAAAGGAGAAAAATGTTAGCATGCATTATAGCAAATCTGAAAAGACCTTGAAGTCAAGAGAGAAGGGCCTGATTTAGTGATCAAGGTGCTTCATTTTTCAGGAACATGGTTAAAAACACAAATATTTTCCTCCAAACTTTTATTACTGAGGTCCTCTGCCTATATGATTTCCAATTTGGTTAAAAGCATATTTACTAACAGAGAGAATCTAAGCTAAAGCTACAAAAAACAGTTCAAAATAGCCATTTAGAAGCATATGAAATAGAAGTAGGTCATTTGGCCCCTTGAGCCTGTTCCGCCATTCAATAAGAACATGGCTGATCTGTTTGTGTTGAGTTCTCCATTTCCATCTACCTCTGATGACTTTTGATTCCCTTGCCTAACAAGAATCTACCTCTGTCTTAAAAGAAATTCAGTGACGCTGCTTCCACTGCCCTGAGGCAGAGAGTACCAAAGTTGCGCAAGTCTTAGAAAAACTCTCATCTCTGTCCTATAAGAGCAACCCCTAATTTTAACACAGTGCCCCTTAGCTCTGGTCTCACCCACAAGAGGAAACATCCTTTCCACATACACCTTATCGAGACCGTTCAGGATCTTATATACTTCAATCAAGTCACCTCTTACTCTAAGTGGAAACAAGCCACCCTATCTAACCTATCCTCTTAAGTCAACCCACTCATTCCGGTTATCAATCTAGTAAACCTCCTCTGAACCACCTCCAACACCTTTACATCCTTTCTTAAATAAGGAGACCAAAACTGCACACAGCATTTGTGATGCAGTCTCACCAATGCTCAGTATAACTGAAGCAAAACATCCTTACTATTATGTTCAATTCCTCTAGTAATAGAAGATAGCATTCCATTAGCCTTCTTGATTACATGCTGTACCTGCATACTAACTTTTTGTGACTCATGCACAAGAACACCTAGATCCCTCTGCACCTCAGAATTCTGCAGTTTTCTCTATTTAAGTAATACTCTGCTTTTTATTCTTCCTGCCATGTTCCCACATTATACTCCATAGGTATAGCATGCTGCGGTGAGGTGAGTGTGACTGCCCTTGACATCAAGGCAGCATTTGGCCAAATGTGACTAGCTGTGAGGAGGTATGATATACTAAATGAAGCATCAAATGAGGGCATAGGGGTTGAGCTCAAATAAAAAAGGGGCAGCCATATATTACAGACCGCCAAATAGCAGAAGGGAGTTAGAAGAGCAAATATGTAGACAGGTTTCTGACTGCAAAAACAATAGGGCAGTAATCATTAGGGACTATTTACTGCCCTAATTTCAATTGGGATATGAACAGTGTGAAGGTGCAAAATTCTTGAACTTCATTCAAGAGAACTTTTTTAGCCAACATGTTACAAGCCCAACAAGAGGGGGTGCAATTCTAGATTTAATCTTAGCTGAGCAAGTGGATGACGTAGCGATGGGAGCCAATTTTGGAGATAGTGACCATAATAAAGTTAGATTTAGTATCATTATAGGTAAGGACAAAGAACAGGAGTAAAAGTTCCAAATTGGGGGAAGCATATAGTATCTTAGATTTTATTAATAGGGACATTGAGTACAAGAGCAAGGAGGTCATGTTGAACTTGTATAAGACACTAGTTAGGCCTCATCTGGAGTACTGCATCCCCTTCTGGGTGTCATAATTGAGGAAGGGTGTGAAGTCATTGGAGAGAGTAGAGAGGAGATTCACAAGAATGATTCCCGGGATGAAGAACTGTAGCTACGAGGATAGATTGGAGAGGTTGGGACTGTTTTCCTTAGAGGAAAGGTAGCTGAGAGGAGACTTGATAAGAGATATTCAAGATCCTGAGGGGTATGGACAGGGTAAATAGTAAGAAACTGTTCCCACTCAAGGGAACATCAGGAACTGGAGGGCACAGATTCAAAATAATTGGCAAAAGGGTAAATGTGATGCAAGAAAAAACTTTTTCACCCAGGGGATGGTTGGAGTCTGGAACAACCTTCCTGAAAGGGTAGTGGAGGCAGGTTTGATCGAGGTATTCAAAAGGGAATTGGATTGCTGCCTGAAAAGAGAAAATTTGCAAGGTTAAAGGGATAAGGCAGGAGAATGGGACTAGGTGAAATACTCTTTCAGACAGCCAGTGCAGGTGGGCCAAATGGCCTCCTTCTGCACTATAAAAGGTACTGTGAGGTACCATAATTTGCCATATTTTTTACCCATTCACTCAACTTATCTATATCCATCTGCAAACTCGTCTTCTTCACAACATACTTTCCTATCTATCTTTGCTTCATCTGCAAATTTAGCTACTATGCATTCGCTCCCTTCATTTAAGTCATTGATGTAACTTGTAAAAAGTAGAGGCTCCAGCACAGACCCCTGCGGGACCCCATTAATCACACCCTGCCAAAGGCCCATTTATGCATACTGTTTTCTGCCAGCCAGCTAATCTAATCCTCTATCCAGGCTGATGTGTTACCCCCTACACCATGAGCTTTTATTTTCCACAACAAGCTTTGATGTGGCACCTTATCAAATGCCTTCTGAAATCCAAGTGCAGTATGTCTCCCCTTTAGCCACAGCACGTTACTCCTGCGAAGAACTCTAATAAATTGGTTAAACATGATTTCTCAATTTTAGAGCACATTAGCTTGATTTTTTATTTTAAAAAATGTTTCAGAAAATTAATGCCCATAAAACAAACAACTTGGAAAGAATACCCCTCTTCTTTAAAAGGGGTTTTGACTCATGCTGGTCACTTGGCAAAATGGTGGGGCGGGGGGGGGGGGGAGAGAATGGGGGCAGTCACCTAGGCCATGGGGAGGCCAAAGGCTTCCTTTAGTGGCCCAGGGGATACGTCAGCAATTCTCATGTTAGGAGATGCCATATTCTTCATGTTTCTCTCCTCTTCCCGTTTGAATCTCCTAAACACTTCAGGTAATGGTCAAAAACGTAATTATTCCATTACTTTTTGCTTGTGCAGTTTGCTTACATATTCAGATTTGCGAATGAAAAAGAAAACCATAAAATTGCACATGGAGGTCATTCAAATTTTATATGATTAACACACAGATTCCTAACATTAAGTAAACTAAGGTAATGACAGCAAATGGACTACAATAACCTTTTCCTCACATTCATCTGAGTAATATTTCCACATCAAGCTCAACTGACCTAAAGTTTCAATATTCATTCACTCCCTCTAGATTTAGCATCTCTGTCCAAGGTTAGCCACTGAATCCCAAGGTGACTTTCCTAACCCTGTGATGGCCAAACAAATTAACCATGCTACCCAGTGCAGCACGGCGCTGTACATACCAAAAGACTTAATAGAATTTTAGAAATTAAAGTGATCTGTTGTTGGCACCCAGGAAAACAGCTGCCTACGGTTCTAACCACTGAGCAGCGACTCCTGCTGCACGTATGAGCATTGAGCAAGAATAGAACTATGCTCAGTTCCAATTCCATGTTCAGATAGCCTGCCAATTATCACCATTTAGATTAGTACCAAGAATGGCTACTTGGCTAAACAAGCTGAATGACAACACACTAATTGGTTTCACACCAATGGAAGTACAATTTGCACAATGTTCAGCTCTATAACAATTTCGTCATAACACTGTCAGTCATTCTTTGGCTCAATTACTTTTACCTATAAACTGCAATACCAGTTTTGATCAATCTTGTATACCCCAAAATTTAGTTGATACAATCAGTAATATTTAATTGGGCAACCGATATTTTAAACCTAGGTCTCCATCAGCTCCATGTTATTTCTGTTCATAATATCCTAGATTTTATATCATGCCACCTAAATTTTAGATTTCACTGCACATCCGGGCAATTGTGCAGCGACATTAACATATATAAAATGAACTGAACAGTGTTAGAGGACAACATTCAATCCATTTCAAATGATGTTTGCATATAACGCTTGAAAAGTTCAAATCAACAATGACTCACCCTTCAGGATGAAGGGTGAAGGTTCATATGGAAAACAATATATTGTGCATTCTGTTCAGGTCTTAAAATGTGGAATACTAAATTGTTAAATCAGGTTCATTCAATGAAATGCACCCGGCATCAAGAATCAATTTCCAGGGGGCAAGAATATGCCACACTAGCACTTCAGCTATATGGATAGAGAGATCTAATTCAAGACATTTGCAAATTCAGGAAGGTAGTTATTATTCATACAATATTGTACACAGTGGGTGGAAAATTGGATGATGTCCAGCTGAGCCACATTTTCGTGTTTAAAAAAAAGTACATAGTCACAAGTGCAAATGCCCATTATATACATCCCAGGAAAGATCCAAGGTGGTAAGTCACCATTTCCTACCAAACCTGGTCTCCCCCCTCCCAAGGGAGCTCAAAGAAAAAGGTAGGGAAGGGTAAAATAATGTCCCGAGCTTGAAAACTTAAAAGGTCACAATCATTTGGGAATGGAGGCAGAGAAACAGATCCATCAAATTATTCAGTAGCTCCATAATTATTTGCCATTGCTAGGCACCTCTAACAGCTGCACTGACCCAGGTTCAGACACAGGAGAAAAACCTAGGAATTAAAATAACTGGCAATATGCAAGTTAGACCACGTCTGTAGGAATTTATCCTAAGCACAAAAGGTGAACATCAGTGAATAGAATTCAGCTAGTCACCAAACATACTAAAGTTTTCTGTGCAGACTAAATTGACAATGCTGCCGGTTTAGCTAAATATATAGTAACCAGTCCAAAACTATGAGAATGCAGACTCCTCTACTCCAGCATGCATAGTAATACTACCACTCCCATAGTAAAACTGAGCCCTATTTTGAATGACATCAAGGCTGCTTGGAAAGTGCCACTGGCCTCATCCCTCTTCTAACAGGTCACTATCCATATCTATCGAAAAGAGAGCTACTGCTCATCTGGCCTATTAGAATTTCTCCTTGGATGGAACAGATAGGAATCCAATATGGTCAATAACTGTTCGCTTGTACCAAGGTCCTGGCATCAACTAGGAATTGATATCAAGTATTCCGGAATATGGTTTATTTCATCAAGCCACAAGCCTCTTCCCAAGCACCACAATTGCCTCAACTGTGAAGTGAGGCTGCACTGCATCACAGTTTGAATGTTGCTCCAGTGCCATCAATAAATATAAACATCAGTGACAGACTGAAGTTTGAATATTTAATCCAAATCACAAGTTTTTCAACTCCATATATTGTAGCTTGCTATTATTGATATAGATATATATCCAAATTATAAAAAAAGAGCTGCGTAGGCTCGCCCTCCAACCCCCAATAAAAAACTGTTGCATATGTATAATCAATATGCTGAAACCAAATGAAAATTTCTCAGCTCTTTATAATCTTAATATTTAACCTAACTTTTTGGTCTAAAATTTGATTTAGCTACGCAAAAAAATAAGCTTTTCCTTCACTGTCTGAAAGACTAATCTCTAGTGCTGCACTGTATGATTTTGTTTGTTGGACTTTCAGTAATAGCACATTCGCTCGAGTTCAGTGCCACTTCAAAGGCTTGAGCACAGAATCTAGTGCTCAAGATTAATAGCATCCAAGGAGGGGGTGGTGCTCTGTTGGAGGCACCATTTTTCAAGTGTGATTTTTAACTGAGGTCCCATCTGCCCTTTCAGATGATGTTAAAGACCCTATAACATATTTCAAAGAGCTAGCAGTTATCCTGGTCAATATTTATCCTACAATCTACATCAGGAAAAAAAGTCATTAATAAATTGCTTTGTCTGGGAGTTTGCTGTGTGCAAATTAGCTTCCAGGTTCCCTACATTACAATAGTGACCACACTTCAAAAAAGTGTTTAGGTGGCTGTATAGGGCTTTGGAGTGTCCTGAGATTGCGAAAGGTGCTGTATCAGTGCAAATATTTTTTTCTCTAAAGGGTGGAAGTTACTACTACTACTTGATTGCTAATGTCACCTTACTATGACTGATTGATCAACTCTGGGCAACGAAGTAAATTCTTCCCCAACATAAATAATGCAGACATATTTAACAAATGCCACCCCCCCTCCCTACTTTTACATTAAATGTCATACAGAATTTACAATTTTTTCATTCATGAAGTATTCAGTGATGTTAATTTTACTAGGGAGCTACAATGCACCGCAATTTTCTATTTGGAAAGGTACAACACAAGTTGCCTGAATAGCTGAAGGAATTTTCTGCAATTTGCAGTTCCAATTAAGTTAATTCAAATGGAAATTTTCATGCACACACATTTTTAATTTTGGTGCCCTCAGATTTATAATATGGAAGGCACAACGTACATTTATAAGTGTTATATTTGGTTCAGCGGTAACATTCTTGCCCGAGTTAGAGAGTTGTGCGTTCAAGTCTCTTTCCAGAGAGATGAGTGTATGATGCTGGCAGAGGTAGTGTCATCTTTTGGATGAAATGGTAAATTGAGGTGAAGGTAAATGATCCATTCACATTATTCTGAGCGAATTCAACTGGTCTCCTGGCCAGCATTTAGCTCTCGACCAAACATCACCAAAAAGGATTTTCTGGTGACGTATCTGTGCCTGTTCTGCCATTCAATGTCTGATCTGCAACTTAATTCCATATACCCGCCTTTGGCCCATACATCTGGCTAATAAATGAATCTCAGTTTTAAAATTAACAATTGACCTGCCATCAATTGCTATTTGCAGAGGAGAGCTCCAACCTTCTATCACTGTTTGCATGAAGAAGCGTTTCCTAATTTCACACCTGAAAGACTGGCTCTAAATTTTTGACTAAGACCCCTTATCCTAGACTTCCCAAATAGTGGAAATAATTTCTCTATCTGTCCTGTTCCCTACATCTTGAAAACTTTGACCAAACCACCCCTTAAAACTTTGAAATGACAAGGAATACAAGCTTAGTTTAATTTCTCCTCTTAATTTAACCTTTTGAGTCCAGGTATCATTCTGCTAAATCTATAATGCAGTCCTTCCCAGGCCAATATATCTTCACTAAGGTTTAGTGCGCAGAACTGTTTACATTACTCCAGGTGTGGTCTGACCAGAGCTTTGGATTGCTGAAGCATAACTTCTACCCTCTTGTGTTTCTATTCCTCCAGATATTTTTTATGCTTCTATCTAAATTGCTTCCAATGCCCATCTTTGTATCATCAGCCAATACATAGGGCACAATTTTCTCGTTGGCATGTGGAGGCCGAGGCCTAAAATGACGTGTGGTGACATCGGGCATGCGTCCAGATGTCACCACGCGTCATTCCAATCTTCCGTTCGGCGGCTGCGCACCCGCTGAACTGTCAAAGGCCTGTTAAGGCCATTAAAAAACTAATTATGAACGCTGTCCGTCCAACCTTAAGGTTGGAGGGCAGGCAAAGATCCCAAGCGGCCTTCATATTTTTCACAAAACCTCATCCACGGGCAGGGCGAAGTTTCATGAAAGTTTCATTAAGTTAATAAATATTTTTTACACATTTCATAAACATGCCCCAGCTCATGTGGCACTGTCTCATGAGGGGGACATATCTAAATAAATTTAAGTTTTAAAATAAAGAAAACTTTCAAATTGAACTTAATCTCCCTGAGGCAACTCCATGCCTCAGGGAGATTTCTGTGCCCTTTCGTGTGCATGAGCGAAAGAGCGCAGGCCCTGACTCACCCTCCTCCTCCTCCCCCCGCCTGCACAGGTAGCGCTGAGCGCTACTGGGCATGCGACGCGCTGGGCGGGCCTTAACTGGCCCGCCCACGCAAAATGATGATGCGCAGCCGATCACGGGCAGCGATTGGCTCCGCGCCCACTCCCAAACAGCCCACCAGGCAGAAGATTCTGCCCATAAATTTGAGTTCTTTTTACATTGATATATGATAATTTTGTGATCAAAAATGGCAACAAGTAGGCCCAATTCTACTTAATCATCCCTTTTACATTCACCTTGTTTTTAGTTATCTACACAATGTGACAACGAGTAAGGAGATTTAAAAATTAACTGAGAACAAATTGTTAACTACTGAGGGTCTCTGCAAAAGCCATAGGTTTCCAAAGCACTCTTGGGTATACTAAAAACTTTTAAACCTTCTGAAAATTCATCAACTGGCTTATGATCTGCCAACCAGAGTGATAAGTCAGGGTAGTCATTTACCTTCCTGTCTACTAAACAATCTCAGTTCTATTACTCTCTTAAAGGTTGCTCAAGTAAAACCACATTGTGCTTAGCCACCCTAGAAATAAACATTTACACGTTTTGGCTTTAGCAAGCATAAATTTCAAATTTATCTTGGAATTTGTACCTCAAGATAGCTTTATAATCACATTTAAAATGAAACCATTCACCCATGTGGAGTGCTAATTCAGTCCTAAAGCAAATTCATCATAGCCCGTCAGTTAAATTTATTTCTAAACATGCAACTTCAGGAAATGTGCAGGTCAAGGTTAATATAAATGAGTAGTCAAATTATCCGCTCAACTCGGATCACTGTCAAAACATTTGGCATCAAATGTTATGCATTTGTTGAGAAGGGTTTCTCTCAAAATCATGTAGTTAAAAGCTTACACAAAGCAATGTCCAAGGATCCTAGAATGCAAGAGCCAAAGTTGTACATTTAAGCATGCAAAAAGCTAGTTATAGTTTCTGTTCATTTACCCACAATCTACAGAATACCCCTCTAATTACAAATCAACACCAGCTCTGCAGTCAAAATGGCTGAGCAACCACTTAGCGAGAGTTTCACAAGTTAGAAATACAATGCTAGACTTCTGTCAGTAGCTGTATCAGTCACTTATTTTTATATTACAAGAGCATAAATTAAATATTTCAGAATCTAATCAGAAATTGAACTACTGATATGGGGGCAGGCAGAAACAAATATGATAAAGAGAAACCAATTTGAAAAGTATGCATCAAATCAAGATTGGACCATTGCAGACCCTTATTCATCTTGCTAAAAAATTCAGAAATGAGGTGCTGAAAGGAGAGTATGAAGCTTAGACCCTTCCAAGCAAGTGATATTGTTAGATAAACATAACAGTGGCATTTTGAAGCTATGTGCATTAATTCCGATGCTCTAGCAAAATTAAGACAACATGCCTACTCCGCACATTAAATTGATATAGGCATCAGCAAATTGAAAACAAATCAATCCTATTTATATACCAAAACAATCATGAGGTAAAATGGCTATTTTGAAATCAGTGTCAATTCAGGTGCATTTAAGGGTAACTATGCCTTCAAAGTATGTCAAATTTAAGCAACCAAATCTGTGACTTCAGATTACAGGAATGAAAATTCACAGATCGTCAAGGCTGCTAGCTCACTACATTACAGGCCCCAATGTCTGTATTTCTGCTTTAAAATTTGATCAACTTATTGCATGTTTTCAGTTACCCAATAAATACTAGAACTAATAGTATAGCAGCTATATATTGCCCTTTTAACTAAGACAGTTAAGTCTTACTTTTGGGCAAGTCAACATTTAATGCGGAAACAAAGTGATAAAGTTTGATGAGTTTAAATTAAATTGGTCACTGGACATTAAAGTTAAGAGCAGTTGTGACTTTTTTATTAATTATTTCACTGGACTGTGGGCATTGCTAGCAAGGCCAGCATTTGTTGTCTATCTCTAATTCTCCTTAAACTGAGTGGCTTGCTAGGCCATTTCACAGGGCAGTTAAGAGTCAAATCACATTGCTGTGGGTCTGCAATCACATGTAGGCCAGACAGGGTAAGGATGGCAGATTTTCTTCCCTAAAAGGACATTAGTGAACCAGATGGGTTTTACAATAATAGATGATAGTTTCATGGGCACCATGCCGAGACTAGTTTTCAATTCCCGATTTTATTAATTGAATTTAAATCTCACCAGTTGCTGTGGTGGGATTTGAACCCGTGTCCAAGCCTTTTAGATTACTGATCCAGTGACATTACCCCACCATCTCCCCTTCATGACTAATCCTGAATAAGTCATTACTGCTCATTAACAAGGGGAATTATATACCTAAACTATGCATTTCACCAGTTTATTTTCTGCCCCCCCACCACCCTCCCCCCACCCGTTTATTTACAAGCTCAAACACCCTTGAAAATTAAGGTGCTTTGGCCTCATTAATGAAGTTTACCCTTCCAAATATCACAAGCTTCCCATCTGCAGAGTCGTAAAACGTCTGCTACAAATGCCTTGAGAATGCTGCAAATAATTTCGAAGAATGGATTTGAGATCAAATGCTGGATGACTGCAATTCAAGCCATGGGTGAACAACAAGCAATCAAGGTTCAAAAAGCTTCCTGCATGATATGTAACCTTCATTGCTAATGTAACAGCTCACTTAACAGTGAGAAACCTATATTACAAATACATTATTAAACAATGCAATTTCTTTTCCAAGATTCCTACCTATCAGTACATCCCACTGCTTTTACCACACTGAATAAGCAGTGGAAAAATTTGTACGAACAAACTTCGCCTTCTAATTCCTCTTTTCATAGACTCCCCCAGTTGAGATAAAATAGGCTGGTGCAAACAAGGTCAATCAGAAGTATCTGACCAGACAAATTAAAGCATTTGTTTAATATTAATAAACAGACTTCTGTATTGCACACAGTATTTTATTTTAAAATTCTCATCCACATAATTCAAATGAAGGACACACCCAAACACCACAAATCAGAAGACAAATATTTTGTCAGTCGCCAAATAGACAAGCTTAATTAAGGAACAACGAATGGAGAAAAAAAGCAGCAATACTTCAGGCTTGGAAGCGTACAAACACGCTGATTCCAGTATGCAGTTAGCTTAATATTCAGCACACTTCAAATACTGTTTGACCCTGACTCTTTTCTTCTTAGCAATGACCCTGATTATTTTCTTCCTAGCAATAAAGTTCACTTGCTCTATCAAAGTTTATATACTCCTCTCATTCTTGTTTAGAACTTTCCTGACAAATCATCCGCTTATTCAAAACGAAATACTTTACATGCTTTAAAAGTGGTCATACACCCTACATTTTCCAAACATAATGAAGCAAGATCAGAACCAAACTTCCACACATTTGGTAAACGGCTAAAACAATGCTAGATGACACCGGTACAATTCATCCAAACATCCAGGCTAATCCCTCAAAAATTATCACAAGAAACTAAAACATTCTTTCTACTCATTCAATAAGCCATCTGTTGGTCTAGGGGAAAAAACATTCAATTCTAAGTACTTCTCTTCAACTGTTTTTGTTGAACGCCCTTTCACACTGGAAAATATAAACCCCATTTAAGCTTTATATGCCAGTTCCAGTCGCAATTAAAGTATTACCAGGGGTATGAAGGAACGTAAAGTCACTATAGTCAACATGGTGACTAAGTAGCACTCACCCAACACCTCCATGGTGGCTGGTCTGAGTCCCAGTGAAGGCCAACACTCCAACCTGCCCCCATTTTGCCAGTTCTTACTGTGGGAAGCTAACAAATCCAGGCTTCAAAGGTGGACACACCTCCTACCTAGCTGGTTCACAAGCACCAGTGCCAAAGGGGGTCGAACAAACGTGTTTGTTTTCTCCCAGCCAGAATTCAGTCAAAGGGAGGAAGGCTAAAATAAAATGAGTGCAGATACAAAGAAATATCAAAGGTTATACATAAATGGTCAAACTTCAGCCCAATTCTAATAGCACACCATAGCCAGAAAAGAATTAAGTGAACAGAACTAGAAATTTATTTCCAAGCAAGAAAACAAACACGTTTACCATGTATGTCTGAATAATGCCAACACAGGTAGTGGCCTTAAATCTGATTGGAAAAAATGAATTTTGGGTTGGCTCGAGTAGGAGACAGTTTCAGACCTGATTTAATCCTGAGAAAGCTGGATCGTGAGAAGGACTAACAGTCATGCTTCTTTTCCTCTTCCCCACTGGAGATTCTAAACACTGAACAAATGAAGATTGTGGCAGTGCATGAACATTATTGCTGACATAGAAAGGCCAGCGCAGACAGGCAACACGGAGGCTTTTAAGAAGGGGCAGCCAAATGCCATCCATCTTCCCAACATCAGCTCTATCAATTTTGTGTTCTAAATTAAACAATAAAAGCAAAACCACCACAGTGCTTTCAAAATGAATGAAAAACCATTAAAAGTTTAGAAAAACAATTATGTCCAGGAATAGAATAAAGTATCTCCAATTTAATCTAAAGCTTAATGTGCAGGGGAACACGATTATAACAGTGCATCTGCAAAATTGTGTGGAGGTACAGCACAAGTGAAAGTTAAGAAAAATACTGAGCACTGTGCCTGTATTAGTACATTAGCTGACATTTGGCAAGCTTAGTCAAGTACGTCCCGTGGCCTTAAAATTAAGTTATTAATCTACAAAGGGCCCAGGCAATGTCAGAAGATAGATGATCAGTATCATGCACCTATCAACCCTTCAGGTACTGCTGACAATTCTGGATGATCTTAAAATGGTGCTATCCTGCGGTTCTGGCTTTAACTATTTTGTTGCATCTCCAAATTCAGAATGAAAAATTACAAAAAGGAGGTATCAATAGATTACTGTTAATGCAAGATTTCATTGATATTGTTAATGACATTGCAAATACAGTAAACAGCTACTACACAGGAGAATGTTTGAATCTTATGGAATTTACCAATTTCCAAGGATTACAGTGTTTTAAGTTAAAGGTCACAATAGCATTACAAATGTTATTGAAATGAAATTTTTTCATGTAATGAACGTCAAGACCTTCAGTAAGGAAGAGGTAGAAGGCATTTCGGCAAAATAGTTTGGTCAAATATTCAGAATGGTTAATATTCGGCAATAGGCATGCTAAATTAGTTTTTTTAAAATGAGCATATCACTGGATCACAGGCACAATTACTCCTCAATTAGATACAGATCTGGTCGCATTATTTACAAGTCACACCTACAGAACTGTCTGCTTTTCCTTTAAGTACAATTTTTTCAATACAACTCAAGTTATTATTAGCAGTAACAATATGTCTACACAATACTTAGACTACAGTGCTTTCTGCTTATTGCGTTATTTCCAATTTATTTTTGCTATAATTTTGTCACCCAAATCCTCCCTTTTATCAAATATAAAAAGCCTGTGACAACCAAGGCTTCTGGTATCTCTGCATTCTCCACCCTCCCCCACCCAAAATGAGACACAAACATGTCTCTTTACAGTACAGTCTCATTGTCAGCAATGGTCAAAATCATTCAGAGCAAACTATGACAACATATGGCCTTGTATTAAATTCCAAGTCAATATTGGACATGTATCATTTACTATCTATTTGTATAAAAAGGATGCAAACAGCTTTCTTCCAGAGTTTGAAGATGCACTTTTTTCCCCTCTTTCCCTTCAAAGAGTTTGATTTCAAGCTGCAGTACGACTCCAAAGGCAGTCACTCTGCAGTAACACTTGAATGCAGAAAGGGAATGAGGCTATTCAGCCACATGCAGATATCACTGGAGGGGTCAAGGTGAGAATCATGGTTGACAATCACCTTTCAAATAAAGAGTGCTGAGACCGACTGCAGCTTCTTAGATGCTGCCCAACTCAGATCAGCTAATATGCCACCAAGTTAACCTGGAACCCAGCTCCTGTGTACGGTTAAACTACCCGTAGGTCAAGGTAGATAAATCATCTTTGAACATTCAAGGAATAATTGTTTGTTAACATTGTGGCTGTCCAGATAATTAAATTTTATAAGAAAGTCTAAGTCAGGCCAAGGCCACAACTGGACAAAAATGGTTATGAGAGAAAGCTCACAGGAACAAAAACTAGTCTGAAAATACCAAAGGAGGATATTTTAAATGTCAATAGCAGCAATATATGAAAGTAGCTAGAAAGCAGGGAACTGAAGACAGGATTTGAATACAGAATCAGTTTGTGTTGTACTGTAAAGGTTTTTAGGTTGACAGTAATAAGGAATGCACTGTAATCTATCATGTAGTCCATACTGTATTATGCCAGTTTACTGATACTTATTAATAAAAGTGTGGTCTTTATTAAAGGAAGTGTGTCTGCTGGAGCATACGAACTTGGGCTAACCTGAGCTGCTGCTTAAGGTATATTGCAATTATGCTTATATTGTTAATAGGGCGAATTTCAACACTATGTGCAGTCATACTACAGAGGCAAACTGAACTAAAATGTTGCTTAAATGCCAGCTCTGGTTAAGCAAACAATTGGGATGAATACTTCATCAAGCCTAGCAACTAATGAGTCACACTGTTCAACACCATAAATTTCATTTAATCTTTGACATAATTGAGATACAAAACAAATTGCTGACAAAAAACTTACAATACAGTGACATAAGTAACAAGATTTCATTTAAACAATCCAAAATTAGCTCATCTCGCCTCCTCCCTCGTCAAAGTTCAATTCTGCTAGAACAGGTGGCACATCCACCCGGTCCCAGAGTGGCGGATTAGCCCCCGAAATTCCCAGGCAGAATTAGTTTCACCCGAACTGTTGAAACACATACTGAGCAAAAGTCATATACTTCCCAAAGGCAGGAAGAAAAAGTCAATGCATCTTTCTTGCAGCCCTTTCTATCCACAAAACTGCAGAAACACACTTATGTCTTTGAGCAGGAAGAGAAACAGCCTCAAAAATTAATGGCGGTGGCTCAGCTGGCAATTGCATTTCTGTCAAATAGGGTTCTGACACAAAAAAGCTATGAAAATTCCAGATTCATTCTCAGGTCATAGTTAATTTTATTTAAAAAGTAACAATAGAACTAGTCTCCAGACTATGGAAGATAAAATATCTGTTCCTGCTTACTAACCAGCAACTTCTCCTGAAAAGTGCACATGAGGATATTGGATGAAGATTAAGTTGGGGTTATGATGATAAATTCCACAAGTAATTGCTAGCCTGTTGACAGATTTTGCCCAGACTCTCATGAAAAATCATTATTTCACGTGCTAGGAACACCTACAGAACTGCACCCTCGACAAGTTACCACTTTGTTGAAAGAATCTTAGGAGAAAAGATAATTAAATCCTTTCATAATTTAAAATCAAATGTCACCTGTACGCATAAGAAAAAAAATCCCATAAGGTGTATAGCAGGTTTTGTGTAATAAAATAGAAAAATATAGTCGTTCTGGTATGACTAAAATAAAGAATTTTATTGCCTGGAGGGGAAAACTACTTCTCTGCAGACAATCTTCCTTTAAGATTAAAATTAAATAGGCCCAAGTTGGCATTCGTACAGGCAGACTCTGGTAAACACTTTTGAAGGGGCTAGCAGCACCTAAATGGTAAAAAAAAGACATGCTTTGCTGATGTATATCAATGTGACTAGTAAAAACAACTTGATTTTTTTTTTTAAAAAGCTGGTTGGCGCTCCAAGGTTATCTGTCCCATAAACAGATCAAATATACCATCAAATGCAGCATGCGTAATGTTGCCAATGCTGCCTGTCTGCTCAAGCTCAAAAATGACAAACTTCAATCAAGCACACAAACATACAAAGCTCAACTTCATTCGTTATGAAATGAAAGTGGGATTAACATCACTAATCATTCCAGAACCATTATACAAATCTTTCAAGAATGACAAGAATTCACACATTTAACTCCTTGAATTTTATACAAAACAATTTTAGTCGTATACCTTCTATCTAGAATAAATAGGAAAGCAAGCACACCCATGTGAAATAAATGAACAGCTTTGTTACTCTTCTCCAACTTTTACTTAACTACTCGGGGTTTTATAAGGTCTCAACCCATGGGATAAATGGGAATGCACTAAAGTGCACTGACAAGTGGTTGGTAAACAACATATTAGTGCATGGGTAAATATCTGGTTCACAGCCAGTTCCAGTGAACTGTCGCAAATTTCAATGATGAGGTTGCGATTTATAATTTTTATAAGTAATTCGAGAGAAGAAGTTATGAACACCACTGCTCAAACTTAAAAGATCTCCATGGGGGGAGGAACGGCAGACGAGACTTAATTCAGGAAATTCAGGGTCATGAGAATTAGCAAATGAAAGGTTAATGCAGATCATGTGCTAAGTGGGAATATGTACAGGCATTGGGGCAAGAAAGTGCTCTGGGATTTCAGCAAAAAGGTCACATCAGTTCATATTCCCAGGTTGCTAAAAACACAAATAGAATGTTGGGGTACATAGCAAAGGGTATAATAAATTCAGACGAGTCTTATTGAGAGACCACATCTAGGGTAACAGATTGCTACTTTATAATGCATATGGAGTGTGAAAAGGCTACAAGGATGGTTACATGGTTGATTCTAGGTCTTGAGAGAATATGGATTACTCTGGGCTTTCCTCGAAGAAAAGAAAACAGAGGATATAACATGAACATTTAAAATTAGGAAATGTTTTGGTAACTCAGGTCAAAGTAAGCTCTTCTGACTTGTACAGAATATCAGCACAAAGAATCATATTTACAAGTTTTATTTACAAGGTGAAGAACTAGCTTTTCTATTAAAAGGATGGTTCCAGTATGAGGAGATCAACACAGCTGGCAGAACATAAATTAATGGAGCTCAAGAAGGAACTAAGTGGGTTCCTGTTAACAAGTGGAATTTTTTAAGAAGCTTCATTATTATTTTGAATGCAGCAATTCCACTGCAGGTACTTAAGTTCAGCTATGTGTCACACAAGCATCCAACTTCAGTTGTTTCACCCTCCAGGCACCCAATACTATTATGTGAATGGCTTTAAACCGTTACTATTTATTTGTGGGGGGGGGGGGGGGGGGGGGAGATAGTGAAAGACCTGTTCATTTATTTTACATGCTCTCGTATGTAGATGTGTAAAATTAAAACCAGTAAGCACACCTTATTTTAAGAACATCCACGTAACTTCCTAATGCTTTATGTCTCCATTTAATTGGCTAGGAGAGGAATAACATATTTTGAGTGTCTTATTTTTGAAGTACACATCTCCATCTATTGCAATTTTCATGATTAGGTTTTAAAATAGCAGATGCAAAATTAAATGGAGTCATAGTAAAATCAACAGCCTAATTTACAGTTTGCAAAATAAGTATCCAAGGTATTATTGAAAACAAATTCCTTTTAAACAGTGAGGGCATTTATAATGTATATTTTTGCTGGAGGAAAACGTCAACTGTTCAAACTTGGCTGTCTTTTCCATTAAATTAGATTTCTGCTAAACTGTCTGATATATGAAATACATTAGTGTGAATACCAACCTTATTACAATGACGTCCAATACCCATTAGAAAGTTGTCTGGTTTGATATCTCTGTGAATAAAATTCTTTGTATGCACATATTCAATTCTGCTGATCATCTGAAAAACAGAAAACAAAATGTGAGAAAACTTGTTATAAACGAGGTACATTTACATTCATATTATCTTCAGACTCAAGCTATTTCATATCCATATATGGATATCACAAAAATAGTGAACTAAAAACTATACACAGCTTGCCATGTACGAATCATTAATGAAGAAAGCTAAAAAAAATGCTTTAATATCTATTGTCAAACATCAAAAGAGTTCAACACTGCACTAAGATTTAGAGATTACATTTGTCTTGTTTTGTACTTTGCCTTCCCATTTAAAGCTCTGCCAATCTAAATCACATGTATTTATTATGCAGTAAGCCATACAAGTCAATGCTTAAATATTTAATGTTAAAATTACAAACGCTTGAATGATAATTATGATATGTATATAGTCATATTGTCATTAATGAACAAAAGAGGGCCAATCAGCCCATCAAGGCTATGCCGGCATGTGTGTACATCAGCAAATGCCAATGAGATTTCTTAATACTGGGTTCGTTCTTCACTGCGATACTATATAGTGCAGAATTTTCCAATTCCAGTTTTTATTTCTATTTGTTTCAAAATAAACCCCAGGAAAAAGCATACATTAGACTTTCAGATTCCAGTGCAGTTATCAGTATGCAAATACACACCTGTTATGGACAAGAGGGAGGTTTAATTTAGAACAGCCCTGATTTCTCCCGTCACTACCCATCCGTAAACAGAAAAAGTTTTTTCCCCCCAATTTCCCCCTTTTATAAGTGGTGGCGTATGCTGCCCAACCCTTCAGTTTGGAGTAATCTAAACTTCTTTATGACCCCACAGCAAACGCGAGATAAGGTAAAATAAGAGGGCCGGCTTATTTTAACACACACAGACATCCAAAATGTGGGAATGGGGTTTCATAGATGTCCGTCCCCTTTTGCATTCGTACAATAAAAGAGGGATAAGGGAAAGAAAAGGGTTCAGGAAAGAGACCATGGTAAAAATATAAATTATGATTTCATGAGAGTCCAGAATCAAAGTCCAATGAGGGACTCTTTCGCAGATTCCAGGTGACCAGCGGTGTTGATGTTCCAAGATGAAGTAGGCACGCAGAGACTGAATCAATTCTGTAGGCAATAATACAAAAATCTTCCAGCAGAGTCAGGTTAGGCAGGGTCCAGTTGCCCAACCTGACTAGAGCTTGCTTCTGTATAGCCTGTCAGACGCTAAACAGCAGAGTGAAGATGGAATCTGAAAACTGTATAATTAAAGCAATTCAAACAGCTCAAGTCTCGGTGATAGGGCAGTTTCGGGTCGAGCTATTCAGCTAACGAAACTCCCTTGGTTAAAATCCATTGTGTTTTGAGCAGGTAACAGTAGAATCATGAGCACAACGTTGGAGAGGAGGAGTCATAAATAGCTCTGCCTTTGTCCATAGCTGTCTGGTGCAGACACCTTGTCCACTATCCTTTCTGTTGGCTTGTCTGGGATGTTTATACAATGCAAGCAGTGTTACATTCCAGGGGTTTGATGTGTTGGCCTTTGTCCACTTTTAAACTGTTCAGAAACTTCCAGAGCTACTATCATGTGATCAGATGTGGTCATTTTGTTAGTCCAGCCATTTGCCCATTTTAAAAGGATAAAAATTTTGTAAAGTAGCCAGGGTGACGTATATATATCCTATGTGTGTGTGTTTTTCTTCATGTCTTCTGATCACGACACACCCATGTCATAACACTGTTGATTTCCCCAAAAAACATGCAAAAACCAGAGGATTATTTTGGAATTTCAATTCTGCATGGGAGATCTTGCAATAGTTATTTCTCCATCAAAGTGTTTTGTGCATGCAGCGTTGAATTTTGCAATCCTGATCTAACGTGAGTTTGTCACCGAAAGCATTTGCCAAATAACAGCATTTTGTCAATAAAACATCCTAAGGTACAGAATGAAAACATTAGATTATAAAAAGGCGGATTTGCAAAGTAGACATTGAGCAAGGTAAAAATACAGGCCACTTGTATGTGAATAGCTTTAGCCAATAGTAGCCCAACTATCTTACTGAGAAGCTAATGTATTATACTCTGATTAATGTATTATGCTCTGATTAAATAGGCAGAATTCCTTTAGGAAATAAGTGTGAAATCATCTAATTCGACATTCAAACACTGCACAATCCCAGAGTTCAGTACCACAAACTATAGTAAAGCTAATTTAGAAGTATTACTGTAAATAAAATCTGGCAGACCAATGGCCAACACAAATGTATAAACAAAGAGATTCACTATATATTTCAAATCCCTCCATGGCCTCTCTCCTTCCCATCTCTAATCTCTTTCAATCCCATAACTCTCCAAGATATCCACACTTCTCTACTTCTGGCCTCTTGTACATTAAGACACTTCTTAAAACCTGCCTTGTTGACTAAGCTTTTGGTCATCTCCGTTTGAGGTTCGGTGTCACGTTTTGTTTTATAATGCTCCTGTAAAACACCTTCGGACTTTCCATTACATTAAAAGCTTCAGATAAATATTTTACAACTGAGCAGCAAGTTTAAAATCTGCTCCAAGTTGTGAGAAAAGGAACAAAAGCCACTTAAGTTGGATGAGAACATCCAAACTTAAATCCGAATATTTGCTCATTTAAAAATCGTATAAAATACTGAAAAGACAAAAAGCAGGACAGCTTTTAATGTTAGCTACTCTGGTTGTCAAATGGGCGGAGGTATATACAAAGGGATTCCTCTGCATTAGTCCATAAGTGACAAAATAGACATTCCAATTAGAAGTATGACTACAGCTGATCATGCGCTTTGGAAAACTATAGCAAATAAACTAAACTAATCAGCCACGAATCCTATGACGAATTTATTTCTAAACAAAATCTGTCAACTTATCATCAATCTCATGAACCAGAAACAAAATCTTGACTGGCATAAATATTAGCTTTTGACTTTTGAAGAATCTTGGGATTTAAGATTCCCTTTGACACCACACCTCTGCATTAAACCGAACATCAATTCAAAAGCAGCCAACAGTTTCAATTAGGAAGGAAAGTGGCATGTTAGTCAAAATTCCCTTGCAATGAAGGCTAAGTCTCGCTACAATTATATAAAGCTATGGAGAGACTACACCTGAAACCATATATCATTTCAGTCTCTTTAATTGAGAAAGGATATACTTGCTGAAGAGGGGATGCAAGAAAGGTTCACTAGATTGATTTTTGGGATGAGAGAATTGTCTTCTGAGGAGAGTCAGTAGAATGGGACTACATTCAGTAGAGTTAAGAATGTGAAGTTGATCTGTTTGAACAAACTTCCTTAAGAGGCTTGATAGGGTAAATGCTGAGGAGTTCTCTCTCCTGGCTGGTGTCTGGAACTAGGGGCCATAGAATAAAGGGTCAATCATTTAGAACTCAGAGGAGGAGAAATTTCTTCAGAGGGTTGTGAACCTTTGGAATTCTCTATCCCAGAGGGCTGTCAATGTTCAGTCTGAGTATATTCAGGACAGATTTATAGATTCTTGGGTACCAGCAAAATCAAGGAATATGGGTAGAGAGCTGGAAAGTGGAGTTGATGTATAAGTTTATCCATGGCCGTTTTGAATGGTGAAGCAGGCTCAAGGGGATGTACGGTCAACTCCTGATCTGATTTCTTATGTTCTTATCCAAGTCATTAAAGCAGCTGTCTTACCGATAGTTCATTGCCCCAACTGACCTCTTCACTTTCAAAAGCTCACCCCATCTTCAAAGTGAAGCACACAGAATGGTTACAGCACAGAAGGTGGCCAATTGGCCCGTCTTATTTGTGCCAGCTCTCAAGAGCAATTCACCAAGTCCCACCCCACCCCCAGCCTTTTCCCCATAGCCCGGCAAATGTTTTGAGTAACTATCCAATTCTCATTTGAAAGCCACGATTGAATCTCCCACCACTACTCTAAGGTACGACATTCCAGATTTCAACCTCTGGGTAAAATATTTTTCTCTGCACGTGGTGCCTTGTCCTTTTATCAATCACTTTAAATCAGTACCCTCTGGTTCACGGCCCTGCCACCAATGACAACAATTTCTTCCTCACTCCAGACCCCCCCATGATTTGGAACACCACCCCTATCAAACTCTTCTCAAAGAAGAAAAAGCCCAGGATCACCAATCTATCTACATAACCATTTCATCTCTGGAAACATTCTCAAATCTTTTCTCCACTCTGTCTTCGCATCAATCCTGAAGTGCAGTGTCCAGAATTGGACATTATACTCCAGTTCAAGCAGAAGCAGTGCTTTACAAAAGTTCACCGTAACTTACTTGCTTTTATACTCTATGCTTCTATTTATAAAGCCTAGGATCCTGCATGGCTCATTTCCCAACCTGTGTTGCTATCTTCAAAATTTCTGCACATATACCCCAGGTCCCTCTGCTCCTGTACCTCCTGTATATTGTCTTCCTTGTTCTTCCCACCCAAATATCACTCTGCACTTCTCTGTAATAAATTTCATCTGCCAAGTGTCCATCCATTCCACCAGCCTGTTTATTTCTTCTTGGAGTCTATCACTATCTTCCTCGCAGTTCACAATAATTCCAACTATTGTGTCACCAGAAAATTTGAAATTGTGCTCTGCATGCCCAAGACTAGACCATTAATGTGTATCAAAAATAGCTGTGATTCTAATACCAACAGCTGGGGAACCCCGTTGTATAATCCTCCAGTCTGAAACTGTTCACTTTGTTTATCACTCAACCAGCTTTGCATCAATGCTATCACGATTCATTTTTTCCTATGGGCTTTAAATTTGCTGGCAAACCTGTTATGCGGCACTTTACCAAACATCTTTCAGAAGTCCACATGCAGCATATCAACTACTTCATCCAATTTGTAACCTCATCGAAAAACTCAAGTTAGTTAAACAGTTTGTCCAGAATAAATCTTTACTGGTTTTCCTTAATTAAGCTATATCTGCCCAAATTTTGACCCTCATTGGTAACACGGTCCATGACGGCATTGAATTTCTCACCAAAAAGACAAACGTTAACTAAACCACTCCAGGCACTGCAGAGAAAAGCTCCCAACTATAACTAGTCAATAAATGAAGTAAAGATGATACCGCTCATCAACCTATACAGTCTCACTTATTAGCAAGCCAGAGCTGAAATCGCTTCCCATCTACATTGGAATGGACGAATAAAGATGGTACAGTGCAGTCTAATTAACCTAGAATCTACAGAGTCAGAGGAACTTCACTCTTTTTTTCAGATTGTATTGGAATTCTAGGTGAAGACAAAAAACAAGATGCAACTGGTGTCCAATTGTTACATAGTAATTACAGCATAGTAACAGGCCACTCAGACAATACAAACTTACACGGCCATTACTTCTGCAGTATAAAGTTCTTTGCACACCAATGACTGTCAGATTTAAAAAAAAAATGGGATTTGAGTGTCACTGGCAAGGGAGCATTTATTGCCAATCCCTAATCGCCCTTCAGAAGGTGGTAGTAAGCCAACCTTGGACCACTGCAGTCCATGTGGCACAGGTACACCCACAGTGCTTTTAGAAAAGAACTTCAAGGGTTTTGACCTACAGGCAGTGAAGGAATGACAACATAGTTCCAAATCAGGATGGCTTATGACTCGAAGGGGTGATGTTCCCATGAATCTGCTGCTTCTAGAGGGTAGCGTTTGCGTGTTTAGAAAGTGCTTTGGATGGAGGCTTGGCGAGTTGCAGTAGTGCATCATGTATATGGTATGTGCTGCTATCACTGGTGGTGGAGGGAGTGAATGTTTAAAACCGATGGGGTGCTGATTAAGTGGACTATTCACACTGCTGACTTATAGATGGTGAAAAGGCTTTGCAGGACCAAGTAGGAGAGTTACTTACCAACTTTTCAGCTACACGGTTAAATTTCTGGTCAACGGTAATCCTTAGGACATTGATGGTGGACAATTCAGTGATGGTAATGTCACTGAAGGTCATGGGGAGATGGCTAGATTCTCAGAGATAGTCACTGTCTGACCCCACATGGCACAAACATAGCTTGCCACTTATCAGCCCAAGCCTGAATGTTTTCCAGGTCTGCTGCATCCAGGCAGATTGCTTCAGTAACTGAGAATTTGCGAATGGTACTAAAGGCTATGTAATCAGCAGGGAACATCCCCCTTCTGACTTTACAATGGGAGGAAGGTCACTGGTGAAGCAGCTGAAGATGGCTGGGCTGAGAACACTACCCTGAGGAATGCCTGCAATTAAGTCCTAGGCCCGAGATGATTGGGCACCAACAATTACAACCACCTTCCTTTGTGTTAGGTATGACTCCAACCAATAGAGAATGTTCCTTCTGATTCCCAATGACCAATTTTTCCTCGGTTCCTTGATGCCACGCTCCGTCAAAGGTGGCCTTAATATCAAAGGCAGTCACTGTTTCCTCAACTCTGGAATTCAGCTCTTTTGTCCCTGTTTGGATCAAGGTCATAATAAGCTTAGGAGCCGAGTGCTTCAGGTGGAACTCAACCTCAGCAGCTGGTTGCTGTTGAGTCAGTGCCACATGATAGCAATGTCGATGACACCTTCCATCACTTTGCTGGTAACTGACAATAGTGAATCGAACTGGCTGTAGATTGATGATATGGAGACCTCAGGAGAAGGCCAAGATGGATCATTCACTCAGTACTCCTGGCTGAAGATGGTTGCAAATGCCTTGTCTTGCACTGACTTGTGGATTTGCCACCATTGTTTTTGGAGAATCCTCCTTCAGTTAGTTGTTTAATTGACCCCCACCGTTCATGGCTTGACACGGTAGGATTGCAAAGCTTTGATCTGATCCTTTGGTTGAGGGAGCATTTAACTCTGTATATCATATGCTGCTTCTGTGGTTTGGCATGCAGGCAGTCCTGTGTTCTAGTTTCACCAGATATGCAACACATTTTTAAGGACGCCCAGTGCTGCTCTTGGCATGCTCTCCCACATTGAGCATTGAATCAGGGTTGGTCCCCTAGCTTGTTGGTAATGGTGGAGGGAGGGAAATGCGTGGCCATGAGGTTACATATTGTTTGAGCTGCAACATCTATTCAGTCCATCCCTTTAGCACAATGGTAGTGCCACAAATCACAATGGAGAGTGCTTTCAATGCAGAGATAGGACTTTGTTTCCATAAGGACCGTGCAGTCTTACCAATACTATCACGGACAGATGCATTTGAGAAAGGTATATAGGCGAGGGCAAGGTCAAGTAGGTTTTTCATGTGTTGGTTCACTCACCAGTCTCGAAGATACATTCTTCATGAGTCAGGCAGTCATGGTGCTGCCGAGCCTGCCCCCAGAGAATACAGTGAGCTTTCAGTTTCTGTCAGCAGCATGAAAATGTCCCAATTGTCTTGATGTTTCTTCCAGGTGGTTTCCAGGTCTTAAAATGGCTGTTCATTAATGTACGAGAGGCTATTCATTCCATGCATATCATATTTTAATATATATCTTAATATTAAAAGGTGCTCCCATATTTCAGATACTTTCTCTAAAGCCATACTACAGCAATCACAATGATACTTCTTTGCTTCTCAGGTACTTCCATCGAAAACTACAGCCTCCCAAATGCCATATATTCTTTTGTTAAGCAACAGCTTTACCCAAGACATGGGTTAATCCAATCAGGATTTGTTGCATACTTATTACATACCTGGTCAGCTAACATCAGAACAGTTTTCATCGTGAACCTACGAGAACAGAAGTTAAAAAGATCTTCGAGGCTTGGTCCAAGCAAGTCCATAACTAGGACATTGTAATCCTTTTCTTGTCCATACCACCTGTGAGTAAACAATTCACAATTCCTTAGCTTGCATTTATCTCTATATTCTATGACAGAACATTTATGCATGTCAATTTTAAATTAAACATTTTTGAATCAAAAACAAGCCTGCTGAAATTACAGATGGACTGAGAAAAATGTTACTCTAGAATATGCACCCAACAAAGTTAACAAGCATGATGTAAATATGCTTGAATTAAACGAAATAGCAGAATACTCAAAACTAGGTGGGCATTACAATTTTGCAACATACCTAGAATCTAAAACCAGCCAATTACATGAAAATGGTACTTTTAATGACAGTAACAATATTTTATTATGAATCTAAAGTTCCACATAGCATCTGCTACAGCATACTGAATAGAAATTTTCCTTCTTGCAAGACTAAGCTGGTCCTTTACCACTGTTGTGCTGAAAACAGTTTGAGGAATAACTCAACAGAATCATTTATCAATTAGTATCGCATTATGCCAAAAGAAATTCTGACTCACTTTAAAATTGAAGTGAAAATACAAAGCAAATTGTTCTCTCACTAAAAGGTTAACACATATGAAACTAGACATAACAGCAGACAGCACTGACAAGGCATTGTGTTGTGTGGTGCATGTTTTTACCTAGAGGATTTGAGCTGAATTCCAGCTCAAACTGATAACTAAAGTCTCTTTAATCAAAAATAAGGGATCCATAAGGACTATGTTTGGTATCAAAACCATTTTCAGTGGGCATTTGCACTCAGGCCAAATATCATCTTTAACTTTAATGCTGAGATTAGACAAGAATGTAACTGAAAACTGAACGGGGGATTTAAACTTCCATATAGATTGGACATGTAGACAAATTCTCTTTGATAGGTTGCTAACTGCATTCAGGTAGTCTTCTGCAACAATGTACTCTGGAATCAAAAGGGCAGCCATATTAGGTTGAATAACGAGTGGTCAGATTTAGTTAACAGTGTAAAGGTGTACGAGCATTTATCTAATTTAGTTACCCCAATATGATCAACGTTGCGGCTGAAATGGAGAAATGCAAAATAGCTAAGATGCTAGATTGAGGTAAGGCTGACCTTCAACAGATAAGACAGGGTTTATACAGTAAACTGGACATATCTGTTTTTTAAATTCATTAATGGGATGTGGGTGTCGCTGGCTGGGGCAGCATTTATTGCCCATGAGAAGGTGTGGTGAGCTGCCTTCTTGAACCACTGCAATCCATGTGGTGCATGTAATCCTACATTGCTGTTAGGGAGAGCGTTCCAGGGTTTTGACCCAATGACAGTGAAGGGACGACGATATAGTTCCAAGTCAGGATGGTGAGTGGCTTAGAGAGAAACTTCCAGATGGTGGTGTTCCCATGTGCCTGCTGCCCTTGTCCTTCTAGGTGATCGTGGGTCTGGAAGACGCTGCCTAATGAGCATTGTTGAGTTTCTACAGTGCATCTTGTAGATGGTACACACTGCTGCGACTGTTTGGTGGTGGGGAGAGTGAATGATTGTGCAAGGGATGCCAATCAAGCAGGCTGCTTTGTCCTGGATGGTGCCAAGCGTCTTGAGTGTTATTGGAGCTGCACTCATCCAGACAAGTGGAGCATATTCCATCACACTCCTGACTTGTGCCTTGTAGATGGTGGACAGGCTTTGGGGAGTCAGGTGGTGAGCTACTCACTGTGTACCTAGCCTTTGACCCACTCTTCTAGTCACAGTATTTATATGGCTAGTCCAGTTCAATTTCTGGTCAATGGTAACCCCCAGAATGTGGGGGTTTCAGCAATAGTAATACCTTTGAATGTCAAGGGATAATGGTTAGATTTGCTCTTGTTGGAGATGGTCATTGCCTGGCACTTGTGTGGCGCGAATGTTACTTGCCACTTGTCAACCCAAGCCTAGATATTGTCCAGTCTTTCTGCATTTGGACATGGACTGCTTAGTATCTGAGAAAGTCACAAATGGTGCTGTTAATGGGTAAAAACAAAAAAAGACAGATTTATTGAAATAATATCTGGACTTCAAGAATGAGGTGCAGACAGAGAGGGGGTTGCATTCACTGGAATTTAAAAGATTAAAGGGGTAATTTGATCAAAGTTTAAGATATTAAAAAGAAACTAATTCAGTAGACAGAAACTATCTCTGCTGGCTTGGGACACTGCCTAAAAATTAGCCAAGCTTTTTAGAAATTATGTTCAGTAATACTCCCACACAAAAAAAAGTGATAGATGCTTAGAATTCTCTTGGGCAAATGTCTTCAATCTATCCCTCAAACCATCTCATAAATCTTTTCTGCAGCCTCTCTAAAGCCTTCACATCTTTCCAAAAGGGTGGTGCCCAGAATTGGATGTTTTTCTAGTTGAGGCCAAACTAGTGGTTATAAAGGTTATCATATCTTCAGCCATTACCTCACTGAAAGTCAATACTGGCTTAAGAGGATAAATGGCCACTTCAGGTGCTTATCTTTCTTATTTGGAAAGAGGATGTGCAAGAGAACAATAATCAGGTGGTGTTCAAGGCATACTGTTGAAACCCATCCTCTATCTGACTGAGTCCTTCACTGCCCATGCAAAAATGCACACCCTCCCTACAACTGTTGTCTCTGATCTTACTTTCATCTGATTTTAATGAAGACAAGCCCCTCACACCCCTCCTCAGCAGTCAAATTTTGAAACGTAATATGGAAAATACCAATTTAAAGTTGAGACAACACATTTGCAAAATAACTTCCTTGCAGCTGAAAGGATTTCAACCTGCACAAGCACACTGGAGCTTAAGCATGCAGATTTTTTTGCCTGCGAAAACAATGCAACAGGACAATTGTGGGATTACAAAAAACAAACCAGTTTAAAGCTTCAGACTTCTACTACATTTCTTACAAAACTGCTTCCAGAGGAACTGCAAAGCAGTGAAGTGATTCAGGCCAGCGATCTAATACAGGGCAGATAGAATTCAAATAAATTATGTTTCTGAAGTTCCAATGGTACAGTGACTTTGGACTTCACCATCAGTAACCTTGTGTAAAGTCAAGCTAGAGTCAAGGTATGAATCAACACAAAAGTAGAGCAAGAATTCTTCAAGGGCTTTCACCCACTTCAATCTGGTGACAGCTCAGGCCTAGGGAGTGGGTTCAGATCATTGCTACAGTGATTACTGTCCTAGTGTGAAATAAAAACACCTTGCACTGGCTTTAAAGCTGCAGTTGGACATCCAGTTATTTGTACATAATGCTATCAAAGGATATCCCTTTCTCCATTAAAATCACATGCAACAGCTTTCCATACAATTCAAATCACAGGCTTGGGTAATAAAATGCGAAAAGACCTTTATATGACAATGTACACTCACATTAAATCTAATTTCTTTGAGCACAAATGATGCATTACAGTACTTTCCCAAGGTGGCATTGCCCCACCTAAAAAGAATTACATTCAGATGCTGAGCTCCAACATTTAGCTGCTTTTGTGCAACTCATCTAGGTGGGGTTCAAATTCTGAACACTTGTTGTCTAACACTCACTGTATCTGATCAGCAACTCAAAACCCTAGACAAGTAATACAGCACCAGTTCCATGCATTTTTACAGATAAGGATCTACACTTAACGAGTAATAAAGCCAAACCAATGTTTTAGAAACTGAACACTGTTTAATGAGCTATATTCCACTGGGTTAAGGTTAAATAACAATCTCTCTGTCTACTCTCAGTCAATCTGATTTTTAAACCCTAATTTTGACTCAATCAGGCTTATCCAACAACTTGAAACATTCGGTCTCAAAGATAAATCCTTCTGAAATGCTCAGGAGTTTGTTGTATAGTTCATTCAATCTCAACCAAGGCAGCAACATGGGCACAGCTGGCCTCTTGGTTAGTGAGCTGAAAATTAGTCAGGAACCTTGCCTTATCCAGTAACCTTGCTGAAACTATATATTGACCAAGCGGTGTGAACTGTCACACTCCCTATGGGAGAGCTGGATGTCACTTTAAGTGAAAACAATTTTAAAATGTCCATGGATTACTGAAGGATAATGGGCACCTGGCTGAATGCGATATATGGCAAGAAAAATAAAAACTTACATTTAACTCAAAGTCAAGAGTACTGTAAGTTATAACTACTACTCATATCCCTTACTGCAAATTTTTCAACAAATGGATTCAAATAGCTTAGTTACTAGAATTTTATCACAGCAATCAAATTTTGCAATCACAGCTTACAGCACTCCTACAATATTCAGCAAACCATGCAGTCAGTCTTTGTTCAGTAGTAGCTCTCTCCCGGGTCAGAGGCTGTGCAAGCCTCGCTCCAGAGACTTGCACTATTTACGATCTCATCAAAAGATGGCACCCTTATCGAGGATCCATCTGCCCAGTATCCCTCACACCACTGTTTGTGGCACCTTGATTTGTGCAAACTAGCTGCCCAATTTCCTACAATACAAGACTGGCTACATTTCAAAGGTACTTTAATGGCTGTAGAAGATTGAGTTGAGTGAGTGAAAGGTGCTACATAAATTCAGGCTCTTTTCCTGTGCAGCACAATTCCTCAAATTGAAAACCTGTCCACAGTGGCAGTATTTCTGACCAGAGACATATCCTTATACTACATTCCCTCTGTTCACCAAGGAAAAAGATTGCACAACAGGATTAGAATAGTATCATCAAAGTGCAAGAACTCAATATACTATACTGTATTATAGTCGTAACCATACTTGAACCCACACTTTCATACATTATGATCTTATTTCAGTTCTATGTGCAAGGTCAACCCCAATAAGTAATAATATGAAGACAAATTTTGTGCTTAAATTTACAAAAAGATTTTTTTATCAGCCATGGGGATTTGGTTTGGGTTCACAGTAATACACCAGAAAAGGCTGATTTGCCAACCTATTTTCTTTTTATGGTTTTGATCTTTTCAGAAGATTTAATCCATATTGCGTGGGCTCGAAGCAATACCAGACCATAAATCTTAAGGCAAAATATCAAATCTCATCAGAACAATTAAAGAGCAACAGACTAACCCAGAACCCAGCCCCTTCACTCAACAAATGTTGCTAACATTGTTTAAACGATTTCCCAAAAACACTGCATAAAAATATTCTAGCCAGATCTTGCAACAACTAACAGTTCCACAATGGCTATGACATGAGAGTGGCACATCCAGTTATCAAATACAGATTTTTTAAAAATGTCATTATACTGTAGGATGTAGCCCAACATAAATAAATAAAACAAAGCTACCAGACTGAATTGTAAAACTTGTTGAGCTCTTATATGACATGGTGTCCAATATACACAGGCTACAATGTGACAAATAGCAGTTTAGCTACAATTCAAGCTGTTTCAACAAGGGACGACACTTGTTATGCAGTTTGCACAAAAATAACTGTTTTGCTCAAGGGAGCGATGGTAACTAAAAGCTTGAATAAATGAGTTTTAAGGAGGCAGGAAAACAGAAGCTAAATGTTTAGACCAGCCAGAGCCAAAAGCTCTGACGTCAATCTATTGAATTGGGAGGGGCAGTTAGAGCTTTCGGAGAGGAGTGTAGCATGATCTATTAAGAACAGAAATTCTGGTTGATTTTTCCCCTTTCCTCACTCATGAGACAGAAGCAAATTACAAATGGTTCCACAACTGCACTTCATGTCAGCTAATACAAATTTCTATTTTCTGCTTGTTTTGGATACGACCAAGTTATTATAAATGTTGTTTGCTGTCTACCCGCTTTCTACTCCAAATTTCTATAATGTTATCAACTCATCAGCTGAGTTAAGAAACTTCATTGCAAAATTAAAGTAAGTGCTACATAACCAAACAAACACCCCAAACAAGCAGGTCATACTACCCAAGACATCAATTGGCAAGAAGAACCTCCAGCAATGTCTCCAATATTCATACTGCCTGAACTTGTGTTTATTAGCAGGCATGTGTGAATGAATGCCATTGAGCTATCCCAATTGTAGCCAATTGCACAATATTTTCTGTATGTGGCCTTGATTAAGACTGAAAATAAACAAGCAATACAATCTGCACTCAAGTCTCTTCCCCCCATCTCCATCAGTTAGTTACAGGGCAGCAATCTGCAACAAGCATGTGTAATTCAAATATGGTGCACAAAAGGCCTCCAGGGAAGCTCTTCAGGTCTAACAAATATTGTAATAATGGCATTTCAGTAAGAGACAGAATGACTACATGAGCCCGAACCACTATTAAATTAGACAATAGTCGACCTGTATTTGACTTCTTCTCCTGGATATTCCCACCTATCAAACTGTCTTAAATTTCAACTCAGCTGGGATCCAAAGACTTTTGTGGGCCATTAAAGAGAATTTTAATATTCTGCTATTCTGTGTGAACACACGTTTCCTGGTTTCACTTCAATTGTCCACCTCCACTTTTAAAATTATATCCTTTGCCCTGAATTTTCTCACCAGAGAAAGTGTTTATGCAATCCTCAAAACTTAACACTTTAAGCTCCAGTGAATTTTGCACTGCTGCCCTTTGGAGTCCAACTCAACTCCAGATGAGGTCTGATCAAATGAAACATCGCTTCCTCACTTTTCTTTCAGCAGCCTTGAGATAAAGGATAAAATTTTATTGTAATTTTTTGATCACATTTTCTAACCGTACACTAGCTTTTAATTGTGTCCCGCTAGGAACCTTAAATCCTTTTGCTTTTCCACAATTTTTAATTGTTAAGAAAATTTTCCAGTTTGTTCTCAGATTGAAAGTCAATGAGCTTACACTGTCGTACACTGAATACTTATCCGCCATAGTTTTGTCCATTTTGTACTGGTCCATACAACTTATTGTGCCTACTAACTTGGTGCATTCTGACAATCTGGATGTTCACCTCCAACCCTATTCCTTCAACGATACAAATCTCTGGGCACCGCCACTTTTCAAATCCAACCAGGAAATGTTCCTTTTAAAATTGTTAACTACTTCTTGCTCCACAGATGCTGCCTGACCTGCAGTGTATTTCCAGAATTCTGTTCTCATTGCTGCCAGTTCTGTGCATTTTTTTAATGTCGAAAACCTCAGCAAGTACCTTCTGGAAGCCCCAACAACACGTTCACTATGTCATCGACCTTAAAAAATAGCTCAGGACTTACCCATCACAAATACATGCCCATTCTGTGCTGTTCATATTTGTCACATTGCTCAGTCATCATCTCTGAAAGACACCAGCAACTCTCCAACTGACGTTAAATGGACAGGCCTTATTAACTGGTTTTCCTTTGTCCCTTCTTACATAATGGAGTCATTTTCCAATACACAGGCACAAATCTAATCCTAAATCTAATGCTTCGTAACTTTTTAAATTGAATACTAAGGGGTAGAAACCATCTTAAATGCTAATATCTTTCGATTTTAAATAAACTTGTATTAGATCCACTAAGTTCCAACGGGTGAATTTTAAGATTCCTTGTACTTTTGGTTCTCTTCCTCAACTGTGAAAACAGATACAAAGTACTTACATAACAAGCACTCCATTTCCTTATTGCCTACTATAGTGTCCTGCATGTAATGGGCCTACATTATCCTTTATTACTCAATATTTGTGAAAACTTTTGGTTTGATATCACTCAGAGATTTTTCTTTACACTTCTTTTCTTTAAAAAAACAGCTGACCCAAACCGCAGGATTTCCACTTTTCCCCTGCAATTTTCCATATTTTTCTTGAGCTTCATACTCTTTCCTCACTTATTACTCAAACAAACTGCACAGGAGCTTCACTGGCTTTAGTGAACGGAGACATCAAGCAGCCTTAAGTCCCTTAACTTAAGTCAAAGTTGCAGAGCACAAAAACTCCGTTGTTTCAAGTCAACCAGCAAAAGAGACCTCCTGCCTTTTTTGAAACTTACAGCTCGTACCGATTATAAGTAAGTATCCCGGCTGTCGGAAATTACACGGGATAACCGGGGCTACCATGAGGAAATATATAAATCCTGTAGGATGAAACTTGCTCCTAATCACGTCGATCCGCCATTTTATGACATGTCCGTACAAAACACAACAAAAGAGCAGCCATTCCACGCAGCCATCTGCACTGTACATGTCAGAACACAATTAAAAAAAACACCGAGAATACAATTTTAAAAATGTGATGTTACGTGGACTGATTTTCAAAAGGCAAAGGGTACTGGCTGCCAGAGTTTGGGGGTGGGGAAATCGCAGCTCAGAAAAAAAGGAGACCACAGTGTCGGTAGGGTAGGCCACAAAAAGTGATCGCCTGAGACGAACTTCAATCTTTTATTTGAAAATAGTCGCATCCGAATCCCCAATTACTAGTCTCGATTAGTTAAAAGCGAGATTAAAACAAAATTATATAACAGAAACAGGCATTTTTCGCCACACGTTTCTCACCAGCCTTTTGACTGAGCTGAGGAGAGGGGGATGGGGGGGGGGGGGGGTGAGGGAGGTGGCCTACCGCACAAACGCTTAAAAAAGGGGCAATTGTTACATAAAAAACACACACACAAAGACAAATCAAACCAAACCAGAAAAAAGTTTATCAATTTAACATACCGGATGTGAGGGATGCCGACTCCTCCCTGTAAGATCTTGTACAGTTTGCTCTCATAGAGAAGCTGAGGATGCCTCGCTTTCTGTGATTCCAATTTCACTGCCACCTCCTAGAAAGGTTAGGGAGGGAAAAACGGGGTAAAAAAAAGAGAAAGGGAAGAGGATAATAATTAAAACACTGGTCAGTAGGTGATCAAACAGCACCAGCCGTTAACATTGGGGGGTAAAAAGGGTGGAATCTCTCTCCTCCCACCCCCATCCCACACTCACTCACCTCCCCGTTGGTGATGTTAATCGCCAGGTAGATATCACCAAACGAGCCGCTGCCGATTTTCCTGACCAGTTTGTATTTTCCACCGACGATAAATTCCGCTTTCGAACCACTGGCGCTAGCCATCCTCGTCGTTATTTTTTTCTCTCAGCACAACGACAGGCGGGACGCGAACATATAGAAGCCACCGGGTTGTGTCGCTTTCCCCCACACCCCCCCTCTCCTGAATTATTCGGATCCGTTTCCTGCTTCTTTTCCTATTCCTTTCCTTTCCTTCCCCGAGCGCCACCGACTCTCCCTAATGCTCCATCTTCTCACCGTCAAGTTCTTTCTTCTTTGCAAAGCCTTGTGGGGCGGGGGGAGGGGAGACCGACGTCATCTTTTTTTACAATCATCATCCCGTTCTCGCGCTCATCGCCATGGTGATGCAGCCCCGCCCCCTCTCCTCCTCACTCTCACCTCCCCCTCCCAGGGGGCCACGATGACGCACCTTCATTGTGGGGGCAAGGGGCGGGGGATTGTCATACTGCATTCTGGGATCTGTAGTCCCGTGCGCAATAAAGGAGGTAGAGGAACGACTACAACTCCCATCATGCGAGGTTTTCTGTTCTTCTGGTTCCTCAGCTTTAACAGGTGGTTAAAGGTGGGCCTACTGGCTGCAGGGGAGGGAGGGGGTTTATTGAGTGACACTTACTCTTCGGTTTTCCGTTGCCTTGTATTGTTGATGTCTCTGGAGACATCTGCTGACTCAATGCAGTAAGAAAAGTTGCCGTGATAAAACGCTGCAAGTATTCAACTGCTGGTCTGGCAGTATCTGTGGGGAGAGAAACATAGTTAACGTTTCGCAATTCATTAGAATCGGGAAAAGCTAGAGATGGAATAGGTTTTAAGTAAGTCAAAGGAGGTGGGAAAAAACAAAAAGAAACGCATTTAATAGGATGGAAGACAGATTTAGTGGTGCAAGGCCAAAGGGGCAACGGGACAAGTGAAGAAACAAAAAGATGTGCCTAGAAGTGGTGTGAATGGCAGAATGAGAAACCAGCAAAGAAAAAAGGAAACAAAATGGGAGCTGAGGCTACAGTCTGAAATTGTTAAATACAATTTTAAGTCTGGGAAGCTGTAAAACACCTAACCTGTGTGGGACTGGAATAAGGACTGTTTTACATATCTCACAAAACGGCAGAGACATCTAGGAGCCATGTGGGTACCCATAACACCTTTTATTTGGAGGAAGGAAGTTGAGTTAAAGGAAAAGTTGTGCAATGTTAGAAGTAGTTCAGCCAGGCAGAGGAGGAGGATGGTGGTGGATGGAAACTGTTTGAATTTCTGTTCAAGGAAGAAGCTGAGAGCCCTCAGAATGCCCTGATAGCGGTTAGAGGTGTAGAGAAATTGGATGTCCATGGTGAAGGGATAATGGCTAAGGCCAGGAAATTGGAAATTGTTAAAATGATGGAGGGCATCGGAAGAATCACAGATGTAGGTGGGAAGAAACTAGACAAGGGGAGCAAGGTTAGAGTTGAGAAAGGAAGAAATCAGTTCTGTGTGGCAAAAATAGTCTGAAGTGATGTGTCCAACAGGGAAATCCTGGCTGTGTGTTCTGGGATGGAGGTAGATGTGAGCTGTTCAGAGTTGTATGAGGCTGGAGGGAAGATCTCCAGAGGAGATGAGGTCAGTGAAAGGCCTGAAGACAATGGCTTGATGTTCAGTGGTGGTTCATTGTCCAGTGGGAGGTAGGAAGACATGTCAGAGAATTGGCGTTCAAATACCTCTGCAATGTAAAGATCAATATGCCAGATAACTACCTCATCACCTTTGTTAGGGTTGGACTCGATGAACTGAGTGCAGCAAGTTCAGAGGGAGCCACATTAGAGTGAGTGAGGGGAGAATCAGAGAAATGGAGATAGCCGATATCAGGCCTTCAGTACTCAATGAAAAGCTAAAGAGAGGATAAGAAGACAGAGACAGGGTCTGGGCAGAGGGAGAATATTGGAGATGGGTGAGAGGGTTTGCTGTGTGGGGAGCAGACTCTTGGTCGAAGCAATGGATGTGCAGCTGAAGCCAATGCAAGAATTTAGCATACTGCTCATCTCAAGGTTCACTGAGAAGCAGAGCCAGAGATGAATCAGGTCTTGGTTAAGGACAGATCATTCAGAGTCAGAAATCAGAAGGTTGAAGGGTATCGTGAAAACACATTAATGGGTAAAATTAGAAGAAAGAAAGAGGTCAGAATTGTGTTTCTCAAACTCAAGAACATCTCCTTCAGCCATTGAGTTCCTAAGTGCTGGAATTACCTCCTTAAATCTCTCTATCACTCTACCTCCCCTTTAAAACCCTCCTTAAAATTTTCCTTTTTGAACAAACTTTTAGTCGCCCTCCTCATATCCTTTGGTATTATGTCAATTTTTAACTCATTGGCAACATCTTTCTGATTCTATTGCTGGCCTCTTGAGCATCCCTGATTTTAATTGCTGCACCATTGGTAACCGTGACTTCAGTTGCCTTGTCCACCCCTGAACCTTGCTGCCCCTCTACCTCGCTTTCCTCCTTTTGCCAGTCATTTGACCTAATATTTCCTTATGTAGCTCGTTGTCATATATTGTTTTATAATACTGCTGTGAAGTGTCTTTTATTATGTGAAAGGTGCAATATAAATAAGTTGTTGTTGAATCTCATATTTCCTGTAATGCTGTGACCAAAAATGTAGACAGTACTCTAGCTGTTTTGTACAATTATACAATTTGAGCATAACTACCCTGCTCTTATATTCTAGGCCTCAGCATGGGAAGAAAAGTATCCGATTATGCCTTCCAGACACCTTTATCTTCTTGTCATGCTACTTTCAGGAATTTTTAGACATGCACTCCAAGGTCCTGTTCCTCTACACTTGTCTGAATCCCACCATTTATTGTGCATTCCCTTTCCTTGTTTGCCCTCCCCAAATGCATTATCTCGCTATTCTCCGGATTGAATTCCATTTGCTGCTTTTTTTGCTCACTTGCTTTCCATTGATATCTTCCTGCAGTTTACAGTTTCTTCCTCTCTATCAACCTCACAGCCAATTTTTGTTTATTTTGTTGCCAAGGGAGAATAGCACTGGCATCTATCACACCCAGGAGTGGCCATTACAATGAGATTTGCTGGATCTGTTGCATTTTTAACAAAGGGTTAGAAATGTCCCATGATACTTTAACAGATGCCCTCCCATTCCTACCTCGTGGTTGGGACAATGATAATTTTATGTTGTGTATGTTATACTTATTTAGTTAATCGACTTTTCCCCTTTTTCCTATCTAGGGTTTCCTTGCACTGCATCATTTGAAGAGTGCCCGAACATCTGTCTGTGACCATAGGTGCACCTGGAACACGTGGACCTGTGTTCTATCATTCTAAGACAATGCTTCAGAATTCCTAAACATTACATCACTGCAGCTCCTCAAAGTTGAGAAATATTAATATGATTAAATGAAATGGACAAGCAACACTTATCATTGGTTCGTGATCTTAATAATCAAGAGGTAGGTTCATGTCATCAGTTCAGAATTTGCTCATGAACCTTTTACAGATATAAAGAGTAGCCATTCAGTATGTATATATACATGCATTTATATGATACTCTCAGGAAATTTCAAAGTAAATAAATTATTTTTTGAAGTTTTCATCATTGTCACATAAGTAAGGTCCCACAAAAACAGTATCATCTGTTCTTGGTAGTGTTGTTTGAGTGATAAATGTTGGCCAGGACACCAGTAGAACTCCTTTCGCTTCAAACAAATTGCCACATGATATTTTACATTCACCCGAATATGCAGGAGACTTATTTTGGCTTTTCTTTCAAAATACAGCACCTCCAACAATGCAGCACCCCTTCAGTATTTTGCTGTAGTTTCAGCTTGTGTTATATATCTAGTTTGAACCACAAGCTCATTTATCCACAGAAAGCACCCTCCCATGCACACATCTTTATATGACCTAACATATCTTGAATAATTTCAGAGCCTTCACAAAGACTCATCCAGATATTAACTACTTCAGATTGATCAGTCCTGAATTTACTTCGGACAGCTTATATCTAGATCAATCCTGACATCTCCTTCAGTTCAAACTTAATTTAAAATCGTGGAATTTTTTATTATATATTGTTTCGTACCTTTCCCTTTACAATGCCCCTGCTCAATGCTGTCCTTGAAGTGTTCAAGTTTTTCTTGCCAACCCTTATAACTTGAATACAAAAGCAAAATATTGCAGACGCTGGAAATGTAAAATATTAACAGGAAATGCTGGAAATACTCAGGTCAGTTAGCATCTGTGAAGTACCCAAAAACCAATCTAGATTTTTTTAATATACAAAACACTTTTTCTTCCTCCTGTGTATTCCACTGTGGCAAGCAAATGCAATTTATTTATAATTGAAGAGCCGATTGATTATTTTACTTTTCTCCAAACAATTACTAGGCTGCCTCAGTAATTATAAGTTTCTCGCTTTGTTTAATCGTTTTAATAGAGAGAATTCAGTTATTTCATATACATCATTATTGTATGTTTACTGAGGGTTTAAATTATGATTTAATGGACTAGACCATTTCACCAATGCTCGGAGTGACCCATAGCTTACATGTTTTTTTTCTACCGATCTAATAGTTGTGTTAAACTAGCTATTCCATTATAGTAACCTCTATTGATTGAATTCTCAAACAAGTACATTCATATGTATATTTTAAGCAGCTGTTGTAGATTTCAACTAAAGTATATTTATCTGTACATTCATATATACTGGCCAATTTTATATCGTAAGCAGAAGAAAATATGGTTGGAGCATTCTACACCCATTTTCCTGCTGGAATTAATTTTTAGACAGGCTTTTAAATGGACATCTAGCTCTTGCAATTGAAACAGGCAGGAAGCTGTTTAAGTATCAGCATTCAATACCTGCTGTAGGGCACTATGCTGTCGTGTGGAGAAATGAGTGATGTGTGCATGGTGCATGCTTTTCCTACTTTTTCCAAGTGGCCCCTAAAGAAACTGCAGCAGGCCTCTCCAAAAGGATAAATATTTTGTTTTTTTTTTGGATTGTTGTGGGGCCTTAAGTAGCAGAAATGTTCTTCAGGGCCCCACAAAGATCTTCCAGCCTGTTGCCAGTTGTTTTTTGTCACTGACCTTCCCCCGCCTCCTTTGCCCCCACTTCCCCCTTCTCCGCTTCCTCCTCCCCCCCCACCCCTCCACTTTCCCCTTCTCCTCCCACAACTCCTGAAATCTGCATCAACCTTGACCAAGCCTTGCCTGCCACTGGGTTTCGTTCTATAGTTCAACGATTTTACACCAAAGGAAACCATCATGCAGCAGTGGAGCAGTTGGTACCTTCTTTGTCACGAAGATTGAAACTATCCGATCAATTGCCTTGGCCTTTCCTTCCCCTAGCCCATTGAGCCAAAGTTCCTCCCCCACCTCTCCTCTCCCACCCCCCTACCCCTCACCCTCGCTCTGAACTCTCATCATTCTCTACTTTATTTCCTATCTCCCCTCATGAGCTTCCTGAGCTCATTTTGTCTATGAGATCCACCTCCTGTTCTTTTGATTTTATTCCTATGAAACTGCTGACCAACCAAATTCCCTTCCAGGTTCCAATGTTAACTGATACTGTTAATGGTTCCCTTCCTTCAGGTTCCGTCCCTCTCCTTCAAATCTTCCATCAACACTCCTCCAAAAAACCAACCCTTCACCCCCAACTTTCTTGCAAACTACCATGCCATCTCCAACATGCCTCTCTTCCTCAAAATCTTTGAACATGTAGTCACCTCCCAAATCCATGTCCATTTTTCTCAGAACTCCATGTTTGAATCCTTTCAGTCAGGTTTCTGCCTCTGTCACACTACTAAAATAGCTCTTAAAGTCACAAATGACATGTGACTAAGAGTGCTAGACAATCCTCCCTCATCCTTCTCATGTTTGCAACCTTTGACATGGTTGACCATGCCATCCTCCTCCAACACCCCTCTGTCATCCAACTGAGTGGGATTACAATCATCTGGTTCCATTCTAATCTATCTAGCAATAGCCAGAGAATCGCTTGCAATTGCTTCTCTTCCCATTCTCGCACCATTAACTCTGGTGGCCTTAAGGATGTATCCTTGGCTGCTTTCTATTTGTCATATGCATGCTGCCTTTCAGTGACTTCAGTTTTCACATGTACACTGTTTCTAACTTGTCAGATTACATGGCAGACATCCAATACTGAATGAGGAGAAATTTCCTCCAAATAAATATGGGGATGACTGAAGCCATTATTTCCAGTCGTCACTACAAAGCCCATTCACTGGTCACTGATACCATTTGTGTCCCTGACTGCTGTGTTAGGTTGAACTGGACTGTCTGCAACCAGGTGTCGTACTTGACCCAGAGATGGCCTCTTGGGCATCCACAATTTTAATTGCCCCACCTCTATTGGGGCTTTAACATTCTCAATAAAATCTACCTCTTTGACCAAGCTTTTGGCCATCTGCCATAATAACTCCCTATGTGGTTCAGTGTCATATCTTGTTTTATATGCCCATTTGAAGTGCCTTGACATGTTTTAATAACTCATGACTTCTGACCTTCGGGACGTTGTACTCTGGAGGTACCCCAAAGACATGTTGCTCACCACCGCCCCTTCCCCCCCTTCTCAAAGTGGCCTCTCAAAGTGGTGAACCTTTAAACCTACCTGCTTTATGGCAGCTAGTGCTGTAAAAAAGGGGTCTGGCTTCCTTTCCCCCTGACTCCCCTGCACTCAACAGAAGGACGGTCCGAGTCAGAAGGTCAGGCAAGAAAGGTGCGGCTGCCATTTAGTGTAAGTAGATAGGAATGGAATGGCAATCCGACTATGATTGCCACCACACGGAAGTTATGGTCAATTATTTTAAAGGTGTGGGGGATGTGGTGACGGCATAGTGGCATTGTCACTGGACCAGCAATCCAAAACCCCAGGGGTAATGCTCTGGAGATCTGGGTTCGAATCCCACCATGGCAGATGGTGGAATTTGAATCCAATAAAAATCTGGAATTAAAAGTCTAATGATGACCGTGAAACCATTGCCGATTCTCATAAAAAACCCATCTGGTTCACTAATGTCCACTAGGGAAGGAAATCTGCCATTCTTACCTGGTCTGGCCTACATGTGACTCCAGACCCACAGGAACATGGTTGACTCCTAAGTGCCACCTGAACAAGGGCAATCAGGGATGGGCAATAAATGCTGGCTGAGCCAGTGATGCCCACATCCCATGAATGAATTTAAAAAAAAGCTGTTACTCTATGCTGTTAGTGTTCCTGTTTTAAAAAAAAATTCGAAGTTAAGTCTTGGTGAATGGTGTGTGACGGGGGTTTTTAACTGTATACTAAATTCATAATTACTGCTGAAAAACCTTTCTGACCTTGAAAACTATTTTATTTTTGCAGAATGTTGTTTCACCATTATTAAAAATCCCACATTTTTAAAGGACTTTTAATGCTCATTTATGATATATCAGCTTCTATACTAATCCCATGTGTATGTCCCAAGCATTTATTTTCTCTGTTTTTCATGTTAAACTGAATTTTACAATCGGTGTATTAATTACTTCCTGCTTTGCTGTCTTTGAGAATACTTCATTGCGATTGGCTGCTTACCTTTCTTAATTACATCACTGTTGCTGAATGCATGGAGATGTCCTTGGCTTGGAACCAGATTCAAACTAATGTCAGGAAAGGAAACACATGCCGCAGAGATGGCCATATCTTTGTGGGTAGCTTTCTTTGAGGTCATGATTAGTCACCTCACCACCCACCACAAGATCTGGACCTTAAGTGCTTCTTTTAATAATGATCGTAAAATTTGCTCACTGACTTCACTTTTTTACTCTTTCTGCTCCTTGTTGGCAATGGGTAGAAAGTGAAACAAATGATGTTCTTTGCAGTGTTTATGACCATATCAATTTAATTATCTCTACTACTAGTTCTCTTTGACCCTCTTATCCTATTTAATTTCCTATCTTCCAAGGAATAAGAAACCGACTACCAAAGTGAAACATTTCACACCCTTTGTATTTAATTGACATTTCTATTATATGCCCACTCTACATGCCTGTTCATGTCTCCCATGTTATTAGCTATTCCTCACAATTTGACATCATGTGTAAATTTTGAAACTATGACCTTAACTGACCCACGTGCAGCAGGAAGGCCAATAGTGGGTCAGGAATCTAGTCAAACCCTGGCATGGGTCAAAGTGGCTGAACTGTACTGATTCCTGAGGCTTCAACCACAAGAATGAAAAATGACCTGAGAAGGCTGTCACCCCCCCACCCCCCCCACCCCACCCCACACCCCGCAGCCAATAGGTCTCTGTTCTTTACCTGCTGCAGAATCAGAACGTCTGAAATGAGGCGATGTTTGCCAAGGATGGGGGGAGGAAGGAGGCAGGAATTCACACCAAGCAGGTGTGGATGGACATGGTCAAGCAAGTGAGCTGCAGAAATATTGGTCCCTCAGACCTGGATTCAGTGCCCCTTGAGGTTCAAGGACCTCAAGACAAGAAAGGTGAATGTCAGAACACTTTCAACCCCACATTGACTTTCCCAGCATTCTTCTGCACAGTACTCCTCAGACCAACACACCCTTCAGCTGCATTCATTCCTCTCTATCGAGACATCTCCTCACATCCCCATCTGAACAGCCAACAGGTGCGCATGCACACTCTCTCATCTTTGTGCCATTGTATAACCATGCATCAGTCACCCACTACAAATCTTGGCCTTCCACCATCTCCGCACAATCCAATTTTCACACACAACTCTCTCTTCTACTGCAAGGAGAGAAAATAGAGTGCAGAACTTCAGAGAAAGGCAGACAACCAGGGACAGGAGAGCAGGATGATTATTGGGGTTTTCCAATGATAGCCTTGACAGCCACTGACAATGCATGCCTAACTAGGAAGCAGGTCTTGTTCCAGGAGGCTGCACATGTCAGCAGTGACCGGCTGTGAAAGCCTGAGTGTCACGAGTCACTGGTGCGCACACACATTGATAGAGATTATATTCTGCTTGTAGACCCCGTGTTGGGGATTTCATCTCCTCAAGCTGGATCTTTATTTCTACCCCCTCTGCCCTATACTGTTCTAGATGCCTGTGGAGAACATAGCTGGTGCTTCCGGTGTTGTTGGTGTTAGCTGCTCTCATGCTGCGGTGAAGACTTACAGGAGGTAAATGCATATCAAGCTCAATGAAGCCCAAGACTGGTGAACTGACTTCCAAGAGTTGGAAATCCCATGTCTAGCAGTGAGATGAAGTGGTGGCAGCTGCAGCGCCTCATTTAGGAATGGCTACAATTATTGTTTTGCTCTTTGAAGGCTTCCCAGCCTGCCAGTTTCACTGAAGAAGCTCCCCTGCTGTGCTCTTGCTTGGTTGACCTTGCTGCATTCCACACAGTCCGGGAAACCTGGTGCTGGCTGTTAAATCCAGAATGTTTTGTTAAATCCTCAATTAATTGGAAATTTAAATATTGAAATGGCTGACCCAAAACTCCTTGAGGCTTCCCTGCTAACCTGAAAATCTGCCTGGGTTAAATCTAGAAGTGAGCAGAATCATGCCGAGTTCCCGATCCAATACGCTTTGGACATTAAACCTCTCCTCCCCCACCACAACGTGTATTTGAACCTGCCATCTGTTGGCAATTAAAATTCTGGCCTATACATTAAATCTTTGAGTTCTACCCCCACTTCCCACCAGCACCATCCCACCTCATCTATTTTCTAACCATCTTTCAATTCATTCTGCTACCTGACTTCAGACTTGAGACACACTAAGTTTTGTTACATGTCTCTTGTGTCGCACTTTATTAAATGCCTTCTACAAGTCCAAGTATACAACAACAATTGCATTGCTTTGTCTACTCTTTCTGTTGCTTCAAAGAATTCAGTAAGTATGATTTTTTGCGGGCTTTCTTTACATCGTGATGAGAATGTCAAACTTGCTGCAAGATGCAATGGTTGAAGCGAATACCAGTGATACATTCAAGTGGAGAAGGAAATAAAGAAACAGGGAAAAATATCAGCTATGTAAGGGAATTTGAAGTCAAGAGGAGGAACTTAGTGAATTTAATATAAGTAAGAAAATGTGTTAATGGACAAAATTAATGTGATTTAAAATGACCAAATCTCTTAAGACCTGATAGCTTCCACTCTGGGGTTATTGAAAGAAACAGGATATTGCAATTATGTTCATAATTGTCCAAATAGTTGTGAATAGAGACATTGGAAAATTGCAGATGTTTTAGGAGTGGAATCAGGAAGCTTTTTCTCACAAATACAACTGGAAATTTGGAATTTGCTCCTCAAAACACTGAGGGTGGTTGGCCAACTGAAATTTTGAAGACCAAGGTCAATAGACTTTTGAAGAAATATCAAGGGATTTGGAGAAAAACTGGATAAATAGAGTTGATGTACAAATGAATAATCCAATAAAATAGTGGAATAAGCATGAAGGGCTGAATGGCCTACTCCTGTTCCTGTGAGAAAGGGGAAGGGTGAGAACTAATTATGAGTAGGCGGAGGCTCAATGGAGTATAAATGCTGCATAGACCAGCTAGACTGAATAGTCTTTTCGTGTGTAGATTTTAAATAATTAAGACCTTCTGATTTACCAGTGTTTAGCCAAATTTGTAGTTGCTCAGAGTGAAACTACTTTCAGAGCAGCTCATTTCAGTTAGAGGTTAAAAATCGATCAATGCTGCTTGCTTTTCACAGCTGTGAACTGTGAAACAGCTCTATAGATTAAATAATGAACCAATGTGAGGTCTGGACAGATGCCAGCAGGATGAAGGCATAGCTCACAACACCCATTTGGAGTCTGTTGCCAGGCAACCTCTGTGTCTGTCATTAGAATTCCTGGCTACAGATTAAGGGAGTACTTATGCAACTACTCTTTTGAAATCTTATAGTGTGAAGTCCAACCCTGAAAAGATGTCTTAGTACTAGCATACCTCCATTCTGAAGTTAATTTATTTGTACACAATTTACTGTTCATAGAATTGAATACGATAGTACAAAATGTCCAGCCTGTATAGGATACCATTAAATCTTATTTAATGCACCAAACAACAACTCCTCAGGCAACAGGATTTGGTGCTCATTGCATTAAACAACATTTTGTGTTATAGGTGTGATTCATTTATAGTCGTACAATTTTCCACTCCTACATGAAGTTCCATTTTTTAATAGGATATACTGAAATGTGGCTTATTATTTTCTAAACAGCTTTGTGCACCATCTGAGTTCATTCTGATTACATGGGAACAGACTGTATTTGTAGACTTTTGTGTTCATGTAATTGTTACTTTAGCATTCCAATAAATACGTTTTGTTCTTTTGGATAATGAGATGGCAGGTAACCTGTTTTTTAAACTGGAATTGATGTTATTAATATTTAATTGCAGGTAAAGCAAGAAAATTTGTGTACTTTGTATTTGAACTGTAACTTTGGCTTGATTGCTTTATAGAGTTATACAAGTCTGCCCTCATGTGGCATTTAACCTTGTTGCAGATACATTTATCTTTACTGTCCTTTAGCCTGTAGAGTATATGTGTTATATATGCTATTACAGCACATTGGCATTGTATTGGTTTACCAAATTACTTAAGAAATCTCGTAACAAATTCCTCAACAGCATTTACTGCAGTCATGGATATTAGCTAATTGTAGGGCAAAGCCATGATTCCTCACTCAGTTTCTGATCTCAACCTACTTGCAGAGGCGATAAGTAGAGTGGTGTTGCCATAGAGGAAGTGAAGGAAAATGGGAAGGTTAGGTTCTGTGATCCATCTTGTCATGGCTGTTTGCAGAATGGCATCGAGAGACCTGGGAGTCTTGTCTGACTTTTTGGTACTTCTCAAAAATATTCTAAGCACAAGGCACACACTATGAAGCACCAGACATAACCATTAAATGGCACCAGTCTCAAGGTTGTAGAAAAATTCTTGTACCTTGACTTGGCAATGTGCTCTCTTTGGATTCATTATTGATGAAGATACCAATGCAGGCATTCAGAAAGTACGTTCCGCCTGTGGCGGACTCCATGATCATGTATGGAAGCAGCATGGCATTAAGCTGAAGACTAAAATCAAACTCTACCAGACCATTTTTTCTGCCACCATGCTGTGTGGCACAGAATCCTGGGCCGCATCAAAGTTCTGGAATCAATAGACCCAAAGAAAGCCAAAGCCCATGATGCACGAAAATTTTTAAAAAGGAGAAAAAATGTGGTTCTGTAAATCCGAAGTAACTTGAATTGGAATCTTTACTTCTAAAATTAAATTTACACTAAGGCAAGGAAATAGCTGCAAGTATTTAAGAGGAAGCATTTTATTCCTGTACATCTAAATATACATAACAGTTCCATTTACTTCTAGGGCCTTATGGAGAAATCAAGATTTTCTCAATTTTCATTCTGCTATTAACCAACCACACTTTTTTTTACACTCAATAGATACAATTCTGAACTTTTCATCATTTGTTAGCAAAGTGACTCATTTATCTGCCTGAAAGTTGGTGAAGCATTATTACAGGTGCACTTTGTCTCGTTTGGCAGCATGTCATAAATAAGGATTTTACGTGTTGTTCAAAAAAGGATATCAACAAGGAAAATATAACCCAATATTTCACACACTGTCTTATAGATGGAAATAATTGAATGTAATGGTGAAAGCTTGAAGAACTTGAAATATCAAAATGTAAGTTACTACTCCTCATGGTCGGGAGACTGCTGAATCAAGGTCAAGGATTTCTGAACATTTTATTATCCTCTGGGGCAGAATATATGCTCAGCTGATTTAAAATAACACTTAATGAACATTGAATGAAACCATTCAGTGCTTATCAACAACAGTAGTTTCAGGCTATTGATACTATTGCCTGGTTGGTGATTTCGTCTCCACAGAATACAGGCTAATTAACCAAGACTTTGCAAATAGTAGCTAACTATATATTTGATAGACTAAGTCTCATAGCCAACTATTAACCAACCCCTCACAGTCTCAAAGTTCTGAAACTGTTATAAAAAAAATCTTGCAGATTTTCAGTTGATTTCCCAACTGACTTAAGGATCAGGCTTTGTGATCTTATGGCCTGCTGCATATACTAATCAAAGTGATTTAAGGGTGATATCTTATGGGAGGTCACCCATATTGTAAAGGACCTCCTGTAATTTACTTTATACAGATTTATATCATTTGAAGAGCAAATTTAAGATTTTGCCCTGACTACTCTGACTGAACTCCATTTTTCCTCAATATAACTTCGAACAATTTAAACAAAATTTATAAAGAATACTTAAGTGACAACGGGAGCTGCTGTAAACTTGGTGTATTATGTTCAAAAGTATGAATATGAATAGTCTTGACTACTTGTACTGGATGTGGAAAGAACATTTAATTGGATGGAATGGAGATTTCTTATTCAATGTCATTATGGAAAGTTGGAGGAATTTTATTAAGACTCTTGATTTGCATTTCTTAGCAATGAATGTGATAACTTCTTCCTACTTTGACTACTACAGAGGAAACATAAGATAATTTGCCGTTGCATCCACTTTGAAAGGGCTGTGGCTCTCCCTCTCTTGTGGAGTAGTTGTGGGTTTTAAAGGGAGGAAACTTCATTTCACTGCAACTTGGAAACTATGGTTACTTAACATATTTGTGTGACTTTGGTCTGTCTCCTACTTTAATACAGGAGTTAGCTAATTTGCTTTAAATTGATTAAAACCTCCATGTAAGTAGCAGGAAAAAAAGTCATATGAATATGTTGAATGTTCAACAGCAATTTGAGCACTTAGATGATTTATCATATATTGATGTTGTACTGGGTATATTGCCGTGACTGCTTCCATCGCCTAAAAAAGCTGATTTTCAAAGTATTAATGGCTACCTTGTATTTATGGCATGACTCGTCAACACCCCCAACCTCAAAATTTAGAATAATCTGTAAACTGTGACACAATACTTCCAATTCCAAGTCTTGATCATTCACATATGATTTTTGTTTGCAAGTCCTTTCTTTTGCTTTTATCAGGATGTCGTCTTTTCTCCAGGAAAAGAGCTACTATGGTAATGAGTTGAGTGCTGCAGTTAGAATTATCGTAAAGAGCTTGAGTCTAATTCATGACTGTGTGCGGCACTCAAGGACATAAACATATAATCACAGTGTCACCTACAGATGCAATACTATTACCTGTTGATACTTCTCACCATTTTAAATATATAATAGATATACAGTAATCAGCATTTTAAAAAGCTTTAACTAGTTTTTAACTAGCTTTTCTGAATGAAACTCCACCGATTACCCTTCTTAAAAGAAATAGCCTGAATAATTTGACTGTCTAAAATTTGTAAGTTATATTAATGAAAGTGAACTTTTTATAACATCAACTTCTCTTATAGGCAAGATTTAAAAAGTATTCTTCCTGCAATCTTCATGCCATTAAAACCCAAGTTTGGCATAACTTTAATCTCTATTTCCTGAATTACATTTTAATTTTTACTCTTTAATTGTTATCCTGTATTATAGATCTAGGCCCTTCATCCAAACTTCCCAATTTAAAGAAATACAAACGCCTTAGGGAAAGTAAATCATTTATAGTTCTTGTATCACCAATATAATTAAATTTTGTTTCACTGAACTTTATTAGATGATTTGCTTTTCATTTCATGATGACATATTCCCTCAAATGAGAAAGAACCAGGTTCCCTGGAGCCCCTGAAATTTTAAGGGAACTAATCAGATGGAATTAGAAATGGCAAGAAAAAGTGCTACTAAAGCAGCACTGAAGGGAGGCAGCAGGTCTTTAACTGCTTTAGCCTGTTCCATCTTTGATACATGTACATGAGGCAGAACCTTTCCAGCCCCATGGAGGTTAAAAGGTGGGAATGGAAGAAAACTTGGGAATTAGCACATTGTGTTGTCTTCTGGATGTTTTTCCACCTCTGAGCAGTCTTGCCAGATGCAGGATAATATGGGCATCAGCTACTGGTTGACAGTTGCAGGTAGCTAATTATAACCAATTATGGGCCCACTTAGGTATTGGGATCTTGCCAGTCGGAGAAAGACTTCCTGCTGAGGCCAAAGCCCACCAAGTGCCTAGAGGTGGCCACTTGATGGCAGGCCCATCTGGAGTAGTGGATGCCAGAGGGGGCTACAGTTGCAGCCACAGGCTGTGGAAGGGCTTGCCATCTACACTGATGGCCTGACAGCTGTGACCAGACTGATCTTTAAAAATACCATAATTCTCCAGAGGGTGCCTCCATTTTGAGGTGCCCTTGCGGTTTCCTGCCTGCCTCAGCAGTGCCCCCCTCTCCGAATGGGACTGTCAGCAAGACATTGCTGTGGGCCCTCCTATTGGGCCTGCCAGTTCTCTGGTTGCCGAGCATCCTTAATTGGTCACTCACGGAGGCGGTGGCTTAATTGGCTGCCTCCGGGAAGTTCTCAATACCATTCATGTAGCTGCGACCATCAGGCTGGGATCTGCATTTGTTCCTGGTAGTAGATTCTGCCCATGGAGAGCAGCTAACATTTCTGATGAATGAATAAAAAACAAATTTTATCAAATGCTGTAAATAATCTATTCCTCTGATGTTTGAAGACAGGAGACTAAAGATATACCTGTAGTGGATTTCAGTTAATAAGTAAAATTTTACTATTTGCACAGATGTTCTTTTAGATAATTACCTATAATTACTGCTACAATACAAATTATTGGGAGAAAAGAAACAATGATTTGGTCTTATTCAGTAAACATACAGCAAACAATAGGTAAAGCATGTATTGAAATAATTAAAAGCAAAATACTGCGGATGCTGGAAATCTGAAACAAAAACAAAAATTGCTGGAAAAACTCAGCAGGTCTGACAGCGTCTGTGGAGAGAAAGACAGAGCTAACGTTTCAAGTCCATTTGACTTTTTGTCAGAACTTGTTCTGACGAAGAGTCATACGGATTCGAAACGTTAGCTCTGTCTTTCTCTCCACAGACGCTGTCAGACCTGCTGAGTTTTTCCAGCAATTCTTGCTTTTGTATTGAAATAATTAGCCCTGGCTGAAATTTGGGCATATTTCGATATTGGGACAAGATCTGGCTACATTTCTGATGCCTTTCACACGATCGAATAGCTGTTCAGGCTCAGAGAAAGATTGGCCCCTTGAACAAAGTGCTAGCTTCAAGAGTTCAACTTCAGGGGAGAGGAAAGTAAGAACTGATTTTTTTTCCCCCCTGAATAAAATATAAATGTTACTGCGGTATTATAAAATTAAAATATTTCTGTAGTTTATCATAATGTTCCACAGAGGAAGTAAAGAAATTAAGTATTCACTATTTAGGTTCTATCTAGCATAAATTTCCCATAACACAGTTTATCTAGTTTGTGGGAGATTGCCACAAGTACAGTCCATGGACAGGAAAAAAAAAGAAATGGAGGGGCAATGTGCATGGTGCTAAATGTATGGCAATTCTCTGTAATGTATACCTTTTATTCTTTTGACCACATTGGTGCATTATTTACATAATTGCTTTTGAACTGTATTAATAATTAATATGTAACATCTAATGGGAAGTAAGGCTCATTATATCTACAGGCAGCATCTGTTGAGAGAAACAGAATTAACAAGAAGAATTTAAGCTTTTGGGCAAGAGATGAGGGGAAGTGTGGGGAAGAAATTTTTTATGAAGCAAGTGTTAATGACCTGGTACACTCTGCCCATCGAGAGTGGTGGACGCAGAAATGAGCAATGATTTCAAAAAGAAATTAGATGGGTACTTGAAGTAAATAAACTTGCAGGGCTACAGGGATTAGCCAAGGATTGGACTGACTGGATTGCTTGGCGGGTACCTGGCATGGACTCAATGGGCCGAATGACCACCTCCTGTGTCATAAATGAATCTGATTCTAATTTAATGTGCAATGGGGGTCCATTGCATTGGAGAACTGACGGGAACCCTAGGTCGCTTCTCACCAGGAGGCCTGAGACAATTATCAGGCAATCAGATACTTACCAATACAGCAATCGGGCCTCCCACGCAATCTTGCCCCCAGCAGGATGGAAATCCCACCCCAAGAGTCGCCAGCCAATCAGAAGCTTACAGTTCTCCAGTACTGCCAGTACCACTGAGAGCAGTGGCCACTGCCGGTACAACAATCAGGCCTTTGAGGAACGCCATTGAATCCTGCCCACCTACCACCACCCAAACCCCCCACCCCAGCCTACACTAGACAGCAGGCAAACCTGACAGAGTTTGCTAGGTGGTTTTCTCGCGTAGTAAGTCCCTCACCCACAGCTGGCTGAGTACAAGTCGTGGTTACTTAAGGGTCTCAATTGGCCTTCAAGTAGGAAGGCTGTTGCCCACCTTAATGGATGTTATCTACTTGGACTTCCAGAAGGCCTTTGACAAGGTGCCGCACAGGAGGCTGCTCAGTAAGATAAGAGCCCATGGTGTTAGAGGCAAGGTACTAGCATGGATAGAAGACTGGCTGTCTGGAAGGAGGCAGAGAGTGGGGATAAGGGGGTCCTTCTCAGGATGGTGGCCGGTGACTAGTGGAGTTCCACAGGGGTCAGTGTTGGGACCACAACTTTTCACTTTATACATTAATGATCTAGATGAAGGAACTGAGGGCATCCTGGCTAAGTTTACAGATGATACAAAGATAGATGGAGGGACAGGTAGTATTGAGGAGGTGGGGAGGTTGCAGAAGGATTTGGACAGGTTAGGAGAATGGGCAAAGAAGTGGCAGATGGAATATAAAGTGGGGAAGTGTGAGGTCATGCACTTTGGTAGGAAGAATAGAGACATAGACTATTTTCTAAATGGGGAGAGAATTCAGAAATCTGAGTGCAAAGGGACCTGGGAGTCCTAGTCCAGGATTCTCTTAAGGTTAACTTGCAGGTTGAGTCGATAGTTAGGAAGGCAAATGCAATGTTGGCATTTATTTCGAGAGGACTAGAATATAAAAGCAGGGATGTGCTGCTGAGGCTTTATAAGGCTCTGGTCAGACCACATTTAGAATATTGTGAGCAATTTTGGGCCCCGTATCTCAGGAAGGATGTTCTGGCCCTGGAGAGGGTCCAGAGGAGGTTTACGAGAACGATCCCAGGAATGAAAGGCTTAACATAGGAACGTTTGAGGACTCTGGGTCTATACTCGATGGAGTTTAGAAGGATGGGGGGGGGATCTGACTAAAACTTACAGAATACTAAAAGGCCTGGATAGAGTGGACGTGGGGAGGATGTTTCCATTAGTAGGAGAGACTAGGACCCAAGGGCACAGCCTCAGAGTAAAGGGAAGACCTTTTAGAACAGAGATGAGGAGAAACTTCTTTAGCCAGAGAGTGGTGATTTTATGGAATTCATTGCCACAGAAGGCTATGGAGGCCAGGTCATTGAGTGTATTTAAGACCGAGATAGATAAGTTCTTGATTGGTAAGGGGATCAAAGGTTACGGGGAGAAGGCAGGAGAATGGGGTTGAGAAACTTATCAGCCATGATTGAATGGCGGAGCAGACTCGATGGGCCGAATGGCCTAATTTCTGCTCCTATGTCTTATGGTCTTCCCGCCCTGGGCTTGTTTGGGGTGAGGCGGGAAGGTGGCGGGGTCCCCATCTCACATCTTCCTGCCCGAGCAAATGGAACACCTTTTACAAAATCTTAAACTCTGTTCATCAAGTCACATTTAAATCTGTTTTTGAACTTCTGCAATCATCTGTGTTCCAAGTGGTGAATGAAATGACCTCTGCTCTAAAGCTTTTATACACCAAGAATGACAGAGGTCACATGACTATGACAAGCCTATGACAAGTCACGTTGCACACAGGCACTTCTTCAAACATCCCCCCCCCCCCCTTTTCATAAAAATAAAAAGCCTTCGATACACTATCATTTACAGTTGCAAGTTAGGCCCATACATGGTCTATAGTGAAAATCATCATGCATTACAGAAAATTGTTTGATCTGACCCATTTTCATCTGTCCCTACTGTTATGATATGGCAGGTGGTAATTGCCAGGCTGACCAAATCCCAAAGGGAAACTTGGCTGAGCTATCACAATAATTTGCAATTCGTATTTTTATTACGAGAAGGTATGTGTACTGAAGTCAGAAGATTCTACTTCCATTTTTGGAGATTTTAAATATTACGTTAAAACATTTATTAACAAAAGAAACTTAAACACACAAGATTACAGTTACACAGGTAAATTTACTTGTATGACATTTCCCAAACATTTTCTACTTAGCTAGACTCACAAGTACTATCCTTTTCCAGGTAAAAGTCCCTATTGATTCTTAATTCATAAAACATCCAGTAATATTACTGCAAGGCACCCACTGTTGCTACAAGGGACGCTTCTCTCTCACTCGACAATGGAAACCCAAGGCTTGTAACAAAACTTTGCTTTCTGGAACAACCAGACACTTCTCTGGGAGCTGCTTCCTTCACAGGACTGGCGCACAGCACTCTCTTAAAGATCTCATGGCTACACACACCTCCATACAGTTTTAATCTTTCCTTATGTACATTTCTTCCCCTTTGACCTTTACCCATTGTTTTTAACTGTCTTTTGGAAGCTACCTTTCCCAGAATCCAAAAATATTTCATGTTGTCTTTATGGCCACTACTTTTGGGAAAAATAAATAAATAAAGCAAAGTTATTCAGTTTATGATCTTTGCCAATTGTAAATCTTTTTTTTTCTCTCTGTTTGAAATTTAAAAGATAAAAATTCACTCCTCATTTATCTCCTAATGCAAATTCCTATTCATGCTATATCTACTGGTATCCCATCTTAGCTCACTCATTTCCACTTCCAAATGCCTGCTTTACACCTAACCCTTTGATTTAAACCTTGCAGTTTGACTGTCTTCAGTCTAATTAAATTAATCACACACACAGCCCCCACAAGCCTGCTTCACAGTACCCCACAGTAATATTGAAAAAATATATATTTTCTTTACACTGCACACGCATTGCATACACAATCTTCGTGTTCAGGTCTCCTAATGGTACATGTGCAAGTACTGGCTGTCTGTCTGGAGTCTGCTTGTTCCTGGGTGACTTTGCCTCTCTGGCAAATTTCACTGCTGTGCCAAGTGTTGCTGCTGATCTGTTGATTTTGTTGGGGAATGGTTAAACTCTGGGACTAGTGGCCATTCAGTTCCTTGTGTGATTGATGAACTCACTTTCCTCATCAGCTGTCTACTGTGAAGGAGCAGCTTTTTCCTTTTGTATATAGATGTCTGCGGGTACGACAATACATCTGGTTGTTCATTTTCATCATGTACGATGAAGGTGACAACTTCTCTGCACAGGTCCCAAGTTGGCTGACTTTTGTTGAGAGTGTTGAATGTCTGCACTCTGACCAGCCCTTAAACTCTCAGCTCTAGCAATAATTTGGCCGCTTTGTCAAAGTAAAACTTGGCTGTCGTTTCACCAAGTTTCAGTTTGATTTTGTCAGTCACTCCTGTTACCACTTCTGGCTTCAGTAGTTTTAGCTATTGGAAGAGTAGATTGGATGTGGTGTGACATTGATTGCTAAACTGCTTTAGGTATTTCTCCATTCTAGGATTGCCTTGTACACAACTGCGTTGGATCTATTCGATTTTTTTGACTATCCCGTTAGCAATTTTCACTGCTGCCTCAGGCTTTCCATTTGACTAGAGATGTGTACTGCTGGGTTTCCCAATCATTTACAAAGCCTGAATTCTGCACTCGTGAACTGAGGGTGATTGTTGCTCGTCACAATGTCAGGAATGTACAATGACTGAAGTGTGCTTTCAGGCATTCTATGATCTCGCTGGTCGTCATCGACATAAGCTCGTCTAACTCCCAGCAGCCTGAATAGTTTGGTGACAAGATAGTCAGTTCCAAAGAGTGAAGAGGTCAACTTCAATCTTTAGCCATGGTCTATCTGGGATGTCATGAGTGGCTCTTTAGCTTGATGTTCATTTTGAGTTCCGCACTGGCTGATATGGTCCTTGAGCTCATTGCACATGTTTGGCCAAGAGAGCACCTCTTGCCTCCCTCAAACTAGACTTGATTCCTTGATGGCTTGAATGCACTTCAGCATCTCTTTTCTTATCTCCTTAAGGATGATGACTCTAGTTCCTTTGTACAAGATGCCATCTTGAACAATCACTTCATCCATGTATGCCCAATACTCGCGTAGCAATAGGTATGTCCTTGATGGTTTTTGTATCTTTCATCACTACTTCCTGCAGCACTAGGAGAGTTGCGTCTCATTTTGTAGTTTGCTTGATCTGAGCAAGACGCTTGTCTGTCAGATTCAACGTCTCTGTTGGGCTGATGACTTCTAGACCATGTTGTGCTGTTGCTTCTGGAAGATTTCACATTCTGTATGAGGATCATCAACTTTCTTCAAAGGGAGTGTAGATCTTGACTGCATGTTGGCGATGTACATCCACTTCCCCTGCTTGTACGTAGTTCGTTTGCAGAGATATCAATTGGAAGTTAACATCCTTTGCAGGCACTTTGGAGCAGATAGAAGTGGTTTGAGAAAGATGCTATGAAGTGACTTGTCATCAGAAGTGACTTGTCGTCAGATTCTGTAACTTTGTCTCTCCCAAACAGATATTGATTAAAATGCTCACAAGCAAAGACAATCTGGGCATAGTGTCATTCAGTTTGCTTTAATGCTCTGATGCAAGTGCAACTGGTTGTCCTTGTTGCATGATGATTGCTCCACTCTTGTCTCATTGGCATCACACTGCAGGGTGACCTCATTACTAACATTGTAGTGCCTCATCACTGCTGTTGTTGTCACTTGTTTGATGTGAACAAAAACGACATCATGCTTTGTGCCCCAATACTATTGAACATCCTTTGCAGTGAGCTTGCATAGAGGTTCACATTATAATGATAAATTGGGCAAGAATTTTGCTAGGTAGTTTACAAATCCTACAAATCGTTGCACCGCCTTCACATCTGTTGGTTGCTGCATTTCTGCTACAGCTCTCTCCTCAGCAGGATCAGGGTGAACTCCTATTGCTGTCAGTACATGACCTATGTACTTGACTTCAGTCATCTTGAGTTGCAGTTTCTTATCTAGCTTCAGGTTCATCTGGCGACTCTCTAGCAGTCTCACTAGATTCTGATCATGGTCTGTGATGGCTTCTTCCATCCATAGACTGGCAGATCATCCACAATCACTTCCATTCCTGTAAGAGAATTGACTATTTTATGCTGTTTGCGTTGACACTCCTCCAGAGCAGTAGAAATGCCAAATGGCATGTGCAACCATCTGTACCTTCCAAATAACATCCAGAATCTTGTCAGAAAACTGCTGCTTTCATCTAACTTCACTCGCCAATATCCATCCTTTGCATGTAGGGTGGTAAAAATTTTTCCCTTGCAAGTTGCAGCAAAATTTCTTTATTGGTTGGCATGGGGTTGTGAGATATCTTCAAAGCTTTATTGAAGTCTTTTGGATCTTTGTACACACTCAGCTTTTCAGGTGGTTTCACTGCTACCATGCTGCTAATCCAGCCTGTAGGAGTTGTCACTTTCTTGATTACTCCCATCTTTTCAAGCACCTCTATCTTATCTTTCAGGCTGGATTTGATGGCAGCTGGAGCTCTCTCTTAGTGTCGCCTATTTGCAACTGAATCTGCTTTCTTCCCGTTACATTGGGCTCTCAGCTTAGATTGTCCTTTTGTGGCGAGCATTATTCCATTGCACAGCCTAAACTTTACCTTCAAAGGCTTAATTTTCGGTCCACCATCTTGAGCAACTTCGCACAGGTCTGCGAAGCTCATGATGTTGCATGTAGCGCCAATGTCTATCTGACACTTGAAGTGAACTTGATTCCCTCCTGCAGTTATCATTGCAATAGTCACAAACCATTTTTCCCCTCAAGACTTGAGAGTGCCAACCTGTTCTAAGGTGTAAATTCATCAGGATCATCATTGACCATCTCTCCAGCAACCATCTTTATAGACTGGTTTTTCGTCTTTCCAGCAAAACCCTTGCGTGCAAAGTGATTCGGCTTCTTGCAGTTAGAGCACTGCTTCCCCCAAGCTGGACATGTTTCCTTTTCTTTTGTGTGGTGTTCTCCACAACATTTACATTCAGTACTCCAGCCTTCATCTTGCTGCCAGCTATTCCATCAGATTGGAAAGTAGCAAATATAACCCCTCTATTCAGGAGGGAGGGAGGCAGAAAATGGGAAACTATAGGACAGTTAGCTTGATGTCTGTCATGGGAAAGTTATTAGAATCAATCATTAAAGAGGTTATAGCTGGGCACTTAGAAGAGCTCACAGCAATAGGGAAGAATCAGCATGGTTTTGTGAAAGGAAAATCATGTTTAACCAATTTATTGGAGATTTTTGAAGGCGTAACATGCGCAAGGGGAGCCTGTAGACGTACTGTACTTGGATTTCCAGAAGGCATTTGATAAGGTACCACATCAAAGATTATTACAAAAAATGAAAGCGCATGGCACAAATTAGCATGGACGGAAGATTGGCTGGTTGGCAGAAAGCAGAGAGTATGCATAAATGGATCTTTTTCTGATTGGCAGGATGTGATGAGTGGAATCCCACAGGGGTCTGTACTGGGGCCTCAACTTTTTATGTTTTATACCAATGACTTAGATGAGGGGAGCGAAGACATGGTAGCTAAATTTGCAGATGACACAGAGATTGGTTAGTAAGTATATTGTGAAGAGGACATTAGGTTGCTGATGGATATAGATAGGTTGAGTGAGTGGGCAAAGATCTGGCAAATGGAGTTTAATGTGGGAAAATGTGAAGTTGTTTACTTTGGCAGGAAGGACAAAAAAGCAGAGTAGTACTTAAATAGAGAATGGCTGCATAACTGAGGTGCAGAGGTATCTAGGTGTTCTAGTACATGAGTCACAAAAAGTTAGTATGCAGGTACAGTAAGTAATTAAGAAGGCTAATAGAATGCTATTTTTTTTTTAACGAGAGGGATTGAACATAAAAGCAAGGATGTTATGCTTCAGTTATACAGGGCATTGGTGGGACTGCATCCTAAATATTCCGTGCAGTTTTGGTCTCCTTATTTAAGAAAGGATGTAAATGCATTGGAGGCGGTTCAAAAAAGGTTTACTAGGTTGATAAAAAACAAAAACAGAATTATCTGGAAAAACTCAGCAGGTCTGGCAGCATCGGCGGAGAAGAAAAGAGTTGACGTTTCGAGTCCTCATGACCCTTCAACAGAACTGAGTAATATTAGGAGAGGGGTGAAATATAAGCTGGTTTCAGGTGGAGGGGTGTGGGGGAGAGAAGTGGGGGAGGGGGGTGTGGTTGTAGGGACAAGCAAGCAGTGACAGGAGCAGATAATCAAAAGATGTCACAGACAAAGGAACAAAGAGGTGTTGAGGGTGGTGATATTATCTAAACGAATGTGCTAATTAAGAATGGATGGCAGGACACTCAAGGTACAGCTCTAGTGGGGGTGGGGTGGAAACACTGACAGAGCATTAAAGGTATAGATTTAAAAATAATGGAAATAGGTGGGAAAAGAAAAATCTATATAAATTATTGGAAAAAACAAAAGGGAGGGGGAAGAAACGGAAAGGGGGTGGGGATGGAGGAGGGAGTTCAAGATCTAAAGTTGTTGAATTCAATATTCAGTCCGGAAGGCTGTAAAGTGCCTAGTCGGAAGATGAGGTGCTGTTCCTCCAGTTTGTGTTGGGCTTCACTGGAACAATGCAGCAAGCTAAGAACAGACGTGTGGGCAAGAGAGCAGGGTGGAGTGTTAAAATGGCAAGCAACAGGGAGGTTTGGGTCTTTCTTGCGGACAGACCGCAGGTGTTCTGCAAAGCGGTCGCCCAGTTTACGTTTGGTCTCTCCAATGTAGAGGAGACCGCATTGGGAGCAACGAATGCATTAGACTAAGTTAGGGGAAATGCAATTGAAATGCTGCTTCACTTGAAAAGAGTGTTTGGGCCCTTGGACGGTGAGGAGAGAAGAAGTGAAGGGGCAGGTGTTGCATCTTTTGCGTGGGCATGGGGAGGTGCCATAGGTGGGGGTTGAGGAGTAGGGGGTGATGGAGGAGTGGACCAGGGTGTCCCGGAAGGAATGATCCCTACGGAATGCTGCCGGGGGGAGTGAAGGGAAGATGTGTTTGGTGGTGGCATCATGCTGTTTTTTTTTGTTTTTATTTTACTAGGTTGATACCTGGAATGAGTGGGTTGTCTTATGAGGAGGGTTGGACAGACTGGAGTTTAGAAGAGTGAGGGGTGATTTGATTGAAGTATACAAGATCCTGAACGGCTTTGATGAGATGGACATCAAAAGGATGTTTCCTCTTGTGGGTGAGTACAGAAACAGGGGCACTGTTTTAAAATTAAGGGTCGCCCTTTTAGGACAGAGATGAGAATTTTTTTCACTCAAGGGTTGTGCGACTTTGGAATTCTCTGCCTCAGAAGATGGTGCAGGCGGGGTCATTGAATATTTTAAGGCAGAGGTAGATAGATTCTTGTTAGGCAAGGGAATCAAAGGTTATTTATCGGGGTTAGATGGGAATGTGGAAATCGAAACACAAGATGATCATTCATGATCTTATTGAATGGCAGAGCAGGCTTGAGGGCCAAATTGTCTACTCCTGTTCCTATTATGTTCTTATCGCTGTGCTCTGTCTAGATCGCTAGACAGTTTAAATATTTTAGGTTTGGTAAGGATGAAGTTGAAAGAGACCTATTATAATGCTAAATGAATATATGCCATCTATTTTTCCTTCATGTGTGCAGCTACTTAACACTGGCCTGAATTAAATTTAATCTACCATTCATTTGTCAATTTACATATTTTGTCTAAATCATTGTAATTTGAGCAGCCTCCTTTGATCAATTTGATGAGTTTCACAATTCAAGCCATTGATATAAATTAAAAACCTTAGAACCAGACTTGCTTGTAACTAAAATTGGGATAGTCATAATGGAAATTATTACTTGAAAAAGAGGAATTGGCATTTTGCAAGTATCTATTTATATGTTCTGTTGGGTTTCGGTACATCAAGAACTAACTGTAAATACATCTAACATTAAGATTAACAAAAATTCCCTAGTAGTACACAAAGCTTCATGTATCTCAACAACAATATTAACATGCTGCATCGTCTGTTCGTTGCTTTTAAAAATAAAGTCATTCCCAGGATATGGCTGGTGTTGGTGATACCAGAATATATTGCCCATCTTTAATGACAGCAGTCTTTTTGAACTGCAACTGTCTAGTAATGAGGGTACTTTCAATGCTGCTAGACAGGGACGTTTCGCCAATTTTAACAGACTTCAACATTAGCTAATAAAGTTTGATAGAAGCATTTGTATTTTATTCTATATCCTTTTTTCTTCCCGTATTAAACAATGCAGAGAGTAAACGTTTAGTAGTGACTAACACTGGCGATCTGAGGCAATCCCAGAAAGAAAGCGGCTTTCATCTTATTCGGCAGTTTTCAATGCTATACGAAGTTTATGCCAAAACAAAGATGTCTCCTCTTGATGTTGAGGCCACTGCAAATACGTAGTCTTTTTCACCAATTTCCTCATTCTGTGATATGGGGAAAGTTGTTGTGACGGTATGTCCTCTAGAAAAATCAAAATCAGTACATCTTTCCGTTCATCAAAAAGCCGAAAACTCGCCACCTGAATTTCTGCGGAACACCATTCACTTTCCAAAAAGTGGCGACTGATTACACAGATTGTTTTCCTGCTCTGATAAATGTTGTCCACAATATTATCAATGATCGGTCTCCCAGGTTCGAAATCTCGGTGGTGGAGACATAATGTCCATTCATTGTTGCCTTCCAGATTTGGCAACAGCTGGTTTAGTACCCAGTGCTCATCATGCGCGTTATAAGAAATAAAGGCATCATACTTGTAGCGTTCGTTTCGTCCTCTCTTACGATTATTATCATAAATGAATGCTAAGAGGAGGTAATATGCATATACAACATGCCATCTCCAAAAATGATAGGTAAAGCTTACTATTATTGTCAGTATTATGACTGTAGATGATGAAATGTAGAACAGAAACTCAAAATGGACAACACAAGAATTTGAATTAAAATTAATCAGTTTCGTCCCTTTAAGATTATATGGGTAAGTACATGTGAACCGATCGAAGTATATCACTTGAGTTTTATTGCCTGAAAGGGACCACTTTTGAAACCAAGAATTATTACACGCACAAATAAAAGGGTTGTCCCTAAGGTCCAAAAATGTGAGTGATGGCACTGCTTCGATCTGTGCTTGGTTTACAAGACCAATTTGATTACCCGTAGCCCTTATGAGTTTCAAATTGATCAGCCTTACGTATGTCAGGAAGTCGAGATTCTGCAACCCGACTTTATTGAGATGAAGTTCAGTTAGGGCAGGTAACTGCAGAAGCAAACTAGGACTAATGGATTGTAAAACATTGTTGCTCAAGTCCAGGAAAGAAATGTTTGGCGCAAAGTAAAACGTATCGGAATCAAGATAATTAATGACAATATTTCCTGCATGGAGCTCCTTCAAAGAATGTAATCCTTCTAGGAAGTTTAAAGGGAAATGCCGGAGACCATTATGAGCCTGGCTATTTATCGCAAGGTAGTGCAAGGACTTCAGCGAAGTAAACGGTGCTCTGTCTAGCTTCTTTGAAGACGGATAGGTGAGAAAGTTGTCAAATAGTTGAAGTACCTCCAAGGACTTAACTGGCGAAAATACATGACCTCTTAGAATGTCAACCGTTAGTCTGTTGGATCCCAATAGCAATTGTTTTAGATTTGAAAGCCCATCAAAGCTTTCGTTATGCAGATTGGATAACTGATTATCAATCAAATTGAGATGACGCAAATTCTGCAAATGGCTGAATGTGTGCTGCTTAATAACACTCAGTTTGTTGCAGTTAAGATTAAGAATTTTCAGCCTCTTCAGACTGGATGAGAAGTTGGCTATTTCTAGCAGATAATTATTGCCCAACTGTAGTTCAGTTAATTGAAGAAGCCCATAAAATGAAGATGATGCAACTTGAGTGATTTTATTTCCGACAAGAAACAGCTGTTTGAGTTTACCAAGGGTAGCGAAATCGTGAGAATCAATACGGTTAATTTGATTGAAACTGAGATTCAGGCTTTCCAAATTGTAGGTACCCAAAATGGCTTTAGGAATCACGGTAAGTTCGTTGCTAGCTAGGGACAATAGTCTTAAAGCTACTGAATTGTTGAATAAAGAGCTTGAAATATCTCTTAATTTATTTTTTGATAAATCTAAGTCCTCTAAGCGTGCACATGAACTAAAGACATCGCCATTCAAGGGGTTGAGACTATTTCCGGTCAGATTTAAAACTCTTAAATGTTGGTGTAAAATGCAGATTTCCAACAGGAGGAGATTTGTCGCCTGCAATTGCAAATTGTTTAGTTGAATATTCTCCAGTGACACATTTCTTATGCTTGCAAGGAGCGCCCGTATCTCTGATGGTGGCATATGAATTCCTCCCAAAGCTAATTTCTTCATCCCTTTTAAATAAGATCCATCTTCAACGTGCAACGCGACCGATTGATTGCCTCCGGCAAATGAGAGATCCAGAGAAAGGAGATTGCCCAGAACACCAGTTGTTACATTGCAGACTGCGAAAGGATTCTTCGATATGTCCAATTCCATTAGTGTTTTCGACACAAAAGAGATGCTCTGGGTCGAGAAATTAACTAAACCATTGTCTCCTATTTGCAATTTTTCTGCAGCAACAGCGTTAAATACACAACTCACTTCCTCCAAACGATTTAACATGTTAGAGTTTAAATTGATGGTTTTCACATTTATCAAGCTGGCAAAGGCATCAGGTTCAATAGTTTGAATAATGTTGTTGTTCAATAACAATGTTGTGAGATTCCCCAAGCCACTCAGCATGCTTTTGGTTAATGCAGTTAGCCTATTGTAACCAAGATTCAGGAAAGATGGATTCTTTACATTCCCGAAAGTCTCCTCCGCAATATCACTAATGCTGTTTTTTGAAATGTTCAATACTTGCAGTTGCGGCAAGTGATCAAAGCTGGATTTCTGCAGACTCCTAATTTTGTTTTCAGATAAATCCAGGTTTTTTGTACTGGTTGGAAGGTACCGTGGGACCATGTCCAAGTTCATCTTGTAACATAACACTTTCAAATTTGTGCTAACAAGTAAGGAGCCATGTACTTGGCAATCATGCAGCGAGAAACTCACAACTTGCAGTTCTGAATCAAGATGAAAGGAAATTAAAACTAATAAAACTTCAGTAAAATGCATGGTTAACACGGCGATCTGTGAATACTTTCGGTTGAATTGGCTACAGTGCATAAGGAACTTACGTAATTGCAACTGAACCACTCCCCAAATTCTTGCACTAATTTTTCAAGATCCTTTCGGCCAGTTCTTCCGCATTTAAGGAGCGAGACGAATTTTACTATTTAAATAGCGCGTCTTCAGCATTCAAGCAATTATTGTTCTAAATTCCTACATTTACCACAATAGGATATTCCTTTTGTGAGAACTGAATCCTACTGTATATTACTTATCACCTGGTTTATGTAGAGGGGAAAACGAGCTCAATTATCATAAGCGATTAACAACATATAGTTGGGTTTGAGGGAAGCAAATCTAATAGATCTCGGGCATCGGCATTACCCAAGCAATACTACTATTTTTGCGCTGATAGCACTCAAAACCACTTGACAATGCGAAGTTTTATTTTTAGAAAGTGGGCAATGCTGAAAGTATTTATTTTCCATCCCTATAGCATTAAGATTGAACCACAGAGAGCGACTGGGATCCTACTTAAACCAGACTGGATAGGGGCGTCACATTACTGTTAATGACATTTCTGAGCCATTTAATAACCTAATTCCATTCATGGTCATTTGTCTGACTGCTGGCCCACAAATTGGCAGTACAAATAACCAAGCAGTGGTGATAATATGGATACAACTAAAGGATTCAACACTTTTGGGGGTTTTCCACAGACCAACAGTACTGATGTAGTGGGTGATGTATAAAAAAGATCTGGAATGCATGCAGTAGAAATAATGTAATTATAATGGGAATTTTTAATTTTCAGAGACTTAACTTTCAAATAATAAAGGCAATGAATTTGTGGAATATGTTCAGAATAGTTTTGGCTATGGTTAAATTGCTCCTTAGTGTGTGTGTGTACCATGTGATGGACTGGTGTCCTGTCCTGGGTGTACCTCGCCTAGTACCCATTGCCTGTCAGGGTAGGCTCTGACTCCCTGCAACCATGAATTGGATAAACCGGTTGTGGAAAAATGAGTCCGAGCTTTTAACCAACAAGGGATCAGGCCATATCCAATTTAGTGATGATTCAAGAGGCAGTATTAGTTTACAATCTGATATTAAGGGAATATCTTGTGAATAGTGGCCATAATATAATTGAATTTGATATTAGATTTTAATGGGAGAAGTGAGAGTCACAAACTAAAGTTTTAAATTTAAGTAAGGCAACTTTGAAAGGCATGAGAAAAGGTAAGAGTATTAAAAGGTGATAAAATTAATTAAGGAATAGCCATTTAAAAAACACTAGTACTAAAGATGGGCAAACAGCCCTAATGACCAATGAATTCACATAGTTTAGTTTAGAGGATAGCACCAAAGCCATGGAGCAATTAAGGATAGCACGAAAGCCATGGAGCAATTAGAGAATTGAAGACCTTTAGAAGTGGAAGACAAAAATTTACATCTGAAAAATGATGAGTTAAATACATCGTTCAAGCAGAAAACAAAGGTTGTTATTGAATTATGTGAAGAATCCTCAGCAAGTCAATTGCCAAGTCTCTAGAAGTGCTCTGGAGAGCTTTTGGAGGTATAGTGAGTTCTGGAGTTGGTAGGGAGTGTTGGCAGAGGATTTGGTGACCTTTTCACACAACAGGCTGAAACAGGCATGGGGCCAGTAATTGAAGTGCAAGTAGGTTATCAGCATGACAGGGAGATGGAGCAGAGACTGCAAAGAGGGCAAATTCTGTGTGATGCCCTCTGCCAAGTTGGAGCTGGACTCCTCCATAATCCTTGACAGTGATAGAAGGAGGTCTGACAGACCAGCCAATGCACCCAGTATGCATCCCCATCAATGGTCTCCTGCGTGCCATCCCATTAAGGTCCTTACCTGAGTGCCCTGCAGCAGAACTCATCTGTGATCACACCCTCTGGTGAGCTGGCCATGAACCATCCTTTCTCCATAGTTTGGCCCCAATCTACTTATGATTCAGCATGTACTGCCAGTATCTGAGCTGGTGGCTGCAAATGTTAGATCAAGTGATGGGGCCTTTTCAACAGTGCTGTGTTATTGCTCTCTCTCCTCTGCCTGAGGCTATTTAAGCTGGCTAATTCTTGAATGGCTGAAAGCAGAAAATCAGAAGTGAGTTGGGGTGAAGAAAGAGGGGATGGCTGTCAAACGAGGTCAAGGGTTACACTATCTGAATCTTGCTCACTATGCCAGATAACAGGACGAGAGTGAGCTGGGAGTTGAGAAATGAGCTCAAGACAGGAACAAGCCATCAACCTCAATGTTCTCAACAGCGTTGAATGCCATGAGCTCTGTCCCCTGATGCAGGGAACTATCTCCTCTGTAGGGGTCAGGAGGCGAAGATGTTCTTTTCCCCTGTTGGTTCCGCTCTGCTCCATGCTGTTATGTGCCACCTTTTCCTGGAAGAGAGAGAATGTGAGTGATTGTGTAGAGTTTTGAGCACTTTGAGAGGTTGGTGTTGTGGTGGATAGGAGATGTCATGTAAAGATGTATTCACCGACCTTGATCACCTGCATGAGGTCATTAGACTTGATGTGGAACTGCTTCCAGGTCTTTGGATCCACTTGCAGGAAATGACCAACCTGGCCATCTGCTACAGTCTCTTCTGAGGGTAGTCCCTGAGGCCTTCTTGAAAGCTGTGTATCACAATCTTGAGAAGATAGAATTTTAGGGCTAGAAAATGTTCTGTGTTGTTGTTATGGATTCCGGTCTCATGACTTGTAACCTTTATGCACCCTTTGAGGTGCAGGTATCCAGCACTCTGGAGATTCTGCCTCCTTCTGGGTCTCCACTGAAGCATGGTGTTTCCCCTCCTATCTATTTCCTAAGGTCTCCAGAGTTGCATCCATAATGCAGCCCTCTGTCTTCCCTTGTGCTCCATTTTCCTTGTTTAGTATTCAGCAACAACAAACTCATGTAGTTCAGGCTATTTCCCTTTTGGGCGAATAGGCTTCCTTCAAGAACGTGCTCTCACTACTCTGCTATCTGCAGGCCTTGATCAGCCAATGCTACAATAATTTCAATGAGGAGACAGCAGCAAATTTGCTTAAAGGTAGCAAGATTAGATATTGGAGAAACTTTAGTACCCTCAACTAATAGTGTTTGGAAATTGTCCATACATTAAAAATTAAAGACGAGTAGCTGAGATCCATTTAAACTGAAATTTATTTGGTAGAATTCATATGCACTTGATTGCATAAATCAAAGCTGTGACTTCAATTGGATTATGATATTCATGCAAAGTTAAACTTTGCTTGTCAAGAGGACTCAGGCTCGTTATTTCCTGAATTCCCCCATAAAGTTTGTTTTGTTAAGTTCTTTATGACCCCTCTATTTTTGTTGGACACTATACACTGTGCCTGGTATTCATTTCCATTAAAGTCAATGAAAATGAAAGCAATGAAAAATATTCTGATATGTGAACTCAGGTTCTTTGATAAACTGCCTAATGAAAGAGTATGACTGAAAAAGTGCCAATTCATAGTAAATTGAGGATGAGGGTAAGAAATTGGCTGAAGGAAAGGAAGCAGTGGGGACTGGTTAGAGAACTGATGTCAGGATGTGGGATAAAGTGTCGACTGAAGTATCCCATGGATTAGTGCTGGGGTTCCTACTGTACATGAACAAGTTGATTCGGAAACTCAATCCAATTGGTTAAATTTGTAGGCAACACTAAGAGTTGGGGAAGCAGGGTATTGATGTGGTGTCTGGTGCAGTTGATTCAGATGGACCTACAAAATGAATCACATAAAATCTATAAATGGTCAGAACGGTGGAAAATATAATTCAGTACAGACTTCTGTGTACTGCAAACTGAAATATGAATTAGGTGTCTAATGTGTGTATGAGGATGGTGCAGAAATAGCTAAAGGTAAAATTGAAAGAGATCTGGGGTTGATAGATTTAGTCATTCAAAATGGATTTTTCAATTTATATTCTAACACTTTGGAAAATACAAGGTAAATCACTATTGAGCAACAATTTAAAACAAAGCAAAATGTTTAATTATATTGCTGGATCAGTAATGCATAAGTCAGAAAATATTTTGCTAAAACTGTAGAGGGTACTGGTCATACAATACCAAGAGAACTGTTCATCAAGTGATATGCCATGGAGCTGATGCAAAAAAAGAGCCATCAGGGTGACATGATGGAAAAGAATAAATCAAAAAAAGATATGAGATAAACTGTGGTTCCATTGCTTTGAAGGGTGAACTTATATGAAGTATACAAGGTATTAAATGGTACTGACAAAGTAAACTGGAACAAGGTAAATCAAGGCAAAGACCAACGTTAAGGACAATTTAGGACCCATATCGGAACTTTGTCAAGCAAGGAGTGATTCACGTTTGGAATGGGCAGTGGAAACAAAAACCTCAGATTCATTAAAGCACAGGTTTATTGCTGATTGATGAATTAAGATGGGACAAATGGCCCCTCTCATTTTTACTTACTTTGTGATTTTGTGAAAGCAGTAATGGTTTTTAAGCACAAAGGACGAGAAATTGAATCATGCACCATCTGTTTCTGAAGTGCAAAATGGAGGCTGAAGGGTTCAGTGTGGCATGTGGCGTGCGTGCACTCATTCCACACTTGCGAGCAACGGGCATTAAACAAAACAGAGGCTCGATGTCTGTTTCAGGTCCCTTCCTGAAAATAGCTAGTGCCTGCAACTGCGGCATGTTGTGGTCAGTTTTCTCAGGCAAATAAGTGCCAATTTAATAGGAGGCTGCCACCAATAAAAATTTTTTAAAACTTATTTTAATGTGGAGCCAGAAGTAGCATGGGTGCTCGTTTGAGCTCCAGATGAATATTTTGGGCTGTTGCCACCTCAGCCTCTCCACCCATCCCCACCCCCACGAACGTTCTCCCCCCCCCCCCACCCCACCACACCCACCAGCACCTGACCCCTCTGGCGCCTCAGTTGTCCCTGTGCTGGCACCCCACCAATCAATTAACTTCTTTGCAACCAGTATACTGCCCCTTCAGCGCCACCAGCACACCGGTTACATCCTGATGATGCAAGAGGTCCAGTTTCATGTGGTCCTCTTCCCCATCAGTTTAGCATGGTGCCAAATCAGAAACAAATTAATGTATCACCCCAGATGCTTTAGCATGAGGTACTTTGGTTTTAGGACCGCCCTGTCTGAATATTTCCTTACTTTCCTCTTGTTTTCACCCATTAAGAAGTAGTGTACATTTATATGAAACATGCCTATTTATCTATATATCATTATTGTACAATTTCTATTTCGGGCTTGATGTATGCAAACCTTGGCTTATACAATTTGCATAAGTGCAACAAGCTTCACACATGTCACTTAACGTGTGCAAAAATATTCACTTGAGAGCAACTGATGCTGCCGACCCCAAGTAAATGTCTACAACAGACCTCAATTTGTACTAATTCCAATAGATAAAGGAGGGAATTCAAATTGTACACTAACAACACTAAATCACAACATCAAAATGTGCTTTTATTGCTTAAATATTGCACATAGTAGATCAAAATAAATTCCTAAGAAACAAAAACAAAAATTGCTGGAAAAACTCAGCAAGCCTGACAGCATCTGTGGAGAGAAAGACAGAGTTAACGTTTCGAGTCCGTATGTCTCTTCTTCAGAACTAAAGTAAAGATATGGTGAAATATGTACTGTTTCAGTATGTTTAAGTACTGCTATAATATAGACTGTCTTAAACAGTCTACATTTCACCACATTTTTACTTCTCTTTAGTTCTGAAGAAGAGTCGTACGGACTCAAAACGTTAACTCTGTCTTTCCACAGATACTGTCAGACCTGCTGAGTTTTTCCAGCAATTTTTGTTTTCGTTTCAGATTTCCAGCATCCGCAGTATTTTGCTTTTATCTTAGATTCCGAAAAATGTTTGTGATGATTACTTTGTTGCCTGTTGCATCTTCTACAATACAGGAATGCCAAGTTCAATAGTGGAGATGGTGGACCACAAAAAAAGGATATGTGATCATTTCCATTGGAATATGCAGCTTTTAAGTCAGGATTTATCTTCATATCTTGACGGATTTAGTGGGAGTCTTTGAGCAGGTAAACAGGAAAATGGCTGGCTGCATGTTCCAGTGGAAATTATGTCAGTTAGTGGAGGTGTCTGCTCAAATGTAGGCAAGTGTAATTAAATCAGGCGGTAATTATGTGGCGATGTCACACAATGTAATTTTGTAAAACAAATACCAGCATCACTAGATATCGGAAGAGGCAGACTTAAATATTTACTTGTAATTTCCCTATTTTGCAATTATTTTTGAATCCTGTTTTTTTCCCCTTGCT